>NW_006408522.1:33536748-33553880 GCF_000296735.1 Chrysochloris asiatica | reverse complement strand
CGACCCTGTACAGGGTTTCCAAGGGTGTAAATCTTTACGGGAGTAGAAAGCCTCATCTTTCTCCCGCGGAGCGGCTGGTAGTTTCGAACTGCTGACAGTAAGGTTCGCAACCCAATTCGTAACCACTACGCTACCAGAGCTCCTTGTAGGTAGTGTGCTCATTGTAGGTAGTACAATTAAGTACAACTTAAAAAGATTTACAATTAAGCACTACCTACAATAAGTGCAATAAGGAATTTCAAGAGCTAGAGGTTTTGATAAATAAGATACAGCTGTTTGTACTATTCATTTTAAGACAAGGAGCCCAAAAGAAACATGAATGAATTTAAGTAAATTGAAAAGGCACCAGTGTAAAGTCATCTTCCTTTACAAATTGCCTATGGTGTGTCTAGCATGGATCAACCCAAACTGAATTATACTAGCTAAAATGTATTGAATTTCTACTAAGAGACAGACATTTAATACTAAACACTTCACATAATCTCATGCAGTTTTTACAACCCTGAAACATGTACTCTCATTATTCTTACTTTTTAGAAAAGGAAACTGAACTAACGTGCCTAGAATAAAAGGTTTAAAGCTTGACATTTGGCTGTAGAATTTATACCATTAACCACTAGGCTCTGACAGAATGAAAATCCCAAAGTTTCTGTGACTTGGTTCCTTCCTCTGAACTTGATTTCAATATTAAACTTCCTCTGAACTTGACTTCAATATTAAACTAAGTACTGGCTTTAATGAACTTTTAAAACCTTCTAGAAGTCCTGATGTGACACTGTAGGATATGCACTAAACTGCTAAGTTTAGGTCAAGAGTTCAGATCTACTAGCTGCTTCTTGGAAACCCTACACTGGGTCACTATGAGTCAGAACTGAACTGATGGCACTTAACAACAACAGGATCTATAAGACTGTGAATACAAATTAGAATCTCTTTCCTTCTTCTCAAGATGAAATTCAAGTTAACTTACCTAAAAATTCAAATCCTATTTACATTATGAATTACAAAAAAAGACCCTACGTTTTCTCAAGTGACAAGTACTATTACATAAACTAGCAGGATGTTTATACAATTATTACTGCTTTAAGGATTCTTGGTGGTGCTGTGGAGTAAACAATGAGCTGCTAATTCAAGGTCGGTGGTTCAAATCCACCAGCTGCTGCAAGAAAAAAGATGAGGTTAACTGCTCCCGTAAAGATTTACAGCCTCAGAACCCCTATGTAAAAGATCACTATGAGTAGAAAACAGCTGCATAGTAGCAGTTTTCTGGTTTGGGTATTATTGTTTTAAAAGTCACTACATGCCCTACTGAATAGCTATCATCTTGTCTAGATGGGTCTGGTGAAAGGAGATGTGGATAAGATTCAATAGTAAATAACTGTTATCATGACTAATTGCAACTGTCACACTTGTAAAGGTAGAAGTTTTGTAACAAAAAAAGGGGAGTGGTTAATCTTACAGTCTAGGAATGGAGGACCCTAGGACCATCAATAGAGAAGCGCACAAGCAGAGTGTGGGACCTTATCCAGAGAAGCAGCAGCACCAGAGATGGAGGCAGAGATGGGGGCATGGAGAGGGGAAGCAGCTGAGGACTCTAGATTCATCAACTAAGAAGAGAAGGACTAAGAACTGGTGGCCAGGAGCAGACTTGCAGAATGTGCCCTTTGGAGATGTAAATTATTATATATGCCTGAGTGGGTTTTTTGTTTGTGTGTTTTTTTAAAAAGCTAAAGTGGATAGAGAGAAATAATGTTAACTGATGGTATGTGGAGGGGATTATAATCATTGTAATGAAATAAGGTATATATGAATTGTTGAATGTGAAACTGATGATGTGCCCTGTAAACTTTCACTCAATCCACAATAAAAACCTAAAATTTAAAAAAAAAAGAAAGAAAAAAAAGTCACTACATGGTACAAAGATGAGGCTTTCTGCTCCCGTAAAGATTTGCAGCCTCGGAAACCCTGTGCAGGGTCACTATACTTAACAACAACAATCACATGGTGCAAATGATTAATTACCAGCCAAAAGGGTAGCAGTTTGAACCCACTCAGAGAAGCCTCAGAAGGTCGGCTGGGTGATTTGCTTCCAAAAGGTCACAGTCTTGAAAACCTTATGCCCTCTGCACATATTGGGAATCCACTAAATAGCGAGTAACAGCATACAGCAATTACTGCTTGAAACTTTTGCTTCTAAGTAATATGTAACTTTTGGTATCCAAGATGGCTACTAACTCAGCCATATGATCCAGAAATGTGAGGAGAACTAAGCAACAATCAATCAGTCACAAAAAATTCCTAGATCATCATGAACTGACTAGATCACAGGAACAATCACATTCAGCTAAATCCACAGCCGAGAAAGAAAAACCAATGTTTAAAATCTCATGAAAAAAATAAGCACATGGTTTAACTAATAGGTTAAACAATGAGACATAGCAAAAGACCCACTCATTGAATGTTAACTCTTATCTATATATCTAATTTTCTGTCTGATTTAATGTTGAATCATTTACACAGATAAATGATAATAACACTAATAATAAGTACAAAAATAGGAAGCTAGTCTCCTAGAGGCTCTGACCCCCTAAAACAGGAGGAAGGGCAAACTACAGCTGTACTGAATGTAGTGAGAATGTCATCTGAAGGACTAAGCAACTGACTTAACAAGAACTATGCTACTGACTTTAAAGACTAAGAAAATCCCTTTCAGGAACTTGCTCAAAAACACTATTTTATATTGATACCTTTAATCAGACAGGAGGTGCAGACCAGGTATAACAGGTAGTCAAGAAGTATCTTTACTACTTTATTTTAGAATCTGACTTTTTTTCCTCATCAAGTCTTTGGACTTAAAAACCATCCCCACCTAACAACTGGCTTTATCTCTGTAATTAAGCCCATTAATTAAATTATGTAGGCCACAAATGAGACAAGTTAAAAAGCACAAAGCCTAAAATCTGAATGTGTAGATGTAGGAACAAATTATGCATTAAAACCAGGGAAACTTATATTCAACTGATCTTGACATCATCACATTTAAAAATATAAATGCAGTCAGTAAATATTTACAGGAGCACTTATACTGAGCCAAGCACTGTAGTTACTAGGCATTCAAAGACAATAAAAGGACATATCAAATTTGGTTAAAGCATCATGTCAATTCACATCAGACAAAAAAATTTTTCCAAAAGATGTCATTTTGGCAAGAAATGCTATGTAATTTATCCAAATAAATTTTATACTTTAATATTTTCCATTAGAAAATTTGTATACTGCTATAAACCAAATAAAAACAGTTCTAAACATAGTCAATTACCAACATGGTAAAAATTTTATATATGTAGCTATAGCTTATATATGGACAACAATGAATTTGTGTGTATGTGTGTGTGTTTTTAAGCAGATAGTACAGTAACTCAAAAGAGTCCTTGTAGCTCAGCTGCTAGGCAAAAAGTTTTGGCAGTTCAAACCCATGGCTGCCCCGCAGAGAAAGATGTGGCAGTCTGCTTCTGTAAGAATCACAGTCTTGAAAACGCTATGGGGCACACTTCTACACAGTCCTATAGGGTTACTAACTTAAAACTGACTCATTGGCAACAGGGACTTCCATTGCCTTTTTATGCATGAGCCAGCAAGCTCAAACTAAACTTTATAGTTAAGTTTAAATGCTACAGGCTGCAACACCTGAAAATGTTAATATGTATTCTCTCTTACATTGTTTCACACGGGCTTAAAAAAAAAAAGCAAAATTACTTACCGGCTCTGTTCTTTCCTTTGTTTTATTAACTGAATGAGTTCCTTGTCGAAATAATCTTCTTCCTCTTCCTCTCCCTTTCCATCATCTTCTCTTTCCTGAGCATCCACATTATCTTTGTGCAGCTGACCAGAAATGTGTTTTGCATATGCAGAGAGACCCACTTCTGTGACCCCACACACTCGACACTCATGACTACTGTCCCTAGGGAAAGAGGGAGATGAGGGACATTCAATTCTCCCCACTGGCATGGTACACTCACCAGATCTTTTATAGTTTCCTCTGAAAGACAATGCAAGTTTTGGCACAGTGAAAAATTCGTGCTATTCAGTTGTTAATACTCCTTTCATCACTTTTAGTAAGTTTGCTCATAAATTAACTTTTCAAATAAATTTAAGATTCTTTTCCAGCAATCAAGAGGCAATACACTTCAGAATGACATAGTTTAGGAGGGAAAATCTTCTTGAACTGCTGTACTTAAAACCTTGCCAGAGGAAACATGGTGAAAGGGGAGGCAGGCTGGGGGCTCAGAGCAAACAGACGTTGCTCTGGAGCACACCCATGATGCCAGCTGCACTCAGAAAGCTTGGTGACAGCGCTAACATTTCATCTCTGGCTCAAGAGCTTTCTCCCAGTGACAGTGAAGGGGTGGAGAGAAGAATAGGCAGCAGAGCCAATCCCAACTGGGGAACTAAATCAGAACAGCTGGAGCTGGGCCTGGAATGCGAAGATTCTGGACCCTAAGGCAAATGATAGGAGCAGTCTCAGCAAACTTTTTTGGTTTGGATGATGCATGTGGTCTACGTTCTGCTTCACAAGGGTTTATTTTAAAAGGAATGGAAAACATTTCAGTTATAGGAAGTTAACAGCTGTGCTAAGCAAATGCTTTTTCTCAAGTTTCAGAGAGAAGCAAAACTAGACTTTCCATTAAGGAAGAAATTTGGGCAGATTTTTAATCTTGCTTTACACATTCAATGGTAAATTTCATGCTTGGACAGTTTAAGGATCTGAAGTCTTGGATCTATGTTCAACGATATATCAAATCAATCATTTAATTGGCTTTTAGCTTCCTGAAATCCTTGATTGGTTCAGCTGTTTATACAGTTAATTTAAGAAACGTCTAAATACCACAGCCACAGGACAGTAACATCCATTCAATAATCCAAATCTGCTTAACTCTGTATCATGTGTCTTGGGTTTATACTAGTGATATTTTGCATTTCCTGTATCTATCAAAAAAAAAAAATCAACACACAAAAACATGCTTTGGCAAGCTACATGGGCTCATGCACATATGCAGACTATACTCCATCTTTACATATACCTACCAACCGATACACAGATTCTATTGATGTTGCTACTCATTATGGAACTATGTAGATTTTAACATTAATTTTAATGAACTCTAATTAGGTTGCTTGAAAACATCACTCATTACCTTATTACCCTGAGTCTTCCACTGTACTTTCTGTATTTAAATACATTTATTATTTAAAGAATAATCCTCAAGCTTAGCCCTCACCATTTTCTCCAGTTTACCAAAGATAACTAACTATACTATCTAAGCAATTAAATTTATGATCGTTCATTCAAAGTGAAGGTTAACTTGCACATGCTTTATCTAACAGCAATTTAACAATATAGCAAACCTAGAACAAATATAAATTAGACAATATTAAAAAGTATTACAGAATGCTATACTGCAGTAACAGGGAAATGATTATATTGGGTAGTTTATTAAAATTTCTTAAATGTATTTTAAAATTAAATTCCTGATTTAATTTTTAAATGTAGAAAATTTATTGCCAACCAAGAACCATATGTCCAGCAAAGCTGTTCCTCAGATAGGATAGCAAAATTAGGGCATTTCCTGATAAAAAGAAATTAAAAGAACAACTTTGCAAAGAATGCTAAAGGGGTTTCTTTGGACTGAGAACCAACAACAGCAGACAACTTGAGATTACCATACACGGCAATATCACCCAGAACTCAATTCGGATATTGTTGTTGTTATTAAGTGCCGCTGACTTGGTTCCAACTCATAGAGACACTGTATAGGGTTTCCAAGCAGAGGCTGGTGATATAGAAGTATTTAATGTAAAACAAACCTACAAGAATGAAAATTGGGAGGCAGAGGTATCAATGTACAATGAAGTCAACTACAAAACAAAAAGAGTGAATAGTGCAGATAAAGAACTTCCAAATGGCAAGGAAGTCAAGTAAATTTCAAGACAAAACAGACAGTTTTAAGTGTGTGTGTGGGGGGAATCAATAAATTACAGGGTAACCTCAAAGAAAAATAATACACCTACACATCAAATATAGAGGATAATCAGAAAGATTTAGTAAATACTGGCACTGTAGGCTAATGAGTTGGACTGCAAAGTCAGTTTGAACTGCAAAGTCGGTTTGAACTGAAAGGTGAGTGGTTCAAAACTTGCCAGCCGTTCCTTAAAAACCCTATACAGGGTTGCTATGAGTTGGAACTGACTCAACAGCACTTAAAAACAACACAACAGAAATGAAAATGATAAAAAAAAATGAACTCAGCACAGAAAATTATGTGGAACAAAGAATCTAGCAACACCACACACAAAAAACCCAGAAAAATGACAGCCATCAATTCACATCCATTGATAATTACACTGAATGCAAATAGACTGAAATGTCAAGAAGCAAAAGGAGCAGAGTGGATAAGAAAACAGGATTCTTCAATATGCTGTCTACAAAAGACATAATAAAAAGATGGAGTCAGTCTAAATGTCCATCAACAGAAGAATGGTTAAACAAACTTTGGTACATGCACACAAGGGAATACTACAAAATGTCAAATAGTGAAAATCTGTGGAACACCTGCCTCACAATATTGTTGAATCTAGAGGGCACTGCGCTGAGTGAAATTAATCAATCACAAAAGAACAAACATCATATGAGACCAATGTTAAAAAAAAAAAAGGTTTTCTTGATAAAAGATACAATCTATGATGGTTGGTGAGGGGCAGTTGTGAAGGGAAAACTATTCATGGCCTAGAGGGTAGACACCTATTAACATGGGAGACAGGAAAGGCAATATACAACAAGAGCCAGGTTAGCCAGGAGTCAGAGGCATGAAGGAGTGCAATAGTTAAAGTGAATAGAGAGGTAAATGCTGTTAACTGTTGGTACATGGAGGGGATTGCAACCATGTAGTGAAGCAAAGTGTATGGTCTGTTGAATGTAAAACTGATGATCTGCTCTGTAAACTTAGTGCCCAATAAAAAGCTTAAAAAAAAAAAAGTAGAAAATTTTTCTAATGTGAAAGCCATCAAGATGGCACATATACTAAATATGTGCTATTAAACTTTTAGCATCTCTTTATCATTTAGTAGAATTTAGTCTTCAATCTTAGTAATTCAGTCTTCCATTAAGTCAATTCTACTCCTTTGCTCTTTTAATGCATTATCTATTTATAAAATCTTAGTAAAACTGTTGTGGATTTCTATTGCTGTTTTTATATGGTTTCTAATTTTTCATTTATTTTGTCAGTTTGTTCATGACTTCTAAAGATTTTCCTATGTTTTCTTCCTTAATTTCATCTGCAGCTTTCTTGATCTTTCTCTCAATCTATTAAAGGTAACTAAACATTATTTTTAAAAAGCCCTTATCAGGTAATTCAAATGCCATTTCTTCCTCAGAATATTTCTGGCTCTGCATTTTGGTCACTTGTTTGAATCACTCATCTTGTTTCTTTGTGTTAACTGAAATTGTCTGGTGTCTCAGAGGCTCTGAGGTATTGTATTTGTATTTAATTGGTGATTATATTTATGGTTCTTAGATACTCACCACCTGTCTCTTGGTAAGTAGAAATTTTAGATACTTAAGATAACCTGCATAATCAGGAATTGACTGTACTTCCGGAGTTTACATTGTGAATGAGTTAGAGATCATATGTATATGTGATAAAGGCTTTCAACATTAAACCTGAGTGAAAATCTCCTTCATACTGCTGCTAAAACCTAATCTTATTATAGTAAGGGACTGAAAGTCTAATAAAATTCTACTAAAATTATAAAGACAAGCTAAAAGTTTAATAACATGCATTCAATTGACCATACACTCTAAAATGGTATGACTCAAAATACAAAACATTTCATTTGACATAGGTTGGCTTTTGTCTTTAGTGTTGCTATAACAGAATTACTATAAATGGGTGGCTTTAATAATCAGAAAATTATTTTCTCAATTTGTTGTTGTTAAGTGCCATCATGTTAGTTCTGACCCACATTGACCCTGTACAGGGTTTCCAAGGAGTGACTGGTGATTTTGAACTGCCAACCATGTGGTTCAAACTGACTTTGCAGTCCAGCACACCACAAGCTCTCATAGTTTTGAAAGCAAAATGTGCAAATTCAAGCCACTGGTTCTAGGGGAAGGCTTTTTCTCTGTGTTGGTTTTTGGAGAAGGTTCTTTTCTCTTCATCTTCTATTCCTTGGCTTCCTGATGATCTTCATGTGGCATGGTGTCTCTCTCCCTGCATGCCTAATTCCTCCCTTGCTTGTTTTATATCTCAAAAGAGACTGACTCAAGACACACCCTACACTAATTCTGTATCATTAACATAACAAAGAAAACCCATTCCCAAATGGGAGGATATGCACAGGCACAGAAATGAGGAATTATAATACATACTTTTGGGGGCTAATCCATAACACCATGTTAATCAAAAACTATTATTCATGAAATCAGATATAATTCATATTTCCCAGTTTTCCAAAGTTCCCCAGCCTCATCCTGCCTCTAAACATCAAATTCACAGTTAAAAACATCAAAAGAGAAACTAAAGATAGGAAAAAAACATGAACTACACATACATATATTTCATTTTAAGAACTTAGATATTAGATTTTGTCTTTAAATACCTTAAGTTTTAAATCATAACACAGCATTCTTAAATATACTTAAAAGAGTTACACTTAGGATTTTGTTTACACTAATGATATTTAGTACTATTTAGCAGACTTTGGATTTCTATAAATATCTCAGTAACACTAAAGGTTTAAGGCATACAATAACCTATAGCACAGCTGAGATGAAAATATGAAAAGTCCTAACTACAGGGTTCTTGTGTAAGAATGAGAAAACATAATACCAAGAGAGCTAGTTCATCCCACCTTGCTGGAAGGTCTGTGAATTCTATACATTTGAGGAACATAAAAATCTTAGGGACTATCCCTTTTGAATGCTAAACATCTACTGTACATTTTATTAATTCTGAAAGATAGTTCTATGCCATAAATTAACCTCCGACTCCACAGCACATAACCACCATAACCACCACTATAAAATAAGCTGAGAGGTATCATCAGGACTCAGGTTCCCCATCAACCCCATGCACAGATTTAAAGACAGCTGTTCCCATACCTGCCCTTCAGGTTCTCAAGTTCCCTGTGATGCAACATGCTCCGCATGTGTTCATCCATCTCCTTTAAAATGAAAGAAAGCAGATTAAACTGAGGGGGATTGCTCTGAAAACCTATTCCACTATTTCTATTCAATGGACAATCAGGGTTCAAGCTATGTCAAAAGTGCCTTTTACAATTATTCTTCTCAATTCATATTCAAATCAGTTCCTCAGTAAATACTTCTTTGTCTGTAACATATTTCATTCTAAATAAAATTATTAAGAAAGATATTTCAACAGATTTCCATAAAGGTTAGAAAGATACTGTCTTTAGATGGCCAAGGAGTTAATAATAAAGTATGTAGATTAAAGGAGCTCTGGTAGCGCAGTGGTTACGAATCGGGCTGCGAACCTCAAGGTCAGCAGTTTGAAACTACCAGCTGTTTCACGGGAGAAAGATGAGGCTTTCTGCTCCTGTAAAGATTTACAGCCTTGGAAACCCTGTAAAAGGTCACTCTGAGTTGAAACCGACTCCACAGCACATAACAACAACAGATTAAATTCTATTCGATTATAAGGAGTTCACTGAAGCTTAAAAACAAAAGCAAAAAAATAACACCCCTGGAATAACATAACTTCTCAACTACTTGGTTATTTTCTACAAACCCTCTTTCCCCATTCAACTAAGAGTCTCTCAAGAGTAGGTACAACTCTTACCCATGTTGATACGTCCAAGGTTTGGCATAGAATCTTTAATAAGCATTTTCTGAATGAACAAACAAATGGATACGTCATTTCTAGACAGGATCAAAGATATAACAGAGTCTCTATGGTAGAAAAGGAGGTTTAAAAATCTCCTTTGAATACTGTAGTTCATTCACACCTTCACCCTCACTGTCCACTGCTCCATGCTTGATTTGTTTGGTTCTAATGAAAAGCTTGAAACTTTACTAGGTTTTCCCCTCCCTCTATCTCACCCATAGTGGGAAGGTAATAAAATTTGTGGGAAAATATCTGCACACAAATACATACACACAATAACTCAGAAAGCTATAAATGTCTTTTCTTTTGTTACTTCAAAGCATATAAGCAGCTCTTTACAGGTAACAAAGGAGCTACTATAATAGTTAAATTATTACTATTTACCAGCGTAGTGGTTACGAATCGGGCTGCGAACCTTAAGGTCAGTGGTTCGAAACTACCAGCAGCTCCGCGGGAGAAAGATGAGGCTTTCTACTCCCGTAAAGATTTACACCCTCGGAAACCCTGTACAGGGTCGCTATGGGTCGGAACCGACTCGACGGCACTTAACAACAACAACCAGGCCCTGTGCTACAGGCCCTTAAAAGTTTCCTCACTTGAACTTTAAAATGGTTTTGAGGCAGTATTAATAACTACTTAAAAAGCACAAAGATACAGGGAAGTTAACTTGTTCATTCAGCAAATATTTATCAGGAGCTTATTATGTGCCAAGTACAGAGCTAGGCACTAAAAGGAGCAGTGTGATAATATTAATTCTTGCCCTCTCAGAGACAACCAAGTGATCAAACTAGGTTTCAAATCCTGGCAGATCTGAAACTGCATTGTAATCTTTCATCATATACAGTTCATTTGTCAAAAAGAGATTACAACAGTCCATTATTACTGTTTCTATTACAGCGAGATAAACAGGGCTGTGATTCCAGACACTTGTGGCAAATTTACTGAAAACGACCATCAATTCCTTCAACTGGAGAAGGTAGCTGTACCTACAACAGCTGCTAACTATCCATACAGAATTGAAAACAAAATCAAGTTAGTGACAGAATACTACTATGAAAAAAACCTATGAATAATATATATATATTCCTGGTGTGGTGCTGTAGAAAAACCACAAGGTCAGCAATTCAAACTCACTAGCCGCTCCGTGGGAACCTTATATACCAGGTTGCTATGAGTCAGAACCTCAGAACCGACTCCAAAGCACTCAATTAAGAACAACAATAGTCCCTATGGCGTCCTGGTGTGGTGCTTTAGGATAAACACAGGACTGCTAACTGCAGTCAGCAGGTTAAACCCACCAGCTGTTCCTTGGAAATCCTATACAGCGTTGCTATGAGTCCTAAGCACTTAACAACAACATAGTCTCTATACTTGTTAATCAATATTTCCTTGAATTAAATTGGCATTTATACATTAAATCCTCTTTACTTGAGTTAATTTAAGTAAGTTCTATTCCTTATAACCAAACCATTCCTGACCAAAACAATATAGATCCAAATGTGTTATTCCCTCGGATATCAGAATCAAGTCTATATTATATTTCAGTTACAAAAATGTTATTCAAAACTAGTTTTACACCCTTAAGATACTCTTGAAGCCTGGACCTGAACCTACTCCAGGGATCAACTTTCAGGCAGACAGTCAGCTTATAAAGTAAGAAACAACACCAGGGAGGAATACACTCCTCTGTAAAACCAAGTGAGACCAAAAGGGCATCATATGCCCCAAAACAAAAAGGGGCAGGAAAGGGTGAATGGAAATGGAGAACCCAGTGAAAAAGTGGGAAGAGTCCTGTTCACTGAAAGCATTACAACCAACTCCATAAAATAAATGTGTATACATTATTGAATGGAAAATTGATTTGTTCTGTAAACTTTTACCCAAACTACAATTTAAAAAACTAGACCTTGTTTAAAAAAAAAAAGACAAGAGAAGGCAAATACATAAGGAACAAAGGTTATTACTGGTTTCCAGGGGTAGGAGAGGAATGGGAAAGGTGTGTGTGTGTGTGTGTTAATGGTGATAGGAATATTGTGTTAATTAAGAGAAGAGTTATAGAGCTGCTATTGTCATTACTGTAAGTTGTACACCTGTAAAAAGTTGAATTGGCAATAGCTGTATGATAGATATATTTCCAACAACAACAAATAGTGGCTACCGTTGCCATGGCTGCTTCTGTACAACCAAAAGCCAGATGTATTTTGCTTTCTTGGTTTGGAGGTTTAGGGTCATAGTTTCATGGGGCATTCCAGTTAATTGGCCTAATATGCTTAGAAACTCTGACCCACCTCATAATTCAATGTGTACTGCCTGTGGTCTTGAACACTTACTTGCAAGAGACCATCCAAACCACAACGTATGACCATTTGTTGTTTCTTTGTTGTTTGTTTTTCAGTACAACTTATCATTAGTAGTAAGTACTATTGTTGTTGCTGTTAAGTGTCATCGAGTTGATTCTGACTTATAGTGACCCTATATAGGGTTTTCATGTTGGATTTGAACTGCCAACCTTGTGGTTCACAATCCAGTGCTGATCCTACAGTTTTACACCAGAACTCCAATAAGTACTATACACAATGTTAAAATATTTTGTAAGCTTATATGTAATGTTTCCAACCCTCAAAGACAAATAAAGAGCAGGTTTATAAAGATATTGATAATAAAAGGCAATGAAAATGAAAAACAAAAAATGAGGTATGCAATTTATGTCAGCGACTGATGACAAAGTCATCAGAATGGAACCTCAAATTGTTTAAAAAAGGAGGAAGGAGAAAACAAAGATGTCATGGTTGAACAAATTTGGAAAACACTAAGTAATAAAAGAATAAATACGAGCTTTTCAAGCTTTCATATGCTAATGGCATCAGGATACTCAGGGATTGGCATACATCTTTCCCCATACTTTTTAGTAGGTCCCACTAGAACCTTTCCTCCTCCACTGTTTTACTTGGAGAAACCAGGGTCACACTTGTTTGAGAAATTAGAGGAAAGCACTACTTCAATATAAGCTTACAGTCAGTTACTGTTTTCAACTAACCCATTCTGTACATTTCTTAAACTACACTAATCTTAACAATGAAATTATTTCATTCTTTTGATTAGAAACCTACAGTTGACTTTCCCTAAGGCTGAAGATAATCCCAGCCTTGATTTAACTTCATTAAGATACATGGATAAGTATGAAGAGATGAAAATACTTTTTAAACCCAGAGTATTAGAAACACCAAAAAGACTTAAAATGGCAAAATCCCGAGTTATCATAAACAGAGGTGCTGCTCTAGGAAAGCTGGACACCATGCCTAAGAGCATCTGCCTCTCTATCTCACACTCTCTCCATTTCCCATTTATTTCCTAAATGAAATTAGCCATTGATGTTGTTGTTGTTAAGTACCGCTGAGTTAGTTACAACCCACAGCCACCCTGTATAGGGTTTCCAAATGCAGCTGGTGAGCTTGAACCACCAGCTTTGCAGTCCAGCGCATTAACCCACAATGAACAGAGAACTTTTATTTATAAAACATTTGTATAAACTGTGGCTTATACTTTTCAAACTGGAAGAACAGAATGATCTTTTACTTCTGTAAAAGGCAAGAGGCATACTATTAAACCTGATTTTTAAATCTCAACTATCTTTTCTATCATAAACAGATATCCCATATAGAGGAAAAAAAAGAAAATTCTTCACCCAAGTCTTTTGGCTGCATCATGAGCAAAGCTCTCAGTTTGGCATTCAACATTAACAATTATCTTCATTTAAAGTGCAGAGTTCTTGCTATTTCCAAAATGAAACTCTGTTTTAATCATACGAGCCTTCTGTTGTTGTTAAGTGCCGTCAAGTCAGTTCCAATTCATAGCAACTCTGTACAAGATTTCTAAATAATAGCTGGTGGGTGTGGACCACAGACCTTACAGTTAGCATTCCAGTGCTTACTCTACAGTGTCACACCAGGACTCTGTCCAACAACTGTCATATTCATTCTACCCCTTTGTTTGTGTTCTTCCTCCCACCTAAAAATGTCTCTCCTCTATTTCTTTGCAATTATCTTAATCCTAGATATTTCTCAAAGTTCACTACATCCCTGGCTAAGCTAGCCCATAATGGTCTTCCCAGTGATTTGAATTTCCAAGAATATCTGAGAAAGACAAAAAATATTTCTCAGTATTGAAGTTAGCAGCACTATTTTGAAAGCAAAAGATAATGGCAAGAAAGCCAAAAAGTGAAAAAAATTACAGCCAGTTTCCATAAGGCACAGATAAATTTAGTTCTTTAAAGGTCTATGTTTCTTTGAACAACATCCCCACCTTGTGGACACCTTAGGAAACTGTTAATACCATCTGTTTTGCTTCATTTTTCACAATTTTGAACATAAACAGAATGTAGGTACATATAATAAACTGTTCATGAAATATATATTCTTAATTAATCAGGAAATAGTATACAAGCAATCTAAATGTTAAGGTGTTTTCTCTGTAAGTGTTTCTCTGTATCATTTGTGTTTGGGTATCTTCAGTTTCTGAGTAGAGGTTTAAGACAGCTACAGGTTTTATGAAGCAGTAATGAGAAACTAGTAGAATGAAGTATGGGAAAGAAGCATAAAAAAGACGCTGTTAAAAGCTTTTACCCATTTATAAATCCCATATGTATGTCTCTAGAAAAAATAGTCATAATGCCTCAGATTCTCTTTTTCCATTTTTACCTTTTTTGAGTTGTACACAATGTGGCACAATATGCATTTTCGTTCTCGTACCATAGTGACCAGATCTGAAGCACTCAAACGTCACACCTGCAATGAGGAAGTAACATTTAGTAATCTGTTGTCCACCCCCCCACCCCAGATGTCTTCTGAAATACATCTTACCAGAACCAAAAAAAACCAGCATCTCCTTCACCTACACCCAGCTCCTCCCTAGTCTTCCCATCTTAGTAAATAGAGTTTCATTTTTCCTGTTGCCTGGGGCAAAAACTTTGGGAGTCATTCTTGGATGTCTTTCTCACCCTATATCCACTAACATCAGGAAATCCTGTCAGCCCTACCTTGAAATAGATCTAAAATCCAATCAATCTTTATATCTAGGTCACCTATCATCTCTCACATGGCATTAGCCTACTGAAATACTTCCCTACTTCCTTTCTTGTCCTCTTATAGTATATTCTCAAAACAGCAGCCAAAGATTCTCAGAACAGGATTCTTTAAAGGATATTTTATTACTCTTTTAAAATTGAAGTTAGATCAGATAACTCTTCCTTCAGAATCTTTCAGTGGCTTTCCATCTCAATCACAGAAAACTCAAGTCCAAGACATGAATTGCCAAATCTGTCTTCTCACTTTCTCAATGATTTCCTGCTCTATCAATTCAGTCCAGTCCTATTGCCTTCCTTGATATTCCTTGTTCACACCAGGCATTCTCCTACCTTAGTGCCTCTTCATTTCCTGATCCCCTCTGCCTAGAATAGTATTCCTTAAGACCTTACGATTCTCACAGCACACTCACTTCCATCAGGGATTTAAAATGTTGCCTCATCAGAAAGGCCTTTCCTAACTGCCTATATAATGTACATGCTGCCCCCTAGTTGTTCTCTATTAACCTGCCTAATTTTTTTTTTTTTTAAATATAGCTGTAATATTGTAGTAAAATGAGGAGCCCTGGTAGTACAATGGTTAAAATTCTTGGCTGCTAACCACAAGGTCAAGGAACTCTGGTAGCGTAGTGGTTACGAATCGGGCTGCGAACCTTAAGGTCAGCGGTTCGAAACTACCAGCCGCTCCGCAGGAGAAAGATAAGGCTTTCTACTCCCATAAAGATTTACACCCTCGGAAACCCTGTACAGGGTCGCTATGGGTCGGAACCCACTCGATGGCACTTAACAACAACAACAACCACAAGGTTAGTAGTTCGAATCCACCAGTTGCTGTGTGGGAGAAAGATTTATAGTCTGCTTCCGTAAAGATTTACAACCTTGGAAACCCTAAGGGAAGTTCCACTCTGTCTTATAGCTCGCATTGAGCTTTCACAACAATACCTCCTACCCCATATGTTCTTTTGCAATATGACCATGCTACCACTCACCAAAAGTGGAATCTGTTTCCACTTCTATGACCTCTTTTGAAATTTGTGGAGGTGGTGCTATCATTTCTGAAGCTGAGTCTTAAAATATCTGCAGCTTCTACTCTTACACACTAGGAACAATTCCTCCTGGAACCCAGCCACCACACAGTGAGAAGGCCAAGGAGAGAACAAGTGGATAAGAACTGAGGCCCCACAAAATTATGAAAACTTCTAAACAGAACCAAATACCTTGAAAAAATGGGTCACTAGGCTGGGGAACTCAGGATCACAGTCTTGGGTAACACCAATATCAATAGGTACAATAGAGTGTAAAAAAACAATGCTCTACAACCTACTCTGGTGAGTAGTAGCTAAAAGTTTTAAAAGTTCATGGGTGGCCATCTAAGTGCAACTATTCATCTCTCCCTATCTGGAAGAAAAAAGAGTGGAGAAAATCAAAGGCACACAGAAACAATTCATCCAATTAGTCAACTCAATGGCATTCAGCTCACCTACTTGAAACATGTTATCAGGAGGAGCCAGTCCCTTTACCTGGAGAAGGACATCATAACTGGTCATGCAAGGTCAGCAAAAAAAGAGGAAGGCTCTCAGCAAGATGGACTAACACATTAACCGGGCCCTAACAATGGATTCAAATATAGCAACGATTGTGACGATGATGCAGAACAATGTTTTATTCTGCTGTGGTCGTTATTAGTTAGAACTGACTTTATAATACTTAACAACAACAAATCTTCCACAATAAAAATGTTAGTTTCCTGAAAGAAAGCTTGGTGATGTACTTTCAAAGAAAAAAATCAGTCATTAAAAGAAAAAACTTAAAATTATTTATATATATAAAATCCTGGTGTGGTGCTGTAGACTGCTAACCACAGGGTCAGTGGTTCAAACCCACCAGCTAATCATCAGAAACCCTAAACAAGGTCACTAGAGATCTCAAGCGAGCAAAGTTTTGCTAAAGGTAATACAGAAACGGCTACAATCATACATTGACAGAGAACTTCCAGAGGTTCAAGCTAGATTCAGAAGAGGCCATGGAACGAGAGATATCATTGCTGATGTCTGATGGATCTTGGCTGAAAACATCAGAAGGATGTTTACCTGTGCTTTATTGACTACGCAAAGGCTTTCGATTGTGTGGATCATGACACGCTATGGACAACA
>NW_006408522.1:33524767-33526885 GCF_000296735.1 Chrysochloris asiatica | reverse complement strand
GGACATTATGTTGAGTGAAATTAGTCAGTCACAAAAGGAGAAATACTGCATAGGACCACTACTGTAAAAGACTAAGAAAAAGAACCCACACTAAAGGGGGGGGTATTCTTTGCTGGTTGCTGGGAGGTGGGGGGTGGGATAAGGGGAGGGATGGAAAGGTGGAGCACAGGGCAGGGGGAAAAAAAAGAAAGAGAGAGAATGGCTCAAACAAATGACCAAGATGCAGAGCCAGAAGATGTTTCTGAGAAAGAAATGTAACAGAACTGAAAAGGAATTCAAAGAATGATAATTAGGTACCTTCAAAGGATCAAGAAAAAGACTAAAGAAAGCAAGAACATAATACCAACTTTATTCAAGAATGCACTACAAGAAACAGACAAATTAAGTGCAAATTTAAAAATAATACAAAACCTACAATTATAAATCCAGAAAATTAATACTGTGTAAGATCTCAGAAATAAACAATAAAAGAGCAAAAGAGTAGATATGTCCCTTCAGTACAAACCCTCCTCTAAGACTGAAACTCAAACGGAACACATGAGCAGGCATGTAAGCTTGAGGCGACCACATTGGTCTACTGATAAGTGGAAGAGGGGGAAAGGCAGCAATTAAGAAATGAGCTGAGTTCAAGCCCAGTACACTGAATCCCACTGACCTGGAGAAAAGAAAAAGAAGAGGAAGGACTGGTTGGTCCAAAGTGTGATGAGACCTGCACACACCTGAGCCAATAGAGAAGGATATAACCACAGAGGGCTAGAGCTAAGAGTGAAGCATCCAGCTGATATGAAGTGAAGGGAGACGCACAAGAACACTTGCAGATAGTACCCATTTGACCTAGCATTGATGACTTGATAATCAGAACTCGACTAGAAGAAGACACAAAAAAAATTTTTCCCCATTTTTGATAAAGGAAACGAGGGTCAACTGCTACAATTTGATGAACCTGACCTATACTCATGTATGTAGTAGCTCAAAATACCAACTGAGAGAGGAGTCTTCATATCAAGTATCAATGCTATCCCCTCTATCTATATACAGGGTAGATAGGGATGGGCAACTTAGACATTGCCTACCTAAAATGAGGGGGGCGATAAAGGCACAAAGCGACTGGCTTACAAGTTTTCAAGAGGAAGTTTAGTTTAAGAGGGTGTGGGAGATTAGAGTCCCCACTGAATAGTGTTCATTTTGTCTAGATGGGTCTGATAAAAAGAGATGGGGATAAGATTCTTATGATTCAATAGTGAGTAATTGTTACCATGACTAATTGCAACTGTCGCAATTGTAAAGATGGAAGTTTTGTAACAAAAACAAGGGAGTAGTTAATCTTACAGTCCAGAAACAGAGGACCCTTGGACCATCAAGGGAGAAGAGCATGAGCAGAATGTAAGACCTTTTCCAGAGAAGCAGCGACAACAGAGATGGAGGCAGAAATGGGGACATGGAGAGAGGGAGCAGCTGAGGACTCTACATTCATGGAGAGGGACTAAGAGCTGGTGGCCAGGAGGAAGGTTTACAGAATGTGTTCTTTGGTGGTTCAAATTATTATATATGCCTGAGTGGTTTTTGTTTTTTTTTAAAGAGGTAAAATGATAGAGAGAAATACTGTTAACTGATGGTACATGAAGGGGATTATAATCATTGTAATGAAACAAAGTGTATGATTTGTTGCATGTAAAACTAATGAGCTACCCGGTAAACTTTCACTTAATTCACAATAGAAACTTAAAACAAAAACAAAAAAAGTCACCTTCCCTGGCTACCCTATATTAAAATGACAAAACTGAGGTCCCATCCCTACTCTGACACTTCTTGTCGCCTTTCCCTGTTTTATTTCTTTCTGCTTAGCACGTATCACTTCATTACACACCATGTCTTTTATTTACTTATTATCGTTATCAGTCTCTCTCCACTATAATGTTAACTCCTTGAGGACAGCGGTTTTGTCTGTTTTGCTTCGAGAGTTGAAGAGCAAAGCTGTCAGCTTGAGGACTAAGGTGTGCCTGACCCAAGCCATGGTATTTTCAATCACCTCATATGCATGCAAAAGCTGGACAGTGAATAAGGAAGACCATAGAAGAAGTGATGCTTTTGAGTTATGGTGTTGGAGGAGAATATTGA
>NW_006408522.1:33523928-33524587 GCF_000296735.1 Chrysochloris asiatica | reverse complement strand
GAAGACCCCCAAAGAGATGGATTGGCCAGGTGGCGGCATTGATGGACTCAAGTGTGGCAACAGTAGTGAGGTTGGCCTAGGATCAGGCAGTGTTTCTGTCAGCTGTGCATAGGGTAGCTATGAGTTGGTGCCGACTCGATGGCACCTAACGACAACAACAATACATTACAATTTTTAAAAAAAGAGGAAAATCAGAAAAACTTAGCAAACATTAACACAACAGAAATGAAAATAAAAAGAGAACACACAAACAAAATTAACTCAGCATAGAAAATTATGTGGAACAAAGAATCCAGCAGCACCACAGAAACAAACACAGAAAAATGACATCAATTCATAACCTACTGATAATTACATTGAATGTAAATGGATTAAATTTACCAGTTAAGAGATATAACAGAATGGATAAGAAAATAGGCTCCTTCAACATATGCTGTCTATAAGACAGCATAAGAGATAATTACTCACATGGACCTCACCAAATGGAATGCACAGAAATCAAATTGACTACGCCGGCAGAAAGAGATGATGGAAAAGCTCTATATCATCAGTCAAAACAAGGCGAGGGGCAGACTGTGGAACAGACCATCAATTGTTTATATGCAAATTCAAACTTAAGCTAAAGAAAATGAAAACAAGTCCAGGAGAGCCAAAATATG
>NW_006408522.1:33515243-33523828 GCF_000296735.1 Chrysochloris asiatica | reverse complement strand
TGAGGTTGGCCCAGGATCGAACATTGTTTCGTTCTGCTGTGCATGGGGTCGCTATGAGTCGGTTCCGACTCGATGGCACCTGACAACAATGAGAGTGAACTGACTCAATGGAACTTAACAACATATATATAAGTTCTATGAGAACAGAAAATGTATATTTTGTTCAAAAGTTGAGCTCTAAAACACTTATGCATCTGACTACCAGTTGAAAAGTTGGTTGTTGTTGTTGTTAGGTACCATTGAGTCGGTACCGACTCATAGCGACCTTATGCACAGCAGAACGAAACACTGCCTGATCCTGGGCCAACCTCACTACCGTTGCCATGCTTGAGTTCATGGATGCTGCCACTTGGCCAATCCATCTTGTTGGGGGTCTTCCTCTTTTTCTCTGCATATCCACCTTACCAAACATGATATCCTTCCCCAGCAACTGGTCCCTCCTGACAATATGTCCAAAGTATGAGAGACAAAGTTTGGCCATCTTGGCCTTCAAGGAGCACTCTGGGTGCACTTCTTCCAAAACGGATCTACTGGTTCTTTTGGCAGCCCATGGCACTTTCAATATTCTCCTCCAACACCATAACTCAAAAGCATCAATTCTACGGAATCTTCCTTATTCACTGTCCATCTTTCCCATGCATAGGAGGTTACTGAAAATACCATGGCTTGGATCAGGCTCATCTTAGTCCTCAAGCTGACATCTTTGCTCTTTAACACTTTAAAAAGGTGGTTCAAATCCACCCAAAGGCTTCCCCAGGAGACAGGTTTGACAATCTGCTTTTGAAAGGTCACAGCCTTGAAAACCCTATAGGTGCTTCTACTCTGTACACAAGATCAAGCTGAGTCAGCAAAGACTCAGTGGCACTTAACAACAACACAGTACCATAATGAGCAGTTCTACTCGGTCCTACAGAGTCACTATGATTCAGTATAAGCTTTATGGCAATAGGTTTACAATCCTGGAAACCCTATGGGGCAGTTATACTCTGTCCTATAGGGTCACATGAGTTGGAATCGACTTGACTGTAGATCCAAGACAACTTCATTCTTTTCTCACTTATCATGATATGCCTATTGTTCCAGTTGTGAGGATTTTTGTTTTCTTTATACTGAGATGTATCCATATTGAAGATTGGATTCTCTAATCTTCATCAGTGTTTCAAGTCCTCTTTGTTTTTAGCCAGAAAGGTTTCTCATCTGAATATCCTGATGCTACATTATTCTTCATTTGGTCCTGCTTCTAATATAGTCCAGGATTATTTGCTTAGCATACACATTGAATAGTATAGTGAAAGAACACAGGCCTAACACACACACCTTTCCAAATGTCAAACCACTCAGCAACCCTTTGTTCTGTTTAAACGAGTATCTCCTGGTCTATGTACAGGTTCCACAAAGTTCTACAATTCCCACTCTTTGCAATGTTACCCATAATTTTTTATGATTCATGCAGTAACCCCTTGTTCTGTTCAAACGAGTACCTCCTGGTCTATGTACAGGTTCCACAAAATTCTACAATTCCCACTCTTTGCAATGTTACCCATAATTTTTTATGACTCATGCAGTAACCCCTTGTTCTGTTCAAACGAGTACCTCCTGGTCTATGTACAGGTTCCACAAAGTTCTACAATTTCCACTCTTTGCAATGTTACCCATAATTTCTCATGACTTGTGCAGTTGAATGCCTCTGCATAGTTAATTAAACACAAGTAAATATCTGTCTCCATGACTCATCTGTCAATTTACTGTGGTGGCTTACGTGTTGCTATGATGCTGGAAGCTATGCTACCGGAGGGCCAACCATGGTTTCAGCGGAGCTTCAAGACTAAGACAGTCTAGGAACAATGAGAGGTAGACCACTTCTGAATGTTTAACCACTGAAAACTTTAAGAATAGAAGCAGAACATTGTCAGATATAGTGCTAGAAGATAAAAACATTATCAATATAACAGAATAACATTGGCAGACATAGTGTCAAAGGTTGGAAGGCACTCTAGAACATGACTGTGGAAGAGAAGCTTCCTCAGAATACAATTGACCTTAGTGATGTAAATGGAGCAAAGCTTCCAGGACCTTCATTTGCCAGTGAGGAACTGTTTATTACTCAAAACGGTAATAAACAGTTGTAAATACACATTAACAGTCTGAATATGGAATATACAAAGCATGAATCTAGGAAAATTGGAGGTCAAAAGATATATAGAACTCATAAAGATCAATATCCTAGGCATTAGTGTGCTGAAATGGACTGGTATTAGCCATTGTGACTCTAACAATTACATGGTTAACTAGACTGGGAACTTCAAATTGAAGATGAATGGCATTACATTTATTGTTAAAAGGAACATTTCAAGATCCATCTTGAAGTACAATGTGATAGGATAATATCCAGATGCCTACAAGGGAGACCGGAGTCCTGGTGTGGCAATGTGGGTTAATGCACCAGACTGCAAAGCCATTTGAACTGCAGGGATGGCAGTTCAAGCTCAGCAGCTGCTCCTGGAAAACCCTATACAGGTGGCTATGGGTTGGAACCGACTCGAAAGCACTTTACAACAACACAAGGAAGGCCAGTTAATACTACTATTATTCAAATTTACAAACCAACTTCTTCAGACAAATTGATAAAACATGCAATCAAAATGCATTAATAATTACTGGAGATTGCAATGTGAAAGTTGAAAACAAAGAAGAAAAATCAGTAGTTGGGAACTATGGCCTTGGTGATAGAAATGATGCTGAGATCACATGAAAGAATTTTGCAAGACCAATGACTAAAGGAGCTCTGGTAGCATAGTGGTTATGAATCGGGCTGTGAACCTTAAGGTCAGCAGTTTGAAACTACCAACTGTTCCACAGGAGAAAGATGAGGCTTTCTGCTCCCGTAAAGATTTACAGCTTCGGAAACACTGTACAGGGTCGCTATGGGTTGGAATCGACTCGACAGCATTTAACAACAACAACAAGGAATTATTCATTGCACACACTTTTTAAAAACAACATAAAAGACAATTATACATGTGGACCTCACCAAATGGAACACAGGAATCAAACTGACTACATCTGTGGGAAGAGATAGTAGAAATGCTATCATCAGCCAAAACAAGGCCAAGGCAGACTGGAACAATCAATTGTTCATACAGAAGTTCAGGCTGAAGCTGAAGAAAACGAAAACAATGAGATGAAAACATAACTATGACCTTGAAGATTTCCCAGTTGAATTTAGAGATCATCTCAAGAGCATATTTGATGCAGTAGACACTAATGACAAAAGACCATAGAGTTTTAGGATGACATCAAGAACATCATACAGAAAAGAGTGAAAGGTAATTTAAAAGGCAGGAAAGAAAAGATCAAAATGGATTAAAAAAAAAAAGACCCTGAAACTTGCTCTTGAACATAGAGAAGCTACAGCAAATAGAAAAAATGTGAAAGTAAAAGAACAGAACAGAAAATTTCAAAGGGCAACTCAACAAGACAAAGTATTATATTCATGTGCAAAGTTCTGGAGGTAAAAAACCAAAAGGGAAGATCACACTCAGCATTTTTTAAGCTGAAAAAGCTGAAGATAAAAGTTTAAACCTCAACATGACATGCTGAAGGATTCTATGGGCAAATACTGAACAACGCAGAAAGTATCAAAAGTTGAAAGGAATAAATAGAGCCAAAGGAATAAATACCAAAAAGAAATGGTTAATGTTCAACTAGTTCAAGATATAGCATATGATTAAGAACCGATGGTACTAGAAGAAGACATTCAGCTGCACTGAAGGCGCTGGCAAAAAAAAAGACTTCAAGAACTGACAGAATACAAATTTAAATCTTTCAACAAACTGATGCAGCACTGAAGGTACTCACATGGATGACAATAGTCAAGTTGATACAGAACCCTAACCATTACACAAACCGACTGGAAGCGATTCATATTGTGTCCATTCCAAAGAAAAATGAACCAACAGAACGTGGAAATCATTTAACAGTACCATTAATATCACATGCAAGTAAAATTTTGCTGAAGATAATTCAAAAACTGCTGAAACAGTACACCAACAGGGAATTGCTGGAAACTCAAGCTGGATTCAGAACTAAGGATATGATTGCTTATGCGGATAGATCTTGGATGAAAACAAAGAATACCAAACAGATGTTTACCTGTGCTTTAATGACTATGAAAAGATTTTTGACTGTATGGATCATGACAAACTATGGATAACATTGCAAAGAATGTATATTCCAGAAAACGTAATTGTGCTCATGGAGAATCTATACATAGATCAAGAGGCAGTTGTTAGAACAGAACAAGGGATACTGAATATTTTTAAATCAAGAAAGGTGTGTGCCAGGGTTATATCCTTTCAACATGCTTATTCAATCTGTATGCTGCGCAAAATATCTGAGAAGCTGGAATACATGAAAAATAACATGCATCAGGATTGGAGGAAAATTCTCTGATAACCTATGATATGCAGATGATACCACCTTGCTTGCTGAAAGCAAAGAGGACTTAAAATGCTTACTGATGAAGTTCAAAGACTACTGTATGGATTGCACCTCAATGTAAGGAAAATAAAAATCCTCACAACTGGATCAATAAATAACACCATGAAAAGTGGAGAAAAGATTGAAGTTGTCAAAGACTGCATTTTGCTTGGATCCACAATCAACACTCATGGAGGCAGCAGTGAATGAAATCAAACATACTGCATTAGGCAAACTGCTGCACAAAACCATTTTATATTGTTAAAGAGGCAAGATATCAGCGAAAGTTGGATAATGAAGAAGAAGACCATAGAACAGGGGTGGGTAACATACGGCCCACAGACCATTAAAGGCCCTCAAAATCATTAGACAACCAAAGTTCCAGCCATCATACGAAGAGTGAGTTAATTAAATGTTTGACCAAATACAGCAGACTAATATTTAAGTTGATAATTTTGTATGGCCTGCGAATGATATAATAAATTTTGGCATTAAAAAAGGTTCCCTATCCCTGCCAAGGAGAATTAATGCATTTCAATTATGTTGTTGGAGAAGAACATTATGGTGTTGAAGAAGTGTAGCCAGAATGATCCTTAGAAGCCAGGATGGTGAGACTTTGTCTCTAATACTTTGAACATGGATCAGGCGAAAAAATTCCTGGACAAAGACATCATGCTTATCAAAATGGAGGGTCATCAAAAAGGAGGACGATCGCAATGAGAAAGACTGGCACAGTGGCAGCAACAACAGGTTGAAATGTAACAATAATTGTGAGGATGGTGCAGGACCGGGCAGTGTTTCATTCTGCTGTGCAGAGGGTCACTATGGGTCAGAGGCAACTTACAATCTAACAACAAACATCTTTCTAGTGTTCACTGCTTTCAGCCAACATCTAACTGACATCAGTATTGATTTCCCTCATTTCATGTCCTGCTCTAGCTTGAATTTCTGACAGCTCCCTGCCAATGTACTGCTGGAGCTAGTATTTTTTAATAATAATATTCAGCAGAATTTTACTTGTGTATGCTTGGAAGCCCTGTACAGGGTCGTTATGAGTCGGAACCGACTCCATGGCACATAACAACAACAAGGATATAAATGATAGTGTTTGATAATTTCCACATTCTGATCAGCCACCTTTCTTTGCAGTACACACAAGCATGACTATTCCAATTGGCTGGCTAGGTACCCATGCTCCAAATTTCTTGGCATATATAAGTGAGCATTCCAGTGTTACGTCCATTTGTTGAAATATCTCAATTAGTATTCTGTTAATTCCTGTAGCCTTGTTTTTCACAATTGCCTTCGGTCAACTTGGACTTCATCCTTCAAAACCATTAGTTCTTGATCAAATGATACCTCCTGAAATAACTGACCGTTGATCAATTCTTTTGGTACAGTGACAGTGTATTCTGATTGTTGTTGTTGTTATGTGCCGTGGAGTCAGTTCCGACTCATAGCGACCCTGTACAGGATTTCTGTGGTTGTAAATCTTTACAAGAGCAGAAAGCCTCATCATTCTCCCGTGGAACAGCAAATAGTTTCAAACTGCTGACCATGAGATTAGCAGCCCAATTCGTAACTGTTACGCTACCAGAGCAACTTGTATTCTGATTAGACCTTACCAAAAAAAATTTAAGATTCCTTAGTAAGAAAAGATTCAAAATAAGTTGACAACAATATGTCAGGATGTATTGAGGGGCATATTCATTATGTTCTGAACTTCAAACATTAATTCTATATAGGACAGCTTCCAATATTTTTGATAAAACATACTTTCAGAGGCATTTAACTCACCAGCATTCCTATATATTATCTGTCCTAATATAATACTTTGCAGTATATACATGAACCACTCTTCATCAGTAAGCATAGGCTAAAAGAGGCACAGGAAGTTAAGGCTATGACTCAGAAAGGCATTAATGATTTAGCAGGTAGGAGTTCAGCCTCTAGCAAACGAAGCTGTACTTATTACCATCACCAGACAAGAAAATGTACAGAGCATACCACAATCTGTTTTCTTAACACAGAATTATAACTAGTGTCTAATTCTGTCAGGTTACAACTCCTTATTCAATTCTGGAACTTGGCAAGCATTATGCCCATAAGGGAAAATAACCAAGAAGTTGAGATAATACCAACTCTAACAAGGTAGTAAAACTACGAGCCAACTTCCAAT
Source organism: Chrysochloris asiatica (assembly GCF_000296735.1). NCBI lineage: Eukaryota > Metazoa > Chordata > Mammalia > Afrosoricida > Chrysochloridae > Chrysochloris > Chrysochloris asiatica. The sequence continues at coordinate 33,517,170 of NW_006408522.1, read as the reverse complement.
AAGATGGCAGACTAGGTAGACACACTACAAAGACCATCTAAAACAAAGATATGAGAGACAAAATAAAACAGGCACAGATGAAAATTCTGGCACCCTGAACTTCAGAAAGAAAGTTAGAGAGCTGGATGGAGTGCTAGCTGGGAGAAGAGACCAAATGGTGACAGCAAAAAAAAGGAGACTGACTGGCGAATGGCTAGCCAGACTTGGCTCAACCATCTTATAAGCACATTTGGCAGCCAAAGGACACCTGGCATTCAAAACAGTGACTGAAAAGGTATGATTTCTTCTTTTTCCCCAAGGCCCCCTGGTGACCAGAAGTGTGGCCAGCTCCCACCCAGATCCAACCCCAGTGCAGACCGTGCTCTCCAGAAGTTCACAGCTGCATGGTTGGGAGCCATGCCAGCATGAGGTGGGGACCAACAGGGCTGCTTTGGTGCCTGGATTCAGGTAGGCTCAGCTCCAGACCTACAAAACTCACAGAGCCACCAGAATAGCATATTGCCAGTCACCCTGCTCCCAGCTTCCTTGAGGTCTTAACAGACACTGAAACCAGCAACTTCAATGGTCCCAAAGAACTAATTCCAGATTGAGTGCCCAAACATAGATAACACCAAGGCCAACAGTAACTGCATCTAGAACCAGAAACTCTGCTCTCATATCCCTTCGACAACCGCATCAAGAGTTCCTTGAATTGCAGGAGCCCACCACCAGAGATTTCTCCCCTCTGGGTCTACCAACTGCATTGTTTTTACAACTATGACAACTTCACAATGCCCTAGACACAACAGACAACTTTAGCTCATATGAAGAAACAAAAGAGAATGGCTCAAATGATTTTCGACAAAGTACCTAGGCATATTGCATGGGGAAGAGACAGTCTATTTAACAGATGGTGCTGGCAAAACTGGAAAGCGATATGTAAAAGACTGAAACAAGACCTTTACCTCACGCGCTACATAAAAACGAACTCAGCATGGATTAAAGATCTAAATGTGAATCCCAAAATACTGAAGGTCATCAATAAAAATTAGGGACAAATGTGAGGGTGCTAATTCAGGGCATATACAGACTATCACACATTTTGAAAAGTGCACAAACAAAAATAGACAAAATAGATGAGTGGGCCATACTAAAAATTAAAAATTTATGTGCATCAAAAGACTTCACCAAAAGAGTAAAAAGGGAACTCACAAATTGGGAAAAAAATCTTTTTCACGGAACATTGTATAAGGAACTCATTTCTAAAACATAAAGGAAACTACAACACATCTACAAGAAAAAGACAAATAACCCAATTAAGAAATGAACAGGCCATGAACAGACACTTCACCAAGGAGAAGATCCAGGCAGTCAACAAACATATGAAGAAATGTTCACAATCATTAGCCATCAGAGAGATGCAAATCAAAACAACAATGAGATATCATCTCACACCAGCAATAACAGCAAAGGTTGAAAAATAGAGGACAATAAATGCTGGCGAGGATTCAGAGACTGGGACACTCCTGCATTGCTGGGGGGATTGCAAAATGGTCCAACCTATCTGGAAAGCAATATGGCACTTCCTCAGAAGGTTGAAAATAGAAATACCTTATAATCCAGCAATTCCTCTACTTGGTATTTACCCACAAGAAATATGAGCCATGGAGAACAAACAAAATGGCAGATAGGGTGGACGTATAGCAGAGAGCTCCGCCAACAACACAGAATACCCAACCAAGCAGGTTCAGGGGATAGTCCCAGAACTCTGAACCACATATAAAGGAATACTTAGAAGTTTGGAAGGCTCACAACTGAGGGAATTTGTGGCAGAAGCAAGAAATCTATTGCTGTCTAGTCCGGGACGCTCGGCTGCTCCAGGAGCCGCCATCTTGGGTGAGACCACGTGGGGAAAGGATCGGAGCGGCCACAGACGCCTGGCAGAACC
>NW_006408522.1:33453676-33508724 GCF_000296735.1 Chrysochloris asiatica | reverse complement strand
CAGAAAGCATCAAAAGAAGATGGAAGGAATACACAGAGTCATTGAACCAAATGAAATGGTTGCTGTTCAGCTGTTTCAAGAGGTAGCATATGATCAAGAGCCAATGATACTGAAGGAGGAGGAGTCCAAGGTGCATTGAAGGAAATGACAAAGAACAAGGCACCAGGAAGTGATGGAGTAAAAATTGAAATCTTTCAAGAAAGTGAGGCGGCACTGGAGGCACTCACTCATCTATGCCAAGAAATTTGGAAGACAACTATTTGGTCAACTGATTGGAAGAGATCCGTATTTGTGCCCATTCCAAAGAGAGGTGACCCAACGGAATGTGGAAATCATCGGACAGTATCTTTGATATCTCATGTGAGTAAAGTAATACAGAAATGGCTGCAAGCATACATTGACAGAGAATTTCCAGAGGTTCAAGCTGGATTCAGAAGAAGACGTGAAACAAGGGATATCACTGCTGATGTCTGATGGATCTTGGCTGAAAGCAGAGAATAGCAGAAAGGTGTTTGCCTCTGCTTTACTGACTATGCAAAGGCTTTCGATTGTGTGGAGCATGACAAGCTATGGACAACATTGCGAAGTATGAGTATTCCGGAACACCAGCTGCTTCATGGGAGAAAGATGAGGCTTTTTGCTCCCACAAAGACTTAAAACCTCGGAAATGCTATTCAGGGCCACTATGACTCAGAACTGACAGGACAGCATTTAACAACAATAGCAACAATATTTAGCTATTAGTGTAATTATTTGCTCAACAGACTAAAAATTCCATGATGGAAGACAGGAATGCCTGTCTGTCCTGTTCATAATTTTATTTCCACTACCTGGAACACGGTATGGTATAAAATACATACTCAATATTTACTGAATTGTTGTTGTTGTTGTTAAGTGCCGTCGAGTCAGTTCTGACCCATAGTGATCCTGTATAGGGTTTCCAAGGAGAAGCTGGTGAGCTTGAACTGCCAACCTTGCAGTTCAAACAGCTTTGTAGTCTAGCGTATTAAGAATACATGAATGCAAAATAAAGACTTTTTTTAAACAATGGGTGAGAATCTTTTAAAAAACTGAAGTATAATCTTTATATTATTACTTTAGGTTATACTGCTAAGATATACCCACTTCTCATTTATTAACATGATTAGGTTCTAAAGACTAGCCATTATGTGAAAATTGACAGCATACAAAAATGGATGATGACCACACTATATCACAACATTAAAGATAACTATATCATAGCTAACTGTCACATTACATCATTACATAACTACCAAACCAGTCAGGTTGACATATAACTTAAACCATCACAGTCAGTGTTAAACTATCACCTCATACCTTGGCATTCATAGCCAGACAGCTTGTTAGTGCAAAAATAGTCAGATAGTCCATTTTTTACTATGGTCATAAATGCAAAATGTCAGATAATGAGATAACTGTTAAGTGAGGTCAATGGCACACAACAACAACAGGTACACTTACATATGAATGTCAGAATTTACCTCTATACTAAATACTCAAGGGATACTCAAGAAGCAGTCATTGCCCTTGGGAATAAGAGAATTGAGGGTCTGGGACAGATTTACTTTTCACTATAGACCTTTTTGTTCTTTTCAAAACTTACATGTTATTGTTGCTGTTAGATGCCGTTAAGGCAATTCTGACTCATAAGAACCCTGTGTAGGGTTTCCAAGTTTTTTAATCTTTGCAGGAAAAGAAAAGTCTCCTAGCAGGTTCAAATCTCAGACCTCGAGATTTGCAACCCCAGTGCTTATAGCATGGAGCCACCGTGCTCCCAATATATATGCATTACAATATTAAACTTTTAAAAATAAATTTAACAAAATTAAACCTCTAATATTTTAATAAACTTAGCAGATTTTAGGCCATAATGGTTATATAAGGGAACTTTTTTAGAATTCCAGAAATCAAGTTTATGTTTACATATTCCGAATTTTCAAGATTCACTACAGATTACAGTGGTATACAAATATATCCTGCTTTTCTGATACTCCCAAATTATAGTCTTATACTGATTACCACCCAAAATGATACAAAATGGTACAAGTAGCATAACTGCTAGAGTAATAACCATTTTACATTCATTTACCAGTTCACAGTATATGAAATTTGGTAGAAAACGAAAATGGGTCTTGGTATTAGATAAAAGCATTTCAAAGGTATACCATACCACCTCAAATAAATTTAATCTCTCTGAACTTTAAATTTCTTCTCTGCAAAATAGGAATGCTGCCATCTAAGCAATCTAGAATTCATTTAATAACAAAGAAAAAGGAAGGTTGAAAGAAAGAAACTTCTTACGGTAAACATGTTTTGAATAGGTAATAGTTGTTTCAAAATTTAAGTGCTTGCTTACAGCTGGTCTTACAAGGGCAGGTTACCCATATAATCTTACAATATAGGGTTCAGGCCAATCACCTGAAGTCACTAATCAATCTTAGTATCTGTCATGGATTGAATTGTGGTTCCCGCCCGCCCCCCCCCCCCCAAAAAAAATATGTTTCAACTTGGCTGGACCAAGATCCTCAATGGTTTGACAGTTATGTAATGATTCCCTATGTAATCTAATGTGATAAATCAGTTGTAAAATGATTAAGGGTGGGATGCAATACCCTTAATTCCATCACAGTCCTGATCCAATATAAAGGGAGTTACCCTGGCATGTGGCCTGCAACACCTTACATCTTAACCTGCCCATCTCCCTTCCAAGGAGCAGCTGGTGAGTTTGAACAGCAGACCTCGTGGTTCAAACCAACCTTGTGGTACATTATCCCACAGCACCTCACCAGGACTTATTCTACATTATATAATAGGAGGGAAAAGCCAGCAGAGAAAAAAGGGACATCTACCACCAAGAAAGAAGAGTCAAGAGTGGAGTACATCCTTTGGACCCAGGCCCCTCTGCTGGGAACTTCCTAGATCCAGGGAAAGATTGATGACAAAACACATGGAGATTAAAAAAAACCCACACACACAGAGATCTAGGATGCTGAGCCTAGAGATGCTTAAAGGAAACAAAGACCTTCCTTCTTAACTGTGAGCCACCAGAGAAAGCCTTTCCCTAGAGCTGGCATCATGAATTCAGACTTCTACCTCCTACTGTGAGAGAAAAAATTTGTGTTATTTCTGTTTTGGCAGTACTAGATACCTAAGAGAGCATCACTGATAGTGAGGTAACCAGAGTACATCTCATCCTCAGAGTATTTTAACCTGTATCCAATCAGTCAGTATAATAGATCATCACCAGAATCAGTCAAATCAATCTAGATAACTGACCAGGTCTCCGTAACAAGTCACAGGGCACAAAGGGAAAGCAGGCTAATGGTTCTAGACACTTTAAAAAGACTTAACAATCAAATGCAATGTGTAGACTCTGATTGTAAATTGTTTCAAACAAGCTAATGGTTAAAAAAAAAAAATGAGGAGGGGGAAATTTGAATAAAGATTATGTGTTGCATTAAAAAATATACATAAGTTATTATTAAGTATAAGGAGTCCTAGTGTGGGCTGTGGGTTAACATGCCAGACTGCAAAGCAGTATGAACTGCAAGGCTGGCGGTTCAAACTCACCAGTTACTCCTCGGAAACCCTGTATAGGGTTGTTATGGGTCAGATCCGACTCGACAGCACTTCACAACAACAACAACATAATAATAATAATATTAGGACTACACAGAATATTTTTTTTTTTTTTTTAAGAAACACATGTTAAAAGAATTTAAGGGTGAAATAGGGTAAAAAAAAATTCAAAATAGTAAAATATTAACAGGTTTTAAAATCCAACTGATAGATTTACAGAAGTTCAATATACCATTTCCTCCGCTTTTCTAGATGCTTGAATTTTTTTAATAATATAAAACTTACATGGAAAAATATTTCCCTTCCTCTTCTGTTCCTTAGTCAACTAATATGAGTATGACCAACTACCACAGCTACTAGTATCTTGGCATTCTTCCAGAGATACTTTATTCATATATATGCAAAATGCACACTTTCTTTTATACCTTGTTCTTTTTTCATTTAATATATCTCAGAATTCAAAATGAATTCTGAGATATACACAACTGCTGCATCCTTTCTACAAGATACATAATTTATTTTACCAGTCCCCTATGGATACACATTTGTTGTTGTTGTTGTTACGTGCTGTTGGGTCAGCTCTGACTCACAACAGTCCTGTTTCCATGAGGCAGCTGGTAAGTCTGAACCACAGACATTTTGGTTAGCAATACAGTGCTTATCCTATAGTGCCACACCAGGACATTTGTTGTTGCTGTTAAGTGCCACCAAGTCAGTTCTAACTCACAGTGACTCTGTTAAGGGTTCCTGAGGAGCGGCTGGTAGGTTTAAACAGCCGACCTTGCAATTTGCAGTCCAGTGCTTATCCTACAGCACCACACCAGGGTTCCACCAAGACATTTAAGAACTCTTACTTCTAGATATTCTTCCAGATAGTCTTTCAGTTAAAAAGAGAGAGAGAGAGAAACAACTGACTTTTAATTTCAATTAGAGATTTTAACATGCTGGAAAGGAAACTGGAGTATTCATATGTAAACTGTCTAGGTTCTCATATCATTGAATACACAAATTAACCTTAAACCTTCCACTGTTGTTGTTAAGTGCTGTTGAGTAGGTTCCATTCATAGCAACCCTGTTTGAACTGCCAACCTTGTGGTTCAAACTGACCTTGTGGTCCAGTGCTTTATTCTATAGCACCACACCAGGACTCCCCACTAAGATACTTTAAAATATATAAAGTAAAATATGTAAGATGTATACTTCTCACTGAGCTAATCCATGTCCCAGGACCAAGTTAGTTAGTATCTACCATTGTTCCTTGCCTGTCTTATAAAACAGCACTCACACTACAGTGATCTGCCCTAACTATGCAATAACCACCATTTCAGTTTTTCCTTTTAAAATATCTTCCTTTAAATCAAACTCATTACTAGTGAACTAGCTCAATCAGACTATACCCACTCCTCATTTATGGACATGGTTAGTTAGATTCCAAAGAGCAATTTGTTATAAAAAATCAGGTGCAAACACAGAGGCAGATGGAGGCACACTTTCAGAATGGCTGTGCACCAGGCATACCTGTGCTCTGGACCCCAAGACCCTGCCATCAGGGCTGGCACTCAACTGGATCTGGGGATTCAAGGCTGGATTAGAGGTACAGTTGATGGCTGGAGAGCTTGGGCAACCAGAGGGGACAAGGAATCAAAATGGTCTGTGAGGATTGCTGAATGTGCCCATGCCCATGCCCCCACCCACCATCACTTCGGTAGCCCTCACTGCCTGCAGCTTGCTACCTGGCAGGTTGGAGAAGATTCCACAGAATTGAGTGATGTACTGCTGGTATTGGAATATGAGACCTGGGACAAACAGCTGCTTCGGAAAAAAGCTCAGCAGCCTAACTCAGTCGCCTCTTCCACATAAAGAGCTGAAGCAATGGCTCGGGCTTGGAATGGGGCCAAGAGACCCTCTGGAGACCTGGCTGCCTCAGGTAAGAGACTGACAGACATGGGTGGCTCTGCAAGCTGGGAGTTGAACAGTAGGAGGAAACCTAGGCTAATGTACAAAACATTCAGATCGTGGATTTTTTACTGTTTTCATAAATGGGAAAGTTGAATAAGTAAGGAGTAGTTTCGTAGTCTTGGTGTAGCGCTGTGGGTTAACACGTCACACTGCAAAGTCATTTGAACTGCAAGGTCGGTAGTTCAAGCACACTTAACAACAACAGGTATACTTTCATACTCTCTACCCCTTGCAGGTTATTTTGAAGTTCTCTTTGAAAACATCTAGCAAGGAAACAACAACAACAAAAATCTCATAATCTAATTCAAGGCTTCCACCATTTTCTTCTATTTTCAGACTAAGACAGACTAGGAAAAAAAACAAAACCCACTGCTATTGAGATGATTCCAACTCCCAGCAACCCTATATAGGGTTTCTGACACTGTGAATCTTTATGGAACAGCCAGCCTCATCTTCTCTTACAGGGCAACTGGTGAGTTTGAACCACCAACCTAGTGATTAGGAGCCCAATGCCAAACCCAAAGCATCACCAGGGGTTTTAGAAGGTCTGGTAATCTACTTCTCACAATTAGTCAATGAAAACCCTGTGATCACAATAGAATATTGTCTGATATAGATGAGTCTGATCAGTTGAAACATACTAAAACAATACTGTGGCCACACAATGGATTTGAGCATACCAACAACCTGAAAATGGTGCATGACCATCTCATGGGAACCAACACAACAAAGTATCAACTAACCACCACCCCTACCCCTGTCAAGTCTCACTGCTAACTCTACAAACTGTAAAACTGTACATGCACTTGCCTAACTTGATAAAACAAAACAAAATGAGGAGGGGTACAAAGTATTTGGCATCACAGTGCCTGAATTTCAACACTTATTCTAATAGGTGAGCTTCAACAAATCATCACCAGATTCTCAGTGACTTCATCTGAAGACTGCCAAAAACCACCTTCCATTTTGTTGTTGTTGTTAAGTGCTGTCAAGCTGGTTCCGACTCAGAGCAACCCTGTATAGGGTTTCCAAGGAGTGGCTGGTGGGCTTCAATCACTGACCTTTTGGTCCAGTGCTTTATACAATCCTATTTTTAGTGACAGACCTGAGTGCATCTGGCACATAAATTGCTGTTGTTGTTGTGTGCTGTCAAGATGCTCCAATTCAGAGTGATCCTGTGTAGTGTTTCCCAACAACTGATAGGTCTGAATGGCCGACTTTATAGTTAGCAGTCCAGCACTTATCCTACAGTGCCAAGCACATGTCCGTGGTGGTTGTCTGCAGTCAACTCTATACAGGGTTTCTGGGGCTGTAAATATTTACAGAAACAGAAAACCTCATTTTTCTCTAGGGAGGGGCTGGAAGCAACTGGTAGATTCCAACTGTTGACCTGTGGTTAGTAACCCAACTCCTAACTCATTTCACACCAGGTTCCTGTGTACATAGCAATAGATCTGAATACTACCTACCATTGTTTCATCCAAACTTGAGAGCAGGGCCTCAAACAAACGTAATGATTTTTCATGGAGTTTAGAACAGTAGGATAACTAAGTGCTAAAAAATTATTTGTCGTTTGAATGAATTCGCTATAAACCACTATGGTGAATAACAACACACTTGTGTAAAGAAATTCCCTTAAGATGCAGCCTTAACTTGCTAAGAGGCATAGAAATCTCAAATTCCTAACAGGATGACTAAACCTTACTCTCATAGAGAAAGAACGGGGTACAAAGTAATTTTCTCAACATAATTATACATGGATACTCTGACTATAAATTGACACATAGTAAGCGCTTCATAGTTAGTTGTTATTATTAAGACGCATTCCAAAGAAAAAAAAAAACAAGAGGAGTAAAAAGAACTAAGACCTTCAGTCACCAGAAGTCGAAAGGAATCCTAGCCTGAGACTCGCAGGCCTTAAAGCACCACCAGTCTTGAGTTTTCAGCCTCACCGGGTTCTGAAGGAGTTCAGCGACCTCCCCTAAAGGTCAAGGCTTCAGAGCCACCTTTCCTGTTGGGGCTGGAAGCAAAGCCGAAACGCCCCCAAGAGAATCCGTACCCCGAAGCCAGAAGGACCACCTGCATAAACCCGCGTGGGCTCTAAGAAAGGGGACCGCTGGGTTGCTCCTGCACTGCAGCCCGGAGGAGACCTGGCCGCTTCCGGCAGTCCCATAAGCCCTCCAAGGAAGGGTCAGACCACCAGGACCCTCGTGTTCCCATACGCTTCAATGTAGCTCGGCTCTTCAATACTCACACAGATGATCCCTCTTACTCCATCAGGCCGCCGATGCCCCTGCGAAGGAGCTCTACGACCCCTTAGTCCCCCGCCCCCCTCAAACCCTCAGTTTCGGGTCCGGCGGCCCGCTCCGGACCCGCTCCCCGCTGGGCACAGTCGCCGCCAGCGCGCAGGCGCACAACACCGCCGTCGCGCTCTTTTTTTCTTTTTTTTTTTTTTCTTTACGGTTCGCCTTTTTCAATAATCTAGCTTTATTTGAACACGAGTATGAACAACGGACACGGGGAGGGAAGTGACTTTACTCCCAAACAGTAACGACTCAGATGAGTCCACTGCACTGGACGCTACCGTGTTCCAGCCTCCTTGGTTCCTTTTAATTTTAAAAACTTTTATCTTCATTTGGGTGAAAGTTTACAGAGCAAATTAGTTTTCCATTCAGTAATTCATACATATTTTGTGCCCTTTTTCATTCTCCTTCCTCTTTCTGGGTTTCTTCCTAAATGCTCAACCCACTTAGTTGTGGCAACTGTTTCACCTATACTCCTTTTCCTTGAAAAATTTATGGAAGCTTAATGAAGGAGTATGAGCTTTAGAACAATGACCTGAATTCAAGTCTTGATTCAACTATAGTGATTTGTGGCTTTGGGCAAATTCCAAGTTTTCTCCAAGTTGTTGTTGTTAAGTGCCGTCCTGTCAGTTTCAACTCCTAGTGATCTTGGTACAGTGTTGTCAGCGGGTTTGAACTACAGATTTTTTGGTTCGAATTTCAGTGCTGATCCTACAGTGCCGTAACAGGAGTCTAAGTTAATGTTGTTGTTGTTGTTAGGTGCCATTGAGTTGGTACTGACTCATAGCGACCCTATGCACAACAGAATGAAACACTGCCTGGTACTGGGCCAACCTCACAGTTGTTGCCACGCTTGAGCCCATTGAAGCTCTAACTTTGCAAATCCATCTCCCTCTTTTTCTCTGACCTACCAAACATGATATCCCTCTCCAGTGACTGCTCCCTCCTGACAATATGTCCATAGTATAAGGGACTAAGTCTGGCCATCCTGGCCTCTAACGAGCACTCTGGCTGTACTTCTTCCAACCCAGATCTGTTTGTTCTTTTGGCAGCCCATGGCACTTTCAATATTTTCCTCCAACACCATAACTCAAATGAATCAATTCTTCTACGTTAATAGTAGTTAAGTGCTGTGAAGTCAGTTCCGATCCATAGCGACCCTGTTTAGAGTTTCCAAGGAACGGCTCATTAGCTTGAACCACCCACCTTGAGCTCAAGCCAACTTTCCTGCTCGGTATATTAACCCACAGGGCTACACCAAAACTCCCAAGTTATTAGTAGGATATTGATTTTCTCTTTCTCAGGTTGGAGACCTGGTATGACCTGTAGAATAAATTTTAAACTACTGTGAATAAGGTCAGAGGTTCAAACTCACCAGCCACTCCTTGGAAACCCTATAGAGAGTGCTACTTACCAACAACAATATCTAGGATTAAATGAGGTAAGATGGGTCAACTGCCTATCCATGCATGTGCCTATTACACCAATACCAATCATTACATTATTTATATCTAAAGTGATTTTGGACTCCTGTTGTGGATCAACTCTGGACTGTGAACCACAAGGTTGGCAGTTCAAATCCACCAGCTACTCCTCAGAAACCCTATACAGGAGCTCTATGAGTCAGAACCAACTTGAGGGCACTTGTGACTCTATGACCAGAAAAACTAGATGGTACCCAGCTAGCACTACCAATTGATCACATTAGAAGGTCCTAGATAGAGTGACATAATGTATGCAACAAAAGTCAAAATTATTAAAAAAAAAAAAAAAGGCCTGCGCTTACTGGTCAGAAAGAGACTTGGTGAACTTGAGACTGTAACCCTCAACCACCTTTCAGGTCTGGAAAGGAACACATTGTCTTTCAGTCAAGCAGTAGATATAACTATATAGGGGGAACAACACCAGTAAGATATGCTCACTATGGATAATGGAACAGTCAGTCACTCAAAACCAAAAGGGCAACATGTACCTAAGGACAATTAGGAAAAGGAATGGACAGGTGGGTGGAAGGGAAATAGGAGACAAAGGGAGGGGATTACAATCGCTAAGATGAAACAAAGTATATTATTATGTTGAGAACCTGGTTGAGAACCATTGCTTAGTATCACAGATCATCCCAAACCTAAAAGACTTCAACTTCTACCTCCAAGAAGTGATTACTGCTTGAATGTAAAACTGATGATCTTGTCTGTAAACCTTCACTCAATTCACAATAAAAAAATTTTAAAAATAAGTGACTTTATTATTGACCTTAGCCCATATCCATTCTCTCAGGATCCAGTCACTATTTTAGTGACTATAATGAGTCTGATAAACCAAAAAGTTATATTAAAGTTGGTAATGCAGGGTTACTGTTGAACTTGTAATAACATTTGTTTAATAAGACCTTCAATGCCTCCATCTATATGTAAAGCCGGATTGCTTCTAGAGGTTTAGCAAACTTCCGATTCTGTATTTGTGACATCACAAGTCCTTGAAATAGCCAAGAACTGGGGTAATGGCTCAATAAGCTCCTCTACCTCAGAGGCAGGCAATGAAAGAACTGCTTCACTCAATAAGCTCAAGGCCGTCCTCTAAGAATAAACCTGTAGAAGATCAGGTGGTGGTGAACAGCAAGGTGACTCTGGGTCAAAATTTTTCAATCTTGCCATTGGCATTTTGGACCAGATAATGTTTTGTTGTGAGGGGTTGTCCTAAGCAGCATCCCTGCCATTTGATGCAAGTCATAACCCTTCTCCCAAATTCTGACAATGAAAAGTGTCTTAATTTATGGCCAAATGTCTCCTAGAGAGCAAAATAGCCTCCCATTGAGAACCATTGTCATAGATAAAAGTAAAAATGTTTATTACTGAAAGGAGTAGCTAGTGCTTTTGTCATTAGCTTCAGGGTGATTAATTTGCTGCTGCCAAGGTTATCCTATTTCACACTTACAGGTAAGGACTTAAATGGAAATCTAATTCTCTAACATTTGTATGTCACTTGTAAGAGCCAGTATAGCATTAAGCTGTATCAGTCAGGTCTCCAAAGTTTGCTAATTTTTAATTCAGCTTATTTGGCCTGAAAATCTTTTCCATGTTCTGGTAGCATAGTGGTTACGAATTGGGCTGTGAACCTTAAGGTCAGCAGTTCAAAACTGCCAGCTGTTCCGCGGGAGAAAGATGAGGCTTTCTGCTCCTGTAAAGATTACAGCCACGGAAATCCTGTACAGGGTCGCAATGAGTCAGAACCGATTTCATGGCACATAACAACAACAACAACAACATCCATCCCCTACCCTGCCCCATCCATCACACCCTGCGGAAGATGGGGATGAGGATGCTCCATGCAAGTTTCTATTTTTTCTGTCAGTATCACTATGAGTTAGAACCAACTCAACTGTACTTCACAACAATTCATTTCAATCAAATGAACATTTATCTCTGCCTAGTAATCATCCTGAATGGAATCATCTCAATAGTTAAATCTCTAAATTCCTTGAATTCATTATGACCTATTTTACTCCATCTCAACTACCTAGGACTTTGTTATCACCTGTAGATGGTTTATCTTCAAATGTAATAGTGCAACTCATTGGCTTCAAATACTGGTTTCCCAGTTTCTCTGACCGACCACAACACTATTATTATTTTAATTTCATCAAGGACAATTCATCCATCAGCTCCTCCTGACTCCAGACTATACCTCTGACAATACCCTGAACTCCCTTGCATCTCTTTTTACTGTATTTACAGGGTTTCTTAGCCTGAGCACGACTGACATTTTGAACCAGCTAATTCTTTGTTCTGAGGACCACTAGATGCCATTAATACCCCTTGTCATCATAACAATCACAACAAAAAAATGTCGACACATATTCCTAAGTGTTCCTGGAGGGAGGGTGGGCAAAACTGTCCCTGGTTGAGAACCGTTGCTTTATATCACTGATCATCCCAAACCTAAAAGACTTCAACCTCTACTTCCAAAAAATGATTACTGCTTGAAAATATCACATAGGAAAGCAGACTGGTAAATTTATATTCACCAATCTGATCAGTCCCTCAACAGTGCTGAATAGTCCTACTACTTTTCTCTGGTCCACTTGCCTTCTCACTTTCTCTAAGTATGCCAAATCTCCTCCACTTGCCTTACCACCTCTTTCTTTCAGCAGATGATCTCATCCCCTATTTTACATAGAGAAAATAGAGGTCACCTGATAGGAATTTCTTCAACTATTACTTACACACAAATTTACAAACCAGCAACATACATTTCCTCTTATTATTAACTGAGTAGGTGTCATAAATTGAATTTCCCCCCCCAAACATATTATAAACCTAATTTCTAAGCCTATGGTTATAATCCCGTGTGGAATGGTTACCTTTGTAATGTTAATAAGGCAGGATTAGTGTCTGTGAATGCTGAGTCAGTTCCTCTTGAGATCTAAAAGAGATTACACACAAATTAGCAAAGAGATAGGGGAAGAGAGATGCCAAGTCACATGTCTATCATCTAGGAACAGAAGCTCAAAGAGATAAGGGCTTTCCTCCAGAGCCAATAGAGAGAGAAAGCCTTCCCCTAGAGCAGGCACCCTGGTGTGGCACTGTGGGCTAATGAGTCAGACTGCAAAGTCATTTGAACTGCAAGGTCAGTGGTTCAAACAAACTCTTCAGCTGCTCCTTGGAAACCTTATACAGGGTCACTATGGGTTGGAATCTACTAGATGGCACTTAACTACAACAATAAACTCCATGCAAAATTTGGATAGTGAATAAGGAAGACCACAGAAGAATTGATGCATTTGAGTTATGGTGTTGGAGGAGAATCTTGATAGTACCATGAACTGACAAAAGAACAAACAGATCTGTGTTGGAAGACATATAGCCAGAGCAGAACTGGAAGCCAGGATGGCCAGACTTCGTCTCTCACACTTCAGACATATTATCAGGAGGGACCAGTCAATTGAAAAGGATATGTTTGGTAAAGTAGAGGGTCAGAGAAAAAGAGGAAGACCCCCAACGAGATGGATTGGAGCAGTAGTGGCAGTGATGGGCTCAAGTGTAGCAACAATTGTGAGGTTGGCCCAGGACTGAGCAGTGTTTTATTCTGTTGTGCATAGAGTCACTATGACTCTATGGAAGTCAGTAATGACTTGATGGCACCTAACAACAACAAAAACCAACTGTGAGAAAATAAATTTCTGCATGTTCAAGTTATCCGCTTGTGATATTTCTATGAAAGCAGTACTAGGTAATTAAGAATTTGGTACCAGAAGGATGGGGAGCTGCTCTAATAAATACCCAAAATGTCGAAGTCGTTTTGGAATTGGGTAGTGGACAGAGTTTGAAAGAGTTTTAAGGTACATAAAAGTAAGGGTCTAGAGTGCCTTTCGAAACTGTTGATAAAATTATGGCTGTTGAAGACAATTCTGGTGATGCCTCAGAAGGAAGTGAGGAAAGCCTTTGAGAAACTCTCTGTTATCTTAAAGAATACTTATGACATCAGAAACTGAATGCTAGAAATGTGGACATTAAATGTGCTTTGGTGAAGTGTTAAAAGAAAATGCTGACACCCCCGCCCCCAGGACTATGCCCCTAGTTACCCTTCAGGGCTGAACTTAATTCACCCGTTTGGCTCTGTTTTCTGCCAAGCAATAGATAGGTATTTAGGGGAACAACCACACTAATGAGGTACACACACCATAGAATGGTCAACCATCTGAAATCAAAAGGGCAATTTTTACCCAAGGACAAAGTCAGAATGGTTGAGAAAGAAGAAGGACTAGGAACAAGAAACACAGGGAGGAAATGAGAAAAGTGATGCTCCATTGAAATCTTTCAACAAACTGATGCAATGCTGAAGGTGGCGCTCACTCATCTATGCCAAGAGATTTAGAAGACAGTTAACCTGACTGATTAGAAGAGATCCCTATTTGCGCCCATTCCAAAGAAAGATGACCCAACAAAATGCACAATTCACCAAACCATACCATTAATAACATATACAAGTAAAATCCTGTACAGGGTTTCCAAGGAACAGTTGGTGGGTTTGAAGTGCTAGTCTCGTGGTTAGCAGTCCACTGCTTGTCCCAGGGGAAGGTTGATGCCAAGATGTATGGAGCGCTCCGAGAAATACTGGGACTGCTGGAAGGAGACAAGGACCTTCCACCAGAGTTGTCAAAGAGAACGCCTACCCCAAGAACCGGCACTCTGAATTTGGACTTCTAGGGTTCTGAACTGTGAGAGAATACATTTCTGGTTGTTAAAGGCATCACTTGTGGTATTTCTTTTATAATAGCATTAGATAACTAAGACATCAAGTAAAACAAAAGGAGCTCTGGTAGCGTAGTGGTTACGAATCGGGCTGCGAACCTTAAGGTCAGTGGTTCGAAACTACCAGCTGCTCCGCGGGAGGAAGATGAGGCTTTCTGCTCCCGTAAAGATTTACACCCTCGGAAACCCTATACAGGGTCGCTATGGGTCGGAACCGACTCGATGGCACATAACAACAACAAGTGAGCTGAGATTGACTGGAATTGGCCATTTTGAATTGGACAGTCATATGAGTTATTATGCAGTGAAAGACAAATTGAAGAGGAATGGCATCACATTCATTGTCAAAAAGCATTTCAAGATCTATCTTTTTTTTTTTTTTTTTAAGGTTTTTATTATGGATTGAGTGAAAGTTTTCAGGGCACATCATCGGTTTCACATTCAAACATTCATATACCTTGTTTCATTACATTGATTATAATCCCCTCCACATACCATCAGTTAACAGAGTTTCTCTATATCCTCTTTAGCTTTTTTTGGGGGGGAAACACTTTGCCTTTTTGGAATTTACAGTCTCGGCTTTTAGGGAAGGTTTTTACATTTATCTGTGGGTATCCAGGGCTCATGTATGGAATTACTAACCAGCATAACTGAATAGTCAGATAAGGGACATTTTGCTATGTCTGCTAGGTGGCTAAAGTCAAGATCTATCTTGAAGTACAATGCTGTGCAACAGGCTAATATCCATAATTTAATATCCACATGCCTACAAGGAATACCAATTAAACTCAACTATTCCAATTACAAGGAGCTCTGGTAGCGCAGTGGTTACGAGTCGGGCTGCTAACCTTAAGGTCAGCAGTTTTAAACTACCAGCCATTCCACGGGAGAAAGATGAGTCTTTCTGCTCCCGTAAAGATTTAGAGCCACAGAAACCCTGTACAGGGTCGCTATGAGTCAGAACCTACTCCACGGCACATAACCACCACCACCATTCAAATTTACACAGCAACCACTAAACCCAAAGAAGAAGAAACTGAAGAATTCTACCAACTTCTTCAGTTTGAAACTAATCAAACATGCGGTTTTAAAAAAAACTTTTTATTTGTGAATCTGGTGAAGGTTTATGGACAAGATCATCAGCTTTACAATCAACAAATTATATACTTTGTTTCATCTCGATGATTATATTCCCTTCCCTGCAACAACAGTTATCCTGCTTCTTCCTGCTGTTCCCCATTTACATCTTATATTTCACAAATGAACAAAGCAAAAAGATTTCATATACACTTCCAAAACAAAAAATAAATATTTATTTAAATGTCCAAAGGGCACATTCTGCAAGTCAGCCTCCTGCCTACAGGCACCTATCCTTTCTCAGTTCATGAGCAAGTCTGCAGGTGCTCTGTCTCTTCATGCTACACCTCTGCCACCATCTCTGCTGTTGCCACTTTTCTAGGTAGGAATCTCATGCTCTTCCTTCTTGATGGTCCTGAAATGATCTTCTGTTACTGAAATGAAAAACTGATTACTCCCCCCTTTTAGTTATACATCTTCTACAATTATAGTTGTGACACTTACAATTAATCTTGCAAACAATTACTCACAACTGAGTAATAAAATCCTATCACCATCACCCCCAGTCCCTTCTACCAGCTCCATTTGGAAAGGAGGAAAACTATTCAGAGTGGATTGTACCTTATTCCCCTCATTCTGAAACTAAGCACACACATGAAAGCATGTAAGCTAGTCACTTCATGCCTTTATAGCCTCCCCACACCCCCATTTTTGATAGCCAACATCCAAATTTCTCATTCCTATCCTGGCATGGCATTATAGGATCAGCACTAGACTGTGAGCCACAAGGTCAGCTGTTCAAATCCACCAACTGCTCCTAACTTAACAGCACTTAACAACAACAACAACATCAACCCAGTACACTGAGGAAACAAGGCTGTTCCCTGATATGAAGAATTCTTCCATTCTGGTTGGAATTCTGAGTCATTATATTCATAAGCAAAAATCTAGCTCCTCAAATTGTAGCAATTCATGCAATCAATCTTGATCATTAACGCATTGATCAATACTGGTGTCTGGAATATGAAAGTCAGAAATACAACCTGTAACATACAACCTTGGTGACAGAAACTGATGTTGGAGATCACATGCTAGGATTTTGCAAGATCAATGACTCATTCATTGCAAATACCTTTTCAACAACATAAACAGTAACTATGCATGTAGACCTCAAAAGATTGAATATACAGGATATATTGACTCTATCTGTGGGAAGAGGTGATGGGAAAGCTCAATACCATAAACAAAACAAGGACAGGGGCTGACTGTAGAACAGACCTTCATTGCTCATATGCAAGTTCAGGCTGAAACTGAAAAAAAATTAAAACCACCAGAGCCAAAATATATCCCACCTGAATTAGGAGACAATATCAAGAATAAATTTGGTGGATTAGGCAGTAATGGCTAAAGATCAGAGGAGCTGTGGGATGACATCAAGAATATCATACATGAAGAATGAAAAAAGTCACTTTAAAAACAGGAAAGAAAAAGAAGACTAAAACTGACGTCAGAACAGACTCAAACTTGCTCTTGAAGCTAAAGCGACTGAAAGAAATGAGGATGTATATGAGCTGAACAAAAAATTTCAAAGGGCAGCTCGAAAACACAAAGTAAAGTATTATCATGAAATGTGTAAAGACCTAAAGTCAGAAAACCCAAAGGGAAGACACACTTAGCATTTCTCAAACTGAAAGAACTGAAGAAAATTTCAAGCCTTGACTTGCAATGTTGAAGGGCTCTATAGGCAAAATATTGAATGATGCAGGAAGCATCAAAAGAAGATGGAAGGAAGACACAGTCATTGTACCACAAATAATTGGTTGATGTTCAACCATTTCCAGAGGTGTACCTTATGATCAAGAATTAATGGTACTGAAGGAAAAAGACATTGCACTGAAGGATCTTGTGAAAAACAAGGCTAAAGAATTGATGGAATCCAAACTGAAATCTTCCAACAAACTGATGCAGTACTGGAGGCACTGCTCAAGCATCTATTTCAAGAGATTTAGAAGAGACAGGTACCTTACCAACTGATAGGAAGAGATCCACATTTGTGCCCATTCCAAAGAAAAATGACCCAACAAAATACGTAACTCATTGAACTATACATACCATTAATAGCATTGTTGCTGTTGTTGTTAAGTGCTGTCAAGTCAGTTCTAACCCACAGCATCCCTGTATTTCTGAGGAGCAGCTGGTGAGTTTGAACCACTGACCTTGTGGTTCAAACTCACATTGCAGTCCAGCGCATTAACCCACAGTGCCACACCAGGACTCCTTATATTAGTATCAGATGCAAGTAAAAATTTTGTTGATGATCACTTAAAAAATGTTGCAGCAGTACATTGACAGAGAGCTGCCAGAAATTCAAGCTAGATTCAGAAGAGGACATGGAATAAGGGATATCACTGCTGATGTCACATGGATCTTTGCTGAAAGCAGAAAATACCTGAGAGATGTTTACTTGTTGTGCTTTACAGACTATACAAAGACAATCAACTGTGTGGATCATAAGAAATTTTGGAGGAGTCTTGGTGTGGCACTGTAGGATAAGCACTGGACTTCTAATGGTAAGTTTCATGGTTCAAACCCACCAGCTGCTTCCCGAAAATCCTGTAGGGGTCACTATAAGTTGGAATCTATTCAATGCCACTTAACAATAATAACAACAACATTCATTCTGTATGCTGAACAAGTAATCTGAGAAGCTGAATTGTATGAAGAAAAACATGACGTCAGGATTGGAGCAAGACTCATCAACAAACTGCGATATACAGATGACAAAATCTTCGTTGCAGGAAGTCAAAAGGACTTAAAGTACTTACTGATGAAGAACAAAGACTACAGCCTTCAGTATAGATTGTATATCAATCTATAAAGACAAAAATGCTCACAATTGGACCAATAAATAACATCATGGTAAATGGAGAAAAAAGTGAAGTTATCAAATATTTAATTTTACTTGAATCCACAATGCTTATGGAAGCAGCAGTCAGGAAATGACATGATGTATTGCATTAGGCATATCTACTGTAAAAGACCTCTTTAAAGTATTAAAGAGCAAAGATGTCACTTTGAGAAGTAAGATATAATTGATTGTTGTTGTTGTTAAGTGCCGTCGAGTCGGTTTCGACCCATAGCGACCCTGTACAGGGTTTCCGAGGCTGTAAATCTTTACGGGAGCAGAAAGCCTCATCTTTCTCCCGCGGAGCAGCTGGTAGTTTCTAACTGCTGACCTTGCGGTTCATAGGCCGATTCTTAACCACTAGTCATGGTATTTTCAACCACCTCATATGGCACTGTGGGATAAAGTATTGGATCACAAGGCCGGTTTGAACTCCAAGGTCAGTGGTTCAAACTCACCAGCACTCATTGGAAACCCTATACAGGGTTGCTATGAGTCAGAAGTGACTTCATGGTACTTAACAAGAACAAAATACACATACAAAAATTGGAAAATGAATAAGGAAGACCACAGAAGTATCAATACATTTGAATTATGGTGTTAGAGAAGAATATTGAAAGACCAAACAAAATGCACACATATGAAAATTCTGGCATCTTGGACTTTAGAAGAAAGATGGGTGAAGAGGCAAATCAGAGATGGCAAGAGAGGGAGACTGACTGGTGAACAGCTTGTCAAATACAGTTCCACCATCTTATGAGTAGCTTTGGCAGCTGACGGAGGCCTAGCAGAGAGGATTCAAGCAGGCACTGGGAAAGGTGTGATTTCTTCTTTTTCCTCATGCTTCCCTGGTGACCAGAGGTGTGGCCACCTCCCACTCTCATCCGCCCTCAGTGCAGACCCTGCTCTCCAGGAGTTAGGAGTCCTGTAGTTGGGAGCCATCCCAGTGTGAGTAGGGGACTGGCGGCACTGCTTTGGTGCCTGGATTCAGGTGGGCTTGCTCCAGACTTATAAAACCTGCAGAGCCACCAGACCAGCATTTAACCAGTCACCCTGCCCCTAGCTTCCCCTATGGTCTTAACAGACACTAAAACCAGCTCCATCAAGGGCTTCCATGAACTATTTCCAGATTGAGGGCCTTAAACATAGATAGCACCAAAGCCAATAAGCACTCCATCTGGGGCCAGAAACTCTGCTGCCACATCCCTTTCACAACCACATCATTTGTGTATTGAGCTGTAGAAAGCCCACCAGATATTTCTCTCCTCTGGGTCTAATAACTGTACTGTTTGTTTTTACTAATACGACAACCCCACAATGCCCTGGAGACAACAGACAATTTTAGCTCACAGGAAGAAACAAGAGAGACTGGCTCAGACCAAGATACAAAGCCAGAAAAATATTTCTGAAGAATAAAAGGTAACAGAACTAACTGAAAAGGAATTCAAAAGAATGTTAATTAGGTACCTTCAAAGGATTGATAGAAAGGTTGAGGAAAGCAAGGAGAATACAATTAAAATATTAGGAGAATTCAGAAAAATAGTACAAGTACAAACAGAAAAATAAATCCAAATTTTGAAATAATACAAAAACTCCAGTTAGAAATCCAGAAGATTAATGCTAAGATCTCAGAAATGGACAAGACATTGAAAGGGCAAAGGAGTAGATGTGAAGCAATGGAAGTCTGAATTAGTGAGCTGGAAGATCAATCTCTCAATACTAGTATGCTAGAAGAACAATTAGAAAAAAGAAGGAAAAAATTCAAAGAATATCTAAGCGTTATGTGGGATAACATGTAGAGAAACAACTTACAAGTGATAGGAATTCCAGAACAGAATGAGATAAGCACAAAGAAAATTGTCAGAGTTGATGGAAGAAAAATTCCCTGACATTGTGAAAGATGAGAAGAAAAGCACACAAAAAATGAACGAACCCCAAACAGGATAGATCACAAAAGATCACCAAGACATATCATAATCAAACTTTTCAAAATCAAAGATAAGGAAAGAACCCTGAGAGCAGCTCAGGAAAAACAAAAAGTTACCTACAAAGGAAAAACAGTAAGATTAAGCTCTAGTTTCTCAGCAGAAACCCTGCAGGCAAGAAGGCAATGGGATGACATACACAAAACTCTAAAAGAAAAATTGCCAATCAAGAATCATATATCCAGCAAAGCTATCCCTCAAATACAAAAGCAAAATTAGGACATTTCCAGATAAACAGAAATTAAAGGAATTTGCAATGACCAGACCAACTTTACAAAAAAAAATGCTAAAGGTGTTCTTTGGA
Source organism: Chrysochloris asiatica (assembly GCF_000296735.1). Lineage (NCBI taxonomy): Eukaryota > Metazoa > Chordata > Mammalia > Afrosoricida > Chrysochloridae > Chrysochloris > Chrysochloris asiatica. The sequence goes on along the minus strand of NW_006408522.1, from coordinate 33,488,340 downwards.
CTGAGAACCAATAGCAGCAGACAAACAACTGCGATTACCATACATGACAACACCACCCAGAAGTGAATCCAGATACATAAGTACCTAAAGGAAAACAAACCTACAAGACTGAAAATAGGGAATCAGAGGTATCAATGTATAATGAAGTCAACTACAAAGCAAAAAGAGAGAATACTGTAGATACAGAACTTCTAAACGGCAAGGAAGTCAGGAAGACTTCATGATAATAGACTTTTATGAGCAGCAAAAAAATTAATAAATTAATTATCTCAAAGAAAAATAATACACCTGCACATAAAAAAAGTATGAAATTCAGAAAGATGTAGTAAACACTAACACAACAGAAATAAAAATGAAAAGAAAACCAATAAACAAAATGAACTTAGCATAGAAAATTATATGGAACAAAGATTCCAGTGGCACCACACACACACACACACACAAACCATACAGAAAAATGACAACAATCAGTTCATACCTATTGATACATACATTGAATGTAAAAGCATTCAATGTACCATCAAGAGATATAAAGAGCAGAATGGATAAGAAAATAGGATCCTTCAATATGCTGACTACAAGTGACATGTCAAAAAGATAGAGACAGCCAAAATGCCCACAAACAGAAGAATGGTTATTAAACTTTGTGGTACATACACACAATGGAATACTACAAAACTTTGAAGACTAATGATGAATCTGTGAAACAACTCACAACATAGTTGCACCTGGTGGACATCATTCTGAGTGAAATTAGTCATCGCAAAAGGACAAACATTGTATGAGATCAATGTTGTAAAAAGTTAAAAAAAGGTTTTCTTGATAAAAGAAACAATTTATGATGGTTACAGCGTGGGGAGGAAAAATTATTCATGGGCTAAAGGGTAGAGACACATGTTAACTGAGGCGACAGGGCAGGCAATATACAACAAGAGGGAGGTTAGCAAAGGAAAGATGAAGGTAGCACGAAGCACAGGGAGGGAGCGATAGATAAAGTGAGGTAAATGCTGTTAACTGTTGGTGCGTTGAGGGGATTGCAACCATGTAATGAAGCAAAATATATAATTTGTTGAATATAAAACTGATGATCTGCTCTGTCAACCTCCTCTCAATTCATATTAAAAGCTTAAAAAAAGAGAAACACTTCCAGATACACTAAAACATCTTAAACACAAAGTGGTAATAATAATAATGTTTGTTGTTGTTTTTAAAGAAAGTATCATATGAACAAACCTGTTTTGGAAAAAGTACAGCCAGATTGCTCCTTAGGAGGGACAATGGTGAGACTTCATCTCTTGTACTTTGGACATATTGTCAGGAAGGACCAGTCCCTGGAGAAGAACGTCATGTTTGGTAAAGTGAGGGTAAATTAAAAAGAGGATGGTCCCTAAGGAAATGGGTTGAAACAGTGGCAGCAACAATGGCCTCAAACATAACAGTTATGAGGATGGCACAAGACTGGTGTTTTGTTCTCTTGTACTGGGTTGCTATGAATTGGAACCATCTTGATGGCACCTAACAACAATAAATGGGCAAAATATTCAATGATGCATGATGCTTCAAAATAAGATAGAAGGAACATGCAGAGTCACTGTACCAAAAGAATTGGTTGGCATTTAATCATTTCAAGAGGTGGCATATGATCAAGAATTGATGGTATTGAAGGAAGAAAACTGCCCTGAAGGCACTGCAGAAAAATAAGGCTCCAGGAATTGTCTCAATACCAATTGAGATGTCTCAGTAAACAGACGCAATGCTTGAAGCACTCACTCATCTATGCCAAGAAATTTGGAAGATCAATATCTGGCCAACCAACTGGGAGAGATCCATATTTTTGCCTACTCCAAAGGAAGATGATAAAACAAATTGTGGATATTATCAAACAATTTATTATCACACACGAGTAAAAGCTGCTGAGGATCATTTGAAAATGATTGCAGTAGTACATTGACAGGGAATTGACAGAAACTTAAGCTAGATTCAGAAAAGGATTTGGAATGAAGGAGATATCACTGTTGGTATCAGACGAATCTTAGCTGAAAGCAGAGAATACCAGAGATGTTTACCTCTGTTTTATTGACTATGCAAAGGCATTTAACTGTGTGAATTATGACATTGTGAATGATGGGAATCCAGAACACTTCATTATGTATATGTGGAACCCGTACACAGGTCAAAGGTAGATGTCTGAATAAAACAAAGGGATACTGAATGATTTAAAATCAGAAAAGGTGTGTGTCAAGGTTGTATCCTTTCACCATATTTATTCAATTTGTATGCTGAGCAAATAATATGAGAAAGATGGATTATATGAATAAGAACATGGCATTAGGATTGGATAAAGACTCAGAAACAACCTTTAATATGTAGATGGCACTGCCTTGCTTGCTGAAAGCCAAAAGAACTTGAAACACTGATGTAGCTCATAGAATACAGCCTTCAATATGGATTATACCTCTACATAAAGAAAACTAAAATCCTTATGACTGGACCCATAAGTAACATCATGATAAACAAAGAATACATTGAAATTTTAAGGATTTCATTTTACTTGGATGCACAAACAACACCCCAGCAGTCAAGAAATTAAATGACTTATTGCATTGGGCATATCTGCTGCAAAAGATCTCTTTAAAGTGTTAAAAATGGAAGATATCACTTTGAGGACTAAGATGTGCCTGATATAAGCTATGGTATTTCCAATGGTTTCTTATGCATGCAAAAGCTGGACAGTGAATAAGGAAGACTGAAGAATTGATGCCTTTGAATTATGGTATTAGCAAATAATATTCAATATACCATGGACTGTCAGAAGGAACAAATATGTCATGTTATCAATAGGGACAAATTCCTAGAGAAGAACATCATGCTTCATAAAATACTAAGAGGAAGACCCTCAAGGAGATGGGCTGACACAGAGGCTGCAAAAATACGTTCAAGAACAATGATTGTGAAGAAGTGGAGGACTGGTGTTCTGTTGTACACAGGGTCACTACAAATTGGCACTGTCTCTGAATGTACCTAACAACAACAATAAACGGAGAAAATTTGTATTATTAAAGTTATCCATGTGTGTGGTATTTCTGGTATAATGTTGTTGTTGTTGTTAAGTGCCATCGAGTTGGTCCCGACCCAAAGCGACCCTGTACAGGGTTTCCGAGGGTGTAAATCTTTACGGGAGTAGAAAGCCTCATCTTTCTCCCGCGGAGCGGCTGGTAGTTTCGAACCACTGACCTTAAGGTTCGCAGCCCAAACCTTAAAGTTCGCAGCCCAATTCATAACCACTACGCTACCAGAGCTCCTGCACTCGATAATAGCACTCGATAACTAGGTCATTAGACATTTTCTGTCTCTCAAAGCATTCCTCCCAATAGTGCTTAGGATTGCTTCTACTCTTCCTTTCTCAAGATTTTTAACCTTATTGAGGATCTCTTCTCTTTCTTCTATATTCAATTTTTTTTCACTTACTGGATATTCCCCATCATGCTCAAGCTTTCTCCTGTCTTAACTCTAAAATCAAAATAAACAAAAAACCTTTTGACCCCTCAACCTTAACTATCAACATCCACTCTTCTTCTTTCTCCCCCATCAAGACCAAAGTTTTGACTGCATTCTATTTTACATCCTCATCATTCCACCAATCAGCTATCACTAAATTTACCAATGGTTTCTGTGATAACAAATTCAAAAAACATTTTTCAAACTTTACCCTTAGGATTTGACTACTCCCTTATTTTTTTTTTTAAACTTTCCATTTCTATAAAGGAAGTTGCTAAATATAGCCATCCACTTGCTTATTGCTGCTGTTGTTAATAACCCTGTCCAGGGTTTCCAAGTGTGGCGCTGCAGGATAATGCACTGGACCACAAGGTCGGCGGTTCAAACCCACCAGCAGCTCCTTGGAAACCCTAGACAGGGTCGCTATGGGTCGGAACCGACTCGAGGACACTTAACAACAAAAAATGTATTTCTTGGCATATGCTGTTCCCACAGCCTGGATGACTTTATCTCCCTCCTTTCCGGAATTCCGAGGGAACTTCTACTTAATACTAAGGAGTCAGAGTCATTTCCTCTCGGTACCTTTTAAACACGTCTAAGAATAAAGCGCTTTGTTTTATGTGCGTCATCAGCGCCTCCAATTTTCTATGTAACATGCACTGTATTCTACACACTATAATTTGTTTATACCGTATCTCAAAATCGACTTTCCTGTAACTAACAATATTACAGTCTACGTAGATCAAAAGACCCTGAAGCGCAGGGAATATTGGCTTTTTCTCCTCAACATTCATCCAGTACAGGGACTGGCACACGGTCTGCCCAAGGTAAAGATTTGTTGCTTTAATATGTCCCACCTTGCGGCTTGGACTTGAATCTCTCCGGTTAACGGGCAGGTTCCTAGGAGCTCCGCCAGCGTGGCAACGAGATTTAAACCCCCAGAGACGCGATTGGCTACAGCTGCAGAGGTGTGGCCGTGCTTGTGGGGGCGAGATAGTGCGCAGGCGCATGGGTCCGGCGCGCGCAGGCGCGAGAAGACCACAGCTCTAAGTCCTTCTTGGGGGTGTTGGAGCTGTCGGCTGAGAGGAGTGGCCGCAACTCTTTGGTGAGTCTCTAAAAAATAAGAGTGGGACTGAGGGGACAGGTGACGGTTTTACTCCTGTGTGAAGGAGGAAGAGTAATAGACGTTTGAAAAGTTAGTGGGGTCTGGTTTAAACGGTGAGGAGGTGCTCTGGCCCTGACTCGACAGGCCTGGCTGGGAGTGGGGACTCGATGCGCCGAGCGGCTGGCGGAAGAATGGTGACGGGATGGTGTTTCCCCAGTCCTTGACACTAAGTAGGGATACATTCCCAACATTGTTGCTGTGGTCGGGAATAAGAAACTCTATGGTGACCACAGTGATCGGATGGTTCTGAGTTAGTTGTTTAAAAGACTCAGATTCTTAGCGTTGGAGAGTCCGTGCTCTCGAGGAAAGTCCATTCTTACCTTGAGGCTTTACTGCGGCCAGTGAAATGAGAGAGAAAAAAATATAAAGTGCTGTTTCACTTTGTCCTTTTTTTTGCTTTTAGTCATGAGTCACCTCAATGTTGTGAGTTAACGTTTGGAATCATACTCAATTTAGGGTGGTGGTTGGTTGTGTTCCGTCAGCTGGGGTAGAGGAAGCCAAAGGAGATCAAGATTAGGGAAGAAGATGAGAAGGGAGTTTCATTTTTGCTCTTTGTCAAGGGGAAGCGACTGGGACAGGAGTTTGGATGGTAACAGTTTATGACAGTGTTCTCCGCTTTGTGAAAGTAGAAAATTGTGTAAGGGACGGGGGCTTGGAAAAATTAGTGACAATTTCCCATTATCTTGAAATTTCATTTTTCCTTGAAAATTTTGAAGTCTGAGCTTCGTAGCAGCCGACTCTCCCACATTCTTGCTTATCCTGGAAAGTGCCAGCTGTGAAATTCATGAGACATCATTAGATAGACTATTTTGAAATGAATGGTTATAACCACCAATGAAGGCGCTCTGGTAACATAGTGGTTAGTAGTTGGGTTGCTAACCTTAAAGTCAGCAGTTCGGAACTACCAGCCGTTCCGAGGGAGAAAGATAAGGCTTTCTGCTCCCATAAAGATTGCAGCCTTGGAAAGTCTATAGAGGGTCGCTATGAGTCAGAATTGACTCGACGGCACACTACCACCACCACCAATGAAGTTGTTGCCTAAGGTATCCAATAATGGTCTCTTCTCATTTGGCCTTTTGGTGAAAGTTAATGCGAAAGAACATATTCATTGTGTAATTCTTTGTGTAAATATCAAGTAAAACACTTCATAATACTAAGCTCCTATGAAAGTGATAAAAATGATCAGGCATTGTTAAGTGCTTTAGAGTCAGTTTCAACTCATAGAAGGATTTCCCACAGGCTGTACATCTTTGTGGGAACAGAAAGTCTCATTTTTCTCCTGAGGAGTAGCTGGTGGACTTGAGCTGCTGACAGTGCTTATCCTCTAGTGCCACTGTGATCCCAAAATGATCATGTTGTTGTTGTTAAGTGTCATCAAATTGATTCCAACTCATAATGACCCTGTATAGGGTTTTCTAGGAGCTTCTGGTGGGATTGAACTGCCAATCTTGAGGTTTGTTGCTTAAGTACTTATGTCTTTTTTTTCTTAAACAAATCTACAATTAGTTATTTAATTTTTAATAAGCTTAAATCTTTGAGGGACACAGCATCACATGGATTCTGTGTCTAGTGGCCTTAGTAGGAAGGTTGCTTTAGAATTTGATGCAAACCAGTTATCTTTCTTAACACTCCTCTGATTTTGTTACATTTGCCACCAGGAGTCACTGTGTTGTTCTTTGCTTTGTATACATAAGCACATGTCTTGCCTAGATAGAATTTGGTTTCATCTTGGACATAAGCATCTTCAATTTTAAGAAGAGATTTTACTCTATCTGGTTGGGAGATCCCGTTTATAGCCAGCGAAATTACTTCCAGACATATTTGCCAGCTTAGAAGTCTTGTTTCCAGCAGGCTTCCACAGGTTCCAAGACGACAAAAAGAGATGTATCAGTCTTGCTAGGGTTTTTTTTGTTGTTGTTGTTGTGTATTTTAGATGATTGTAGTATGTGAATATGTACTAGAAAAGTGCTGCTATCTTAGTTTCCAAAGGAGGAATGTCTTATTGTGCCATTATTTCCCTAATATCACACTTTTCTAAAAGCAGTAGCATTTTTGTATGCATCTTGGTGTTTGTTTCTTTGGCTCTGAAAGAACTTAAATACAATAACAACTTACTTAATTAAATTCACATCTCTCCTGATCATTCAGAACACAACCTAGAACCAAGAGAAAAACAAACAACAACACAAAAGCCCTGTGTTAGGGGACAGCGATCAGTGTTCCATTATCATGAACCATATCACCATTATAGTTTTTGTTTTTTAGAGTAGCATCTGTAGGGTTATTTTGCTTCATATGTTGATGTTGTTGTTGTTATATGCCGTGGAGTCCGTTCCGACTCATAGTGACCCTGCACAGGGTTTCTGAGGCTGTAAATCTTTACGGGAGCAGAAAGCGTCATCTTTCTCCCGCGGAACAGCTGGTAGTCTCGAACTGCCGACCTTGAAGTTAGCAGCCTGATTTATAACTACTACGATTCATAACTACTATGATTCATAACTACTATGTTACTAGAGCTCCTTTCATATGTTGATAGACTCCTTTTAAGCATCACTATTGCAAAGTGTAATACCTGAAATCATGATTTGATGTCTTCTATGCCATTTTTAAGGCGCTCTGGTAGCGTAGTGGATACGAATCAGGCTGCGAACCACAAGGTCAGCAGTTCGAAACTACCATCTGTTACGTGGGAGAAAGATGAGGTTTTCTGCTCTGGTGAAGATTTACAGCCTTCGAAACCCTGTACAGGGTCACTATGAGTCGGAACCGACTCTACGGCACATAACCGCCATGCCATTTTTAGTACATATTAATAAAAAATACACAACTATTAGGATAAAAGTTTTTTTATTTTACACTAAAATCGTCTTATGATTTTGCTCTGCTCTTTGGAAAGCAGTGCCTCAGGGTATGCTGTGGTAAGATGTGTGTGTGTGAGGGTGTGTGTATTTATTATATTGTACAAGTATTACTACCGTCCATTTCCGTTTTTCATCATCCTTTATAGAAACTCAGGAGCCCTGATGGCAGCTCTCTAGGGTATGTATTGGACTGCTAACCTCAAGGTTAGTAGTTCAAACCCACCAGCTGCTCCTCAGGAGAAAGATGAGTCTTTCTGCTCCTATAAAGATTTAGAGCCTTAGAAACCCTATGTAGGGTCGCTATGAGTTGGAATTGACTCAGTGATGGTGGGTTTAGTGGCAACAGAATCTCTGTACGTCTTAAGCAGTAACTTCCCATTTCCCCTTTCCATCCACCACTGGTGGTGGCGGTTGTGTGCTGTTGTGTGCAGTTCTGACTCATAGAGACCATATACAGGGTTTCTGAGGCTGTAAATGTTTATGGGAGCAGAAAGCCCCAACTTCTCCCACAGAGCAGATTCGAACTGCTGGTAGATTTGAACTGCTGACCTGGTAATTAGCAGCCCAATTCATAACTCACTACACTTCTAGGGTTCTTTAGTTACATCTGATAACCACTAATAAATCTTATTCTCTATACGTTTACCTGTTTTTGATATTTTTATATAACTTGTTGTTAAGTGCCGTTGATTCGATTCCAAATCATAGTGAAATCTTGTGGGAGCAGAAAGCCTCATTTTTCTCGCACACAGCAGCTGATTATGTAATTGTGTTCTTTTGTCTCTGAGTTATTTTCACTTAGCATGATGTTTTCAAGGTTAGCCATGCTAACTAAGCATGTATCAGAGCTTCATTTCTCTTTATGACTGAATAATATAATGGAGCTCACACAACAGAATTTTAAAGGACCAATGACTTCTTTATTGCAAATACCTTTTTAAGCAACATAAAAGATGATTATACACATGGACCTCAATAGATAGAATACACAAAAATCAAATTAATTACATCTGTAGAAAGAAACGGTGGAAAAGCTTCTCGTTACTACTCAGAACAAGGCCAGGGCCAGACTGTGGAACACACCAACAGTTGCTCATATGAAATTTCAAGCTGAAGTTGAAAATTAAAACAAGTCCACAAGAGCTAAAATATGATCTTGAGCATAACTCACCTAAATTTAGACATCATCTGAAGAACAGATTTAATGAATTAGGCAGATTTGATTAATAAGACCAAAGACCAGAAGAGTTGTGGAATGACATCAAGAACATCATATAGCAAGAAAGAAACAGGTCATTAAGAAGACAAGAAAGAAGGAAAAGACCAAAATGGATGTCAGAAGAGACTCTGAAACATGCATTCCAGTGTAGAGATGCTAAAGCAAATGGAAGACATATGAGTAGGTACAAGAACTGAATAGAAAATATCAAAGGTCATCTTGAGAAGACAGAGTAAAATATTAAAACGAAATGTGCAAAGACTTGGAATTAGACAACCAAAAGGGGAAAATACTGTCAGCATTTTTCAAGCTAAGGGAACTAAACATGGATGTTCAACCATTTCAAGAGGTAGCATATGATCAAGAGCCGATGGGCCATTGATGTGCATTGAAGGCATTGGCAAAGAACAAAGCACCAGGAATTGATGGCACATACAAATTGAAATCTTTGAACAAACTGACAAGGCACTAGAGGCATTCACTCATCTATGCCAAGAAATTTGGAAGATAGCTACCTGGCTAACAGACTGGAAGCGATCCATATTTGTGCCCATTCCAAAGAGAGGTCACACGGCGGAATGTGGAAATCAATTACAATATCATTAATGTTACATGCAAGTAAAATTTTTGCTAAAAATAATTTTAAAATGGCTACAGCAATACGTTGACAGGGAAATTTCAGAGTATTGACAGGGAGATGTCAGAGGTTCAAGCCGGATTCAGATGAGGTTACGGAATGAGTGATATCATTGTTGAAGTCAGATGGATCTTGATGGAATGCAGAGAATACAAATAAGATGTTTACCTGTGCCTTATTGACTGTGCAGAGGCTTTTGATTGTGTGGACAAGACAAGCTATCAACAACATTGTGGATACTGAGTATTCAGGAATGCTTAATTGTGTTCATGAGGAACATAGACTAAGAACATAGAAGAACTGATGAATTTTAGTTAGGTGTTGGAGGAGAGTTAAATATTAAAAGTTCCATGGAGTGCCAAAAGAAAAACAAATCTGTCTTGGAAGAATTACAATAAGAATGTTCCTTAGAAGCCAGCATGGGCAGGCTTCATCTCTCAGACTTCTGTCATATTATCAGAAGGGACAAGTTCCTGGGGAAGGACATCATGCTTGGTAAAGTGGAGGATCAGCGAAAAAGAGGAAGACCCTCCAATGAGATGGATTGGCAGAGTGGCAGCAGCAATGGACTCAAGCTTAACAACAGTTGTGAGGTTGGTACAGGACTGGGCAATGTTTTGTTCTGTTGTGCATATGTTTGCTGTGAGTTGGTACCAACCTGACAGCGTATAATAACAACAACAACAAAAACAAAGACTGTGGCTAGAAGAGCAATATTAAGCAATTCAGTATACTGCTTTGGAACTTGACTTTTCTTTGTTTGAAGGGAAAGCCTTGAAATACTTGAATTTAGTGCCTCCAACAATTAGAGGAAGTGGATTATGGAGCCAGGAAACAGTATATACTTGCTCTTTTTATAATTTTGAATGTGGTCTAGGGAGGAGGAAAAAACTCAATTTGTACTCATTTAATTTCCCTAGCATTTTGTTTTGGTTTCAGTTTAGGTGTATTGCTACTAAAATATTCAAATAATTGAACTATGTTTTTCTGGAATTTCCTCATCATCGTGTTGATTTTTGTGATTTGTAACTTTGATTCAGAGTTTATGCAATATTTATTTTGACCACTGAGATAACCTTTGTTGTTGTTAAGTGCCTTCAAGTCGATTCCGACTCATAGCGACCCTGTACAGGGTTTCCAAGACTGCAAATCTTTTTTTTTTTTTAATTTTTTATTGTGAATTATGTGATTGTTTACATGGGAGAACATTGGTTTTACATTCATTCTATCGTCTCATTGCCATGGTTACAATCCCCTCCATGCAATCCTTCCCCTGTGCCCCCCAGGTCTTCAGCACACAGTCGCTCTCCCTCTCTGGATCTAAAGTCTCCAGCTGCTCCATCGCTCCACGTCATCATCTCTGCCTCCATTTCAGGCATCACTGCTTCTCTGGGTAGGGTCCCGCTCTCTGCTCTTCTCCCTTGATGGTCCTAGGGACCTCTGCTCCTAGACTGAAAAGTTAATCACTCCCCTCCTTGCTATAAAACATCTACCTTTACATTTCCGACCCTCACAATCAGTCCTGATAACAATTATTCACTATTGTATCACAAGAGACCTGTCTGTGTTTCATTGCATCAGCCCCGCCTAGTCAGATTGAATACTACTCACTGGAGATTTTACCTTCCTCCAGGCCCTCTGGATCTAGGTTCCCTCTTGAAAGCTTGTAAGCCAGTCACTTCTTGCCTTTGTAGCCCCCCACACCCACCCCCCATTTTGAGTAGCCAATGTCCAAGTTGCCCATCCCTGTCTACTCTGTGTGTGGAGGGGGTGGGAACGATTCTTGCTGTAAGGATTTATTCCCTCTTTTGAGCTACTGCATCCATAGGTGTAGGTCAAGTTCATCAAATTGTATGAGAATACTTTTTTTTTCCTCTTCTTTTTACTTCTGGTTGAGCTCTGATCCATCTAGTCACTGAAGCCAGGATAAGTGGGTATTATCTGCAAGTGTGGGTGTTCTTATGCATATGCCCTCTCTTCTTATCAGCTGGATGCTTCACTCTCCACTCTAGTCCTCTGTGGCTATGTCACTGGCTCCGGACCTAAGAGTCCCCAGGTCTTGCCACACACTGCTGGCCAAACAGGTCTTTACCCCGGGTTCACAGAAGTCTATTGAACGTTGTAGGGCTTAGCTCACCGCTTCATTGCTGTTTTTTCCTCACTTCACCTTATCAGAGTCGAGTGTGGTCACCAATCACAGCGTTTATTCCCATTGAGTCTTAGTCTTGGAAGGGAAGGGGGTTTGCGCTGAGGGGACCTGACCACTTGCCTTGATGTTTCCTGTGAAGTTTGAGTGTTCTTGTGCGCTTCCTCTCATTTCATGTCAGCTGGATGCTTCTCTCAGCTCTAGCCTTCTGTGGCTATGTCCTTATTCATGGGCTCAGGAATCCCCAGGTCTCACCATACTTTGGCCCAACTAGCCCTTCCTCATCTCATTTTCGTCTCCAGATCAGTGGGAGTCTATGGAACATGGTTGAACTTAGTCCATGATAACTTATTTTTCAAGGAGTAAATACAAAGCCAGCAAATGAAATAAAGACAGCTTAATCTAAAGCCTTCACTCAGTACTTAATGTCTTCAAGTAACTTCTTAAAGAGCATATGGGTTAGCCTGAAGGTTTGTGTGAGGTCTTCTCTGAGTTACTCTGTGTAGGATGGTAATTGTTAGTTTTGTAGGAAGTTCACTAAAACATCAAACAATATGAGGGTCTTCAAAAAGTTTGTAGAAAAATGGGATTAAAAGATAATGGCTTTTTGTTTCCTTTAAGCTTTTATTATGATTGAGTGAAAGTTTAAAGAGCAGATCATCAGTTTTATATTCAACAAACCATATAAATTGTTTCACCACACTGATTACAGTCCCATCCATATACCGTCAGTTAACAGTTTTTCTCTCTATTCACTTTAGCTCTTTTTTTTGTTTTGTTTTTTTAAACACTTAGGCATATATAATAATTTAATAATTTAGACCACCAAAGGGCACATTCTGCAAGTATGCCTCCTGGCCACTATCTCTTAGTCCCACTCTTTTCATGAATCTAGAGTCCTCAGCCTCTCCCCCTCTCCATGTCCCCCATCTTTGCTTCCATCTCTGGTGTTGCTGTTTCTCGGATAAGGTCCCACATTCCGCTTGTGCTCTTCTCCCTTGATGGTCCTAGGGTCCTCTGTTTCTGGACTATAAAATTAACCACTCCCTTTTTTTGTTACTAAAGTTTACAATTGTGACATTCGCAATTAGTCATGATAACAATTACTCACTATTGAATCATAGGAATCTTATCCCCCTCTCTTTTCACCAGACCTAGCTAGACAAGATGAAAACTATTCGGTGGGGTCTCTTTCTTCCCCCATACACTCTTAAACTAAGCTCCCTCTTAAAACCTTGTAAGCCAGTCACTTTGTGCCTTTATCGCCCCCTCATTTTAGGTAGCCAATGTCTAAGTTGCTCGTCCCTATCGACCCTGTGTATAAAGGGAATAGCATTGAGACTTGATGTGAAGACTCCTTCCATCTCTGTTGGTATTTAGAGTTACTGTGTGGCGCTGTGGGTTAATGTGCCAGACTGCAAAGCCGTTTGAACTGCAAGGTCAGCGGTTCAAGCTCACCATTCACTCCTCGGAAACCCTATTCAGGGTCGCTATGGGTTGGAACCGACTCGATGGCATTTAACAAAACAGTAACAACAACAATAACAACTTCCATGAGTATAGGTCAGGTTCATCAAATTGTAGCAATGGACCGTGGTTGAACTCAGCCTATTTCTGCATTGCTGCCTTTCCCTCTCTTCCACTCACCAGTAGACCAATGTGGTTGCCAACAAGCTTACATACCTGCTCATGTGTTCCCTTTGTGTTTCTGTCTTAGATGGGGGTTTGTCCTGAAGGAACTTGATTGCTTACCCTGATGGCTTTCCGGCGAACAGCTTGTTTATTCTTGTAGTAGCCAGTCATGCTGACATTTTTGTTTTGGGTTTTTCCTGATGATCTTTCTTTGAAGATGTATCTTCTGTCACTCTAGCTGTTCCAGGCTGGTCTGCTTGTCCTTTCTAGTGGGAATGTCCCACCTCATAAGGTTCTGCATGGGAATTAGGATTCCACCTAAGGACATATACTCTACAGAGGTTCCACAAGAGGCCTATTTCACTGGGCAAGTTGTAGAACCCTTTTTAGGTATTCCAATCAGTTATAGGCTGAAGTCGGGATTAACAAGTTTTCTGTAATCTTGTTTCCTGACATTCCCTTCTATCCCACTCAAGTGTCTATTTTACAATAGTAGGCAAGGGAAACTAATATTCATAAGACAGTCTAGCATTTTAATATTATTTCCCCTCTTCAAACTATGCCTAGATCCCTGTATTGCAGAGCCTGTTGTTCCAAGCTTGAGCATGCATCACTATTTTCCCCTGTCTCACTTAGCCCATTCAAACCTGTCTCAGTGTTCCCCTTATCTACCTTGTTCTTCCACCTCCTCCCCCTTCTTGTATTGCCTCCCTAACACCTGAACTATTGATGTGGCTGCCCTTACCCTGTGTTCTACTGTCGCCTCCCTCCACCTCGCCCTACATCTCCCACCCCAACCCCAACGTTGTGGTTACCTTATATTCCATTAACTCTTCCCTCCATTTAAGACAGTCTATTTTATCCTGTAATGTGCCTGACTTTTATCACCGCTTGGATCTTTGTTCCTCTGTGTTTACCATCTTTCACATTGTAATTGTTTTGATCATAGACTGACCTCCCAGATCCTCTGAATTTGTTCTTACAGTTTTATTCTGTACTCAAGTCTTCCATTTGTTGATTGACTTCCCGGTAATGCTGCCACATATTAATCTCTGGTTGTCTGTTTTTGTTGGTTCTCAGTCCACAGAACTTCCTTTAAAATGTTTTTCATTGCAGGGTTGGCTTTGGCAAAAGCCCTTACTTAGCTTCTGTTTATCCTGGAATGTTTTGATTACACCATTGTATTTGATTGATAACTTTGCTAGGCAGAGGATTCTTGGGTGGCAGTTTTTTTCTTTCAGGTTTCTATGTATGTCTTCCCATTGCCTTCTTTCCTGCATGGTTTCTGTTGAGAGGGCTGAACTTAATCTGATTTGCTTGCCTTTATATGTTACACTTCTCTTTTCCCTAGCTGCTTTCAGGATTCTGTCCTAATCTTTAATTTTGGAGAGCTTGATTACTGTATGTCTTGGTGATTGTCTTTTAGGGTCTGTCCTTCCTGGGGTTCGTTGAGCTTCTTGGACGCTTATCTTTTCACTTTTCAGTACTTTAGGGAAATTTTCTTCCAGAAGCTCTTCAACTATCTCCTCTGTGGACTTGCGTGATTCTTCCTGTTCTGTAATGCCAATAATTCTTATGTTATTCCTCTTCATGTTGTCCAACATGAATCTTAGACCTTCTTTGGTTTTTTTTTTTTTATCCTTTCTTGTGCATGTTCTTCTATCTCAGTAGTATTGAGAAGATTTATCTTTTAGCTCACTAATTTTGGCTTCCATCTCTTCAGTTGTGCTCTTTTGCCCTTTCAGTATATTGTCCCATTTCTCATATTCTGTTATTAATCATTTGGACCTCTTTCTGTAGGTTTTGAGTTGTTTACAATGGTGTATCCATCTTATATGATTCTTCCTGTAGTGCTTTCCTGACTTCTTCCTTATTTTTCTCAACTCCATAGTAAAGTGTTTTGATACATTTTATAATAATTTTTCTGAATTCCTTTTCAGGCATTTCCAAAGCCTGCCTTCCTTCCAGTATGGCGTGTAGGTCTACTTCCAGCTCATTTGTCTCAGTCACTTTATCTTGTTTCTGGACATGTGCTGATATGGTCATCTGTTTCTGTTTTTTGGGCATATTCAGTAGTTAGCTGTGGCCTTTAATTCTTAGATGGGTGTGTGTTTTGGTATTTTTATGCTTTCTGATCGCCTCCAGGTAGATGTGATCAGGAGATGGCCTTCCCTTTTTACTCATCTTCTTGAGAAATTTCAAGATGCCACTGTTGGTCGTTATGATGTAACTCAGGATTTAATTTTCGGCCTGTTTCTTTTTTAGACTGCCTGTCCCATCCACAGCCCCCTCTCGGGTTTTTTCCTAGTGATAAACAGTTAAGAGTCAGCTGTGGCCGTTTTGCAATGCCATTTGGTTTAAAGTGGAAACTTTCGCTATACATTTTGAGGAGATCTGTGCATGTGCATAATAGAACTCTCCAGGGGTGGGGGTGGGTTGTCCACTCACTCAGGCACCTACTCTAGTCACCAAATGGAGGTGCGCAGACAACGAGATACCAGTGAACAGATACCAAAAAAAAAAAAAAAGAATGTCCACACCTTTTTCTCTGCGGTTCTGTCAGGCATCCGTGGCTGCTCTGATCCTTCTCTTGTTTGGTCTCACCCAAGGTGGCTGCTCACATAGTAGCTGAGCACCTTGGATTAGAAAGTACTGGATTTCTTGCGTGTGCTACAAATTCCACTGGCTGTAAGCCTTTCAAGTTTCTGAATATTCCTTTATATATGGTTCCAAGTTCTGGGACCATCTCCTGTGCCTGCTTGGTCTGGTATTCTGTGTTGTTGCTGATGGAGCTCCTCACTGGACTTCTACTCTATCTGCCATCTTGTTTGTTCTCCGATAATGGTATTTTACCAACCAAGAGTGAAGGAATCTTCACATCAAGGATCTTTCCCATCCCTTCTGTACACAGTAGTGATTGGGAAGAGCACCTTAGACATTGTCTACTTGAAATGAGGGGGCTAGAAAGGCATGAAGTGATTGGCTTGCAAGTTTTCAAGAGAGAATTTAGTTTTAGAGTAATTGTTACTATGGCTGATTGCAACTGTTGACACTGTAAAGATTGAGGTTTTGTAGCAATAAAGGGGGAAGTGGTTTTCCTTGCAGTCCATAAGCAGAGAACTCTTGGACCATCAAGGAAGAAGAGCAGCAGCAGAGTGTGGGACCCTATTCAGAGACGTGGTGAGGGCCAGAGATGGAGGCAGAGATGATGGCTTGGCGAGATGGAGCAGCTGAAGACTCTAGACTTAGGAAGGGAGATGGGCTTTGTGCTGGCGGGGGGTAGGCTTACAGGGTATGCCCTTTGGTTGCTTGAATGATTGTATATTCCTGAGTGTTTTGATGTACATCTGAAAAATAAACAAACAGAAAAACCCAGTGGGAATAGAACCAAATACTGTTGAATGATGATGCATGGAGGGGATTATAATCATTGCACCGAGGTGAAATACAATAGGATGTGTGTAAACTGATCTTCTTCCATGTAAGCTGTCTCTCAATTCACAAAAAAACAAAACAAAAAAGATAATGGTATTTTAGGTTGGAGGAGTTAATCTTATATTCCAGGAATAGAGGACCCTAGTACCATCAAGGGAGAAGAGCATGAGTGGAATGTGGGACCCTATCCAGAGAGGCAGCAACACCAGAGATGGAGGCAAAAATAAAGACATGGAGAGAGAGAGAGTAGCTGAGGACTCTAGAATAATGGAAAGAGAAAGACTGAGTGCTGGTGGCCAGGAGACAGGCTTGCAGAATGTGCCCTTTAGTTGTTTAAATTATTATATATTCTTGAGTGTTTTTTTGTATGTCCCTGCCTACCCCCCCACCCCTAAACAAAAACAAACTTTAAAAATTCAGAGGGAATGGAAGCAAATACTGTTGAAGGAGCTCTGGTAGCTTAGTGGTTATGAATTGGGCTGCGAACCACTAGGTCAGCAGTTCAAAACTACCAGCTGTTCCATGGGAGAAAGACGAGGCTTTCTGCTCCCGTAAAGATTTACAGCCTCAGAAACCCTGTACAGGGTCGCTATGAGTCGGAACCGACTCTATGGCACACAACAACAACAACTGTTGAATGATGATGCACGGAGGAGATTGTAATCATTGCAGTGAAACAGTGAATGTAAAACAAATGTTCTCCCATGTAAACTATCACTTAATTCATAATAAAAACTGGGGGAAAAAAAAAGCGTTTTTCCATGAGCTTATTGAAACCTCTACCTTTAGTAATTGGAGAGGAAAATCTACTGCTTACAAAAGCTAGTCATGGAATAGTTACCACTGATGGCAAACCATGTGTATCAGAGTAGAGCTATGCTCCATAGGGTTTTTGTAAGTAGATTGCTAGGCCTTGCCTCCAAAGTGCTGCTGGTTGGACTCCAACCTACAAAGTTTTTTTAGCAGCCATGCGCATAAACCATGTGCACCACTCAGGGACACCCCATGTTGTTATTGTTAAATGCTGTTAAGTCAGTTCTGACACATGGCCAGGTTTTCAAAGAGTGATTGGTGAGTTTGAATCACTGTCCTTGTGGTTCAAACCAACCTTGCGGACCATTGCTTTATTTCACAGTGCCACATCAGGACTCCTACTATTTAATAAAAACCTTAGTTCTTTTTTGGATTCCTTTTTATCAATATTGCCCTTTTATTGAGAATGAAAGTATCTCATTTTCTGTAATGATAGCCAGGAAAATTAGCATATTTAAAAATATTTTCCTATGTTCTTTAGGCATATAACCTTAAATTTTGCTATTTTACAAAAGAGACACTTTGTAATTTAGGCTTCTATTTTACTACTTTTCCATATTCAAACAATGCACGAAGAATATTGTATATCCAAGAATTCATTTTAATAGCCTTTAAAGCTTAAGTTCTAGAAATGCCTTGCTTCTGAAAGTTGTTGTTGCTACGTGCTGTGGCATCGGTTCCGACTCACAGCGACCCTGTACAGGGTGTCCGAGGCTGTAAATCTTTACGGGAGCAGAAAGCTTCATCTTTCTCCCATGAAACGGCTGGTAGTTTCGAACTGCTGACCTTACGGTTCGCAGGCTGATTCATAACCACTACGCTAAAAGTAGAAGGGACCAATTTCCTATTGAAAAGAGCACTGCACCAGAAGTCCTAAAACCTGAGTTTTAGGTTCACCTCTTAACAACAACTAGTACTAGTTAGCATTAAGCATCCATTTCTTCACTTATCCTGTTTTCCTGACAAGTATACTAAGATCCTGAAATTCATACCCTTGCTCAAATAGGCTTGTTTTGTGTATTCTTATTTTTACAGAATATCCACATTTCCTTTCCTGTGTCTGTCAAGAGTTTTGATTCATCATGGATAATTTGTCATCAGAAGAAATTCAGTTAAGGGCTCACCAGGTTACCGATGAGGTAAATGTTTTACTTGTGATAAGTAATTAATTTTATGTCTGTTTTCACAGTGAGAGATGAGAGGATTTTATTAGAATATAATTTTGGCTTCTTCCTCTTCCTTTTATATCAAAGAATGCATTTGCATCATAGTGCCATTAACTCTTTTTGTTAAACTTGTCAAAACTAAGTAAGTGAAGATGAATTAAATGATTTTGTACAGAGAAATTATTTATCAGTACTTGGAATTCTGAACTTTTTTTTTCCAAATGGGATTTTCTAATATGTATACAGTATATGTACATTTTTATTTATATTACATTTTTGTGTGTGCCATTCATGCCACCTTCTAAATTTTCTCCTGGCAAAAATATCTGAAGATCACCCAGTTGCAAGAAAATAACTGAAATTATAATGATCAACTTTCTGTTTGTTTTTTAAATGTATTTTTTAAATTGAGGTGAAATTCACATAACATACAGTGAATTAACCATTTGAAAGTGAATTTAATATATATATATTCACAATGTTGTGCAGCCTCCAGCTGTCTCTAGTTTTCAGACTGTTTTGTTACCCTGTAAAAACATCCCTGACTCATTAAGCAATCACTCCCCATTTTGGATCCTTCCCCATCTCATGGTAATCTCTAATGTGCTTTTAGTTTCTGTGGATTTGCCTATTCTGGATATATCAGATAAAAAGAGTTATGCAATATGTGATCTCTTGTGTCTGGCTTATGACATTAAATACATTGTTTTTGAGGAAGTGTAGCACATATCAATAGTTAGTTCCTTTTTAAAGAGAGATGGGCAACAATTTTTAAAGAGTATGAGTTAGCAGTTTTTAAATATGAAAACAATCATGAATATGGCCTGTGAACAGACTGTTGTTGTTATATATTTTGTATGTTTAAAATCTCTCTATTATTTTTTATTTCTAGTCTCTGGAAAGTACAAGGAGAATACTGGGTTTAGCCACTGAGGTAAGAAAATGTTTAATCACTGAGTTAAGTATGGAAACTGTATAGGGAGGAATCCTGATATCACTGGCTAGAATTGGTATTAAGAATCAGAAGGATATTGTATCAATACAGTTTTTTATTTGGAACCAACAATTGCTAAAATTGTCAAACTGTGCAGTAATGGATCATTTCTGTTTTTCCTTTTGACAGTATTAAATGTGGCAGGGAAGATCAATTCACCATGAATTTGTGATTTAATCATTTCAGGAGGGTTAATATGTTAAAATGTGGTTTAGGACTACTAGTTCTGTTTCAGCTCTGAGCCACTGAGTACTTGGATTTCTGAATGAATATGTGTTGCTATTTGTCAGTCCTTGTATGTTTAGTTTCATTGTATTATTGCCTTTTTTCCCTTTTTTAAGACTCAGGATGTAGGAATCAAGACCATCACTATGTTGGATGAACAAGGGGGTGAGTTGAAGTCATTGGTAAAAAATTTTATGTAACTTACAAACAAACAAACAAAAACAACCTATCAGATTAACCATGTATAAAATTTTAGGCCTTGGGAGTATCTTCCCTTTGCTTATACCAGAGTAATATGTTTTGTTTTGTTTTTAAATTATAACTTGAATTATATCATGTTTATTGCCTATTTAGGGCAGGGGTGGGATAACAATGCTGAGTTTTATATCAAATATTTTAGGCCAGCAGGGTATACCTATTGGCTAATTGTGTGCATTTAGTTACATGCTCATTGTTAAGTGCCGAGATGTTGGTTTTGACTCATAGCCACCTTGTATAGGGTTTCTTAAGCTTTAAATCTTTTGTGGGAGCAGAAAGCCTCATCTTTCTTGTGTGAAACAGCTGGTGGGCTTGAACCACAGATCTTGTGGTTTGCAGTCCAGTTATCCTATGGCGCCAACGTGTACTCATTACACATTATGATACTCTTATATCATCCTCAGAAATCAAATTAAGCCCTAAATCAATGTATTGAAGTCTCAGTTCTAGCGAGCCTGAAAATACCCAATTTGAGTTGGCCTTGAGTAATCTGGTCCAGTTTTTATTAGTTTTGTGACAATTCTCAGATTTTTACACCTATTTAATGATAGATGATGTTGGGGAGCTGGTCTGATCAAGTATACTTTATTTGGTTTTGAGGATTATCTTTAAATAAACTCTCCCATACTCCTACTGTACAAATTTCTTAAGAACAGATCTTTTCATAATTGGAGAGGCCAACTGCCCTCAGGATTGGTATGTGAAAGATTTCTTGCATGGTGGACAGCTTGTAATATGTTTTGGCTGTGATATATTCACTGCAGTGAGTCACTGGTAGATTCAAGGTTAAACTTTGCTGATTCATAATAATATGGGGTTGGCATTATGAATATAAAATAAAATGTAACTTCTTTGATTTGCTTATATAGAACAATTAAACCGTATAGAAGAAGGCATGGACCAAATAAATAAAGACATGAGAGAGGCAGAGAAGACTTTAACAGAACTCAACAAATGCTGTGGCCTTTGTGTCTGCCCATGTAATAGGTGAGTTGATAAATTAAGACTTTTTAAAAATATTTTTTAAATGACTTCCCCTTTTCCTTCTCTCACCAAAGGTCAAAAGTGTGGCTTTGTTAAGTACACTTAAGATATTTCTTCTTCAGGCAGATTGAATTTTGCATGTGTAAATAGATACGTTCAGCAAAAGCCATGGCTTAAATTTGACTGATTCTTGGATTAAGTCCCAGTTTCATTTTTTATAATACACGAAAAGGTTAGGAAATACAGAACTGTATGATACAGAGCAGGATGCAGTTAAGTGTTTTCTACTTTTTCCTTACAAATGGGAAATATTAACAAAATAGATATACCATGCTAGGTACTTGAAAGATAGCTAAGGATTAAAGGACTTGAACTCTTGTGTTTACAAACTTACCATGTGATTGGATATATGAAAAATAATAAAAAAATAAAAGATCACATGCAATCTTATACGATGGAGAAGTTCAATATCATTAGCCAAAACAAGGCCATGGGCCAACTGTGGAGCAGATCATCAATTACTCATATACATTCACAATCAATGCTCTTGGAAGCAGCAGTGAAGAAATCAAATGGCATATTGTATTGGGCAGATCTGCTGTAAAAGACCTCTTTAAAGTATTAAAGAGCTAACATGTCACTTTGAGAACTTCAGGTTCACTTGATCCAAGCCATTGGTTTTTCAGTCACCTCATATGCGTGTGAAAGCTGGACAGTGAATAAAGGAGACCAGAGAAGAATTGATGCATTTGAATTATGGTGTTGTTGAAGAATATTGAACGTACCATAGACTACTAGAAGAAATAAGAAATTTGTCTTGGAAGTGCAGCCAGAATGCTCCTTAGAAGCTAGGATGGCAAGATTTCACCTTATGTACTTTGAACATGTTATCAGGAGGAACCAATCCCTCTAGAAGGACATCATGCTTAGTAAGTAAAGGATCAATAAAAAAAGAGGAAGATCCAGTGAGATGGATTGACACATGGCTACAACTGTGGGCTCAAACATAACAATTTTGAGGTTGATGCAGGACCTGGTATTGTTTTGTTCTGTTGTACGTAATGTCACCATGAGTTGGAGCCCTCTGAATGCCACCTAACATGTAACCTAATGTTAGATCATGTGATAGAGTCTAAAGCTAGGGACGCCGTGGAGAACATTTTACAGAAGGGATTAAGACTTAAGGTGGGCTTTGAGTGATTACAAGGATTTGCATTAACATGAAGGAATAGAGAGGAAGAATCAGCAGAAACAAAGATTGAGAAATTTGACTCAACTTCATTGAATGATTCAGACATATGAAAAGTGGAAAATAAGATAGAAGTAGGTGGTAGATGAGTTTGAATGCCGAAATAAGGAGTTGATGAATTGGAGTGAAGTGTACAAAGCACACCAGAAGAATAGCTAGGAACCTTTTGTAATCTAGGCCTGTGAGGCAGGACTTTGTCAGTAGAGGGATTAGAGGAAAGAATAAGTCAATTAATTTTAAATCAAATGACTAAATATCAACTGCATAAATGGAAGACTCAAAGACTAAAGATTTATCGTTTCTAGTGAACTAAGAGATGAACAATATTCCGGTGATAAAAAAAAGGTAGGAAAAGAAGAGAGGCTTTAGAAAGTTGGGGGTAGCCCTACAGGTTAGAGAGGGTTGCTTTAAATAGGAGTACAATGTGTTATGAAGTAGAATATTGATCATTTTATATATAGCATATGAAGTTAAACTTTATACAAAATAATTTTTGTGTGTGACTCCAATGTGAATATTTACATTCCCCATGATGTTGGTAATATTGAATGTATTCAAATCAACATGATGTTTGGACTAAGGCAGTTAATGATTATCTTCTCTTCTGTTAGAAAGAGCTAATCTTTTTTTAAAAAGTAACTAACAAAACAATTGCATTGAACTTTACCCATAAATGGAACAACAATATCTGGAGATTGAATAACTATTCATACTGCTATAAATTCATGTGAAAGTTCTTTTTAGTTTCTTATATCTGTTTTATTAGTTTTTCTCTTAGTTACTTTTTAACTTTTTGTGAATTGAGTGACGTTTTACAGACAAGATCATCAGCTCTACATTCAACGAATTATATGCTTTCATCTCAGTGATTACAAGCTTCTTTCTCCCTGCAACAACAGTCATCCTACTTCCTCCCTGTGGCTCTCCATTTACATCTCATATTTCACAAATGAGCAAAGCAAATATATTTCATGTACACATACAAAACAAAGCAAAAAATATATATATTCATTTAATTGTCCAAAGGGCAATTCTACAAGCCAGCCTCCTGCCCCCAGACACACAGCCTTATTCATTCCAGGGGTGTAGAGCCCAAAGCTAGCTACTCTTTCTCTCCTTGCCACTGCCTCTGCCACCATCTGTGCTGTCACTGCTGTTCTAGGTATGGAACCTCATACCCCACTCATTCTCTTCCTTCTTGATGGTCCTGGGATTATCTGTTTCTGAAATGAAAGATTAACTACTCCCTACTTTTAATTACATATCTTCTACAATTACAGTTGTGACGATCACAGTTAATCCTGCTAACAGTTATTCACAATTGAATAATAAAATCCTACCACTATCATCCTTTATCCCCTTTTATCATATCCATCTGGAAAAGAGGAAAACTATTCAGTGGGAATTCTACCTTACCCCTCCTCATTTTGAAATTAAGCACACTCATGAAAGCTTCATGCCTTTATAGTCCCCACCCCCACTTTTTTGATAGCCAATGCCTAAACTGTTCATTCCTGTCAACCCATTGGGTCTCTGTGAGTCAGTACTGACTCGATGGCACCTAACAACAGCAACATCAACTCAGTAAGGTGCTCTGGTAGCGAAGTCAGGCTGCTAATCTTATGGTCAGCAGTTCAAACTACCAGTGGTTCCATGGGAGAAACATGAGGCTTTCTGCCACTGTAATCATTTACAGCCTTGGGAACCCTACATAGTGTCACTATGAGTTGGAACTGATTCTATGGCTCATCACCACCACCACCGCTGCCAACACAGTATACTGAGGAAACAAGCTTGTTTCCAGCATTTTTATTAGAGAAATACATTTAAGTTACTTGGGGCATGAGAAGCTAAGATTTGCTGTAATATGGATGGAATTGGAAGATATTATACTGAGTGAAATAAGTCAATCACAGAAGGACAAATACTGTATAACCTCACTGATTTATAAAGAGAAGAGAAATGCAAATGTATAGAAAGCAGGGTTCATTAGTAGTTACCACAGTGATGAAAATATCACATTGATTAAGGGTAGAGTTGCGTAGTCAATTATTATAGTTTCTATGAATAAATTGTACATCTATAAAAAGCATGATAACAAAATAAGTATGAGGCTGCTTCTATACCACCAAAAATCTCATGGAGTTTGGCTTCTTGATTTGGAGGTTTAGCGTTATGGTTTCATAGGACATTCCAGTTAATTGGCCTAATAACATATTTAGGACCATCTTTCTACCTCCTGGATAATTAGGTGTATAGTGCCTTTGATCTTAAAAACTTGCAAGAGGCTATCCAAGGCACAGAAATTGTTTTCTATTTGCTTGGAACAACAGAGGAAGAAAGAAAGCTGAGAATAGGAGAAGAATGTACAATGAGTGTGTGGCTAATTGTCTCCATGAGCAACTTTGCCATGAGACTTAAAGAATTAGATAGGGTGGTGCCTGCCTAGCTACCATTACTGAACATTTTTGATCAAATATTCTGTAGAAGAATCCTGATCAAAAAGGAGGAAATGCAGAACAGAATTTCAAATTCTCATGGACTCCAGATTTTTGAAGCAATAAAGGATGGATGAATGCTGAAACTATTACCTTGAAATAATCTTTAAACCTTACATAGAAAATATCCTCTGATGTCTTCTAACACATTAAATATTTAACTTAGCTAGTGAAAAAAGGTGTGCCTTGAGGTTTATGCTGTTTTAAGAACTATTTGGGATCATGTAGAAACTGTGAATTAGTATATGTTTTACTGTGAATATTCTTTTTTTTTAACTTTTTATTGTGAATTGACTGAAGGTTTACAGACAAGATCATCGTCTTTACATTCAACAAATTATACACTTTGTTTCATTTCAATGATTACCATTCCCTCCCTGCAACAACAATTATCTAACTTCCTCCCTGTGGTTCCCCATTTACATCTTATGTTTCTCAAATGAACAAAGCAAAAATATTTGATGCACACGTACAAAACAAAAACTACAGGTTCATTTAAATGTCCAAAGGGCACATTCTGCTAGCCAGCCTTCTGCCTGTAGACACACAGCCTTTCTCAGTCCATGGGCCTAGAGCCCGCAGCTGCTCTGTCTTTCTATGCCACCACCTCTGCCACCGTTGCTGTCACTGCTGTTCTAGGTAGGAATCTTATGCTCTTTCTTCTTGATGGTTCTGGATCAGCTGTACCTGAAAAGAAAGATTAACTATCCCCTGCTTTTAGTTACACATATTCTGCAATCACAATTAATCCCGCTAACAGTTACTCACAATTAAATCATAAAATCCAATAAGCATCAACCCCCTTTTCACCAGATCCATCTGGAAAAAAAGGTAAACTATTCAATGGGGATTCTACCTTACTCTGTCTTTCTGAAACTAAGCATACCCATAAAAACGTGTAGGCCAATTACTTAATGTCTTTATAGCCACCACCCCTCCCATTTTTAATAGCTGATGTCTAAATTTCCTTTGCCTCTCGTACTGTGGTGGCTTGTGAGTTGCTGTGATTCTGGAAGCTATGCCACCAATATTTTAAATACCAGCAGGGTCACCCTTGGTGAACAGGTTTCAGATGAGCTTCCAGACGAAGACAGATTAGGAAGAAGGAGTGACGAACTACTTCCAAATATTTAGTCACTGAAAACCTTATGAATAGCAGAGAAACACTGTCAGATAAATAGCGCCAAAAAATGAACACCTAAGGTTGGAAGGCACTCAAAATGTGATGGCAGCATCAGTGGGCTCAAGCATGGCAACAATGGTAAGGTTGGCCCAGAATTGGGTAGTGTTTCATTCTGTTGTGCATAGGGTTGCTATGAGTCAGTACCGACTTGATGGCATCTAACAATAACAACATCAACACAATATACTGAGGAGGCAAGTATGTTCTTTGACATGAAGAATCTTACATTCCAATTGAAAATTTGAGCAACTGCATCCACAAGCAAAAGTCTATTTCATCCAGTTATAGCAGTTTACACTTGCTCACAGTTTCAAACATCTTTATCTTTATCTGGTTGGGTTCTGGTCAGCTTAACCCTAACCATCCAAGCTGCAAGTTTGAGATTTTGTGTACAACTTCCGGCACTTCAGACCAGCTGGCCCCTTCACTCTCAGCCTTAGCTCCCAGGGGCTAGCTCAGAGCCCATGGGCTCAGAAGTTCACACAACTCCCTAAACTTCAAACCAGCCAACCCTTCCTCTTCTCTCTCATCTCAAGGTCAACGGTGCCAATAGAACATGTCCGGACTCAGCCCATGTTTCAATGCTGCATTTCCCCCACTTGTATTCACAAGTAGACCCAGGTAGTCAACAGCAAGCATACTAGAGTGAGCGCTCATGGCTTCCCTTTAAATTTCAGTCCTAGGAGATTTTCCCTGGTGGACTGACTTTTTTTGCCTTGATGCCTCCAAACCAAACAGCTTGCTTTAAACTCAAAAAGCCAAATAATTTGCTTTTATCCTGCAGGTCTTTCTTCCAATGAGAATCTCCTGGCAGTTCTGGATTGGTCTGCATGTCTCTTCAAATGCAAATGTACCAACTCAGAAGGTTCTGGGTGGGGCTTAGTATTCCATCTAAGGTCCTATATTCTACAGATACTTAATATAAAGCCTATTTCTCTGAGCAATTTTCAGCTCCCCATTTTAGCAAATTCACCCAGGTATAGTCTGAAGGCTGGTTTACAAACTTTCCTGTAACCATAATCCCCAATATTAATTTCTGTCACACATGAGTGTCTATTTTACAATAGTTGTTGTTGTTATGTGCTGCTGAGTCAGTTCCGACCCATAGTGACCCTGGATAGGGTTTCTGAGGAGTGACTAGGCAACAGGAACTTATCTTTACAAGGCAGTCAAATCCAAAAACTTTTTTCCCCCCTCCTTTACCCATTCTGTCTATGTCTCAATCCATGTATCTACACACAAAGCACTGTTGTCCCAAGTTTATATATATATCACTATTTACCTCTATCTCATTTAGCCCATGAGTACCTCCTTGGGTCTTCCCCTCTCTTTGTTCAAAGTCCTTTTTAAAACAAGCTTTTATTGTGAATTGAGTGAGTGAAGGTTTACAGCGCAGATCATCAGTTTCACAATCAACAAATCATTGCAATGATTACAGTCGCAAACATGCACCATCAGCTAACAGTATTTACCTTTTTTTAAAAAAATTTTTTTACGTACACATACCACATTGAAAATATATATTCATTTAAATGTCTAAAGGGCACGTTTTGTAAGCCTGGCTCCTGCCCACAGGCACACTGCCTTTCTCAGTCCATGGGCCTATAGTCCTGTACTGCTCTGTCTCTCTCTACCATCACCTCTGCCACTGTCTCTGTTTTGTTTGATATTAAGATTGCCACTCCATCCCTCTTTTTTTCTTTTTTTAATGTTTTATTGTGAATTATGTGATAGTTCATGTAAACATTAGCTTTACATTCATCCTATCATATGTCGTTTCATTGCCATGGTTACAATCCCCTCCATGCTTCATCAGCCAACCAAAAGGTATACCCTGCAAGCCTTCCCCCTGGTCATCAGTACACAGATCCTCTCCCTCTCTGGGTCTAGAGTCCCTAGCCGTTACCTCTCTCCATGTCATCGTCTCTCTCCATCTCTGACATCGCTGTTACTCAGTGTAGGGTTCCGCATTGCTCTCTTCTCCCTTGATTGTCCTAGGGCCCACCGCTTCTGGACTGCAAAGTCAACCACTCCCCTTGTTTTGCTACAAAATGTCTACCTGTACATTTCCAACCCTCACAGTCAGTCCTGATATAGCAATCATTCACTATTGTGTCACATGAGAGCCATTCCTATCTCTTTTCATCAGCCCCACCCAGACAGATTGGATACTACTCAGTGGAGAGTCTGCCTTCCTCTGCACCCTCTGGATCTAGGCTCCCTCTTGCTGTAAATATTCTTTTTTTTTTGCAATCCCAAACTGTATTTATTTAATATATTCATCACCAGGACTCAAAAGGAGAGTTAATTTAGAAATAAACAAAAATGACGGCACAGTTTAAGATAAGAGTCCTGTACAGAAATCGAGGAACGGACAGACCATCTAAGGAAAAAATAGACAATACAAGGGAGGGTCTGGACAGATGAGGTCAGGGCTCTTGATTGGAGACTTGTTTTGAGTAGGTTTCCTGCAGGTATTTCTTAAAGGCTGTGGGGTGGGGTTTTTCCTGAGTTTGGCAGCATGTGTGTTCAAAGGGCTATCAATATTGGGTTCTCCTAGCAGGCTCTGGATTGAGAGGAGGATGGTCCTGACGTCATAGAGGGTGGACCACTTTTCCTTCAGGATGTCTGGACAGATGTTACCCTGATGTCCACGTTGGGGTGGTAACAGGGTGTGAGGAACTTTACTGTGGGCATGTTTAAGGGTGGCCACTGGGAAACTCGAGGGAGAGCTTGTACCTCAGGTCTTCGTATACTGTGCCAGCTGCTCCATGGAGGTCCCCACCCAACTGAAAAGGTTGTCTGATTCAGAGAAGGCAGAAATGCCTTTGTCGCCAGACATCTTGAGGGTTATCAGCTCCTGCTGTAACCTCTTGCCCACAGAGCCCGGGCAGTGCCCCCGCTGGGCTCACCCTTTCCAGGTGGCAACGACGCTGGCTGCCACTGGGTCACGATTCTGGGAGGCCATTCGGTTGGAGCTCTTAGAAAACCAGGAACTCGGAAGACATGACTGCAACTGCCACTGTGAATACTCTTAAGAGCAACAACAAAAATTTTTTTGAAGGCAGACTTCCTCCAGAGCCTCTGTTTTTAATATTGTATATGCAACATTGCTTGACTTTAGCATGGAAAAAATGGACCTGTTGTTAGATTTATTGCTGAATAGAAAATGTGTTTAGTCGAATTGTTCTTTGAGATTATTTTTATTCAGTAGTGTAGTTAAGTGAAGCCAGGTCTGCAAACCTTTTTTTTTTTTTTTAATGAGTCATGGAAATAACTTCACTTAACAGAAACTTGTATTAAAAGGGAATTTTTAACTGTAGCTAATTCTTTCTAAAGGGTTACTAGAATGTATGAACAGACTATCAGAATTAAATTTTTTTTTATTCAGAATTAAAATTTAAATTGTAATACATATCATTTCTGTTAGCTTGTTTACTATTTGAATTCTAACAGCAATATAGTACAGATTGTTTTTCATAATCAAACATTTTTTACAATAACTTTGATAAATTGTCATTTTCATTATCAAGAGTTTAAAAAGTGAGACTGACTTAAAATGGTAAGTCTCACAATAGTAAACTGCCTGATGCCTCAGCTTGTGAAATCTTAGACATGTATTCTGTCCTACCTTGGCTCTCTTTTCAGTGCTTATAACATTAGTTATACTGGCACATGATTTAAAGACAAATTGATATTTCTGGGTATTACTAAAAGAGTTCACAACTACGAGTTTTCAACTATTCCAGTTCTGAGTGGTATCAGAGTTTAAAAATTCAGTTCTTGACTATTAAAATAAATATTGAGTTACATTTTAGTCAATATTTGAATGCTTCTTGCATCCTACTACAAGTATGAATAAGGTGTATCATTGGGCCCATATGTTTTTATTTATCATTACTCTAGATTTTTGATGTCTTACATGTTACCTGATTCCTAGCCAGTACTCAATAAATACTTTATTGTCCTTGAGAAATTTGTTGACTAATGGGAGAATTAGGCATCAGATTTTTTAAAAAAATTATAGTGCAAATAAAACAGGTGATTGAGACATCTGTAATTGTCAAGGAAAGATTGACTGGCTGGGGAGTGAGGAAAGTTCATTGGTGTTTGCCTTTTTTTTAAATTAACTTTCCTGTTTTCAGAAAAGAATATCAAGACACAAATGTTTTTAGGAAAAATGAAATGTTCTCTGCCTTAAATACTTAGATTTCTTGTGTTTTTCTTTTGATTTAGATTTTCAAATGTTGGCTGTTTCTATGAAACCAGGCAGGAATTTAAATGCATTGTGTTTCTTAAACTTTAAACTGCTTCTGTTCTGTTTTACTGGCATTTACTATTTTCTGCTTCTCTCACCTAATCTCTTCTTTTCTACTCTGCTTACTAAAAAATGAAGATCTAACATCAGAAGCTGTGCTCGGTAACTGGTCAAAGGGAACTTTAAGATGCAGTCTTGTGGTGCAGTTTGGCCTGTTAACCTACTACCAAAAGGTGATGCTTCCAGTGGTTTTCCTATGCATGTGCCTGGATTCTGTGAATGGTGGAGACTGTCTTAACAACTGTGCTGTGATATGTAATGTAAAGTGAATTTATTCTTTCTGGCTGATACTTGACAAAAGGATTGTCACTTATAATGTTGGCTAATTACTCTGGTAACAGCTTTTGCTAAATACCTTTTTTTTTTAAACATTTTTATTGTGAATTGAGTGATAGTTTACATGAGAGAACATCAACTTTACATTCATCCTATCGTATTTCATTTCATTGCAATGATTGCAATCACCTTTATGCATCATCATTCAACAGTATTTGCTTCCATTCCCTCTGGTTTTTTGTATGTACATTGAAGCATTCAGGAATATATAACCATTCAGACAACCAAAGGGTACACCCTGCAAACCTGTCCCCCAACTACCAGCACACAGCCTCTCTCCCTTGCTGAGTCCAGAGTCCCCAGCTGCTCCATCTCTCCACGTCATCATCTCTGCGTCAGTCTCTGGCGTCGCTCTGGATAGGGCCCCTTGATGGTCCCAGGGTCCTCCTCTCCTGGACTGCAAGATCAACCATTCCCCTCCTTTTGTTACAAAATGTCCACCTTTACATTTGCAACATTCACAATTAGTCCTGATAGTAATTATTCGGTATTGAACCACAAGAGTCTTATCCCCATCTCCTTTCACCAGCCCTGTCCAGACAGATTGGAAACCACTCAGTGGAGATGTTACCTTCCACTGCACCTTCTGAAACTAGGCTCCCTCTTGAAAGCTTATAAGCCAGTCACTTCGTACCTTTGTAGGTTCCCCATTTTGGGTAGCCAATGTCTAAATTGCCCATCCCTGTCAACTCTGTGTACCAAGGGGGTGGTAATGATCCTCACTATGAAGATTCATTCCCTCTTTTGAGCTACTACATCCATAAGCATAGGTCAACTTCATAAAATTTTAGCGGATTACTTTTTTTCCTCTTCTTTCTTCCTCTAATCGAGTTCCGATTAACCAACCATTAAAGCCAGGTCAAATGGGTACTATCTGCCAAGTATGGGTGTTCTTGTGCATCTCCCCTCACATCATATCAGCTGGACGCTTCATTCTCTGCTGTAGTCCTCTGTGGCTATGTCCATGTCCATGGGCTCAGTAGTCCCCAGGTCTCACCACACTTCGGACCAACAAGCCCTTCCTCTTCTTTCTCGCCTTTCTAGGTCAATGGGAACCTACAGAACATGGCTTGAACTCAGCCCATTTCTTCATTGCTGTCTTTCCCCCTCTTCCACTCACCAGTAGACCAACGTGGTCACCCCAGGCTTACTTGTCTCCTTGTGTGAACCCTTTGAGTTTCATTTTTGGAGGGGGGTTTGTCCTGAAGGGACTTGGTTGCTTGTCTTGATGGCTCCCCAGTGAACAACTTGCTGTTTTTGTAGTAGCCAATCAGACTGCCATTTTTGTTTTGGATTTTTCCTGCTGGACTTTATTTCAAGAAGTGTCTTCTCTTGCTATAGCTGTTCCAGTCTGGTCTGCTTATCCTTTGTAGTGGAAATGTCTCACCTCAGAAGGTTCTGGATGGAGCTCAGGATTCATTGGCTCTTAAATAAATAGAAACAGCACCTTTCCTTTAACATGAATGATCAAGGTCTAAGATCTGAGTGTGCCAAAAAATGAATCTTCATGTGTCCATTAAGGAAGTAGTAACTGTTTTCATCAAATTTCAACTGCCTTTACCATTTTGAAACTTTCTCACTGATAATGCACAGTAAATCAGATGGCAACATTAGATCCATATACCATTTGTTTTCTTTATAGGAAAGCACAAACATTGTATGAGGAAAGCCTGACTATACCAAGCCAAATATGAATAAAAGTTTTGTGTGTCTTTTTTTTGTCCTATCCGTTTAAAAATGGCTTTCCTATTATCTTTTTCTTGAAATTGCACCAGTTTGAATAGTAAATTTCGTATGAAGAAAGCTGTACACCAAATTTGGTACCAGTATGGCCAAGGCAGTTTCATGAACTGACTGTCCAGTTTGGAAATAATTCTTGCCTCTTCCTCATGATGCTTGAAATCCCACCAGGATTTTAGTAAAGGAACCCTTTGTTAAATATAATGCAATGCTGGTTCAAGTGAGTGGCCAGCTAAATATTCCATACTTGATTTTCTTACTCTTCCATCCTTCCTCAACCTCTGAGATACCATCAAGAACCTCTTAAATCCTGGAACACCTTTCCTAGGGGACATTTTCCCCCTGGTGTCTGTTTACCTTCTTCTGGAGAGTGACAGAGGTTAAAGAAACCTGAAAAAATAATTACATTTTGCTGCTTGCTAATAGTGTAGTGAACATTTGGTAAAGAGGTATTTGAAATTAAAAACAAAAATCTGTTTTAATATTAGTGGGTTTACACAATCTTTTTCCTGCCCCAGATTTCCATGGAGAATAGTGTTTTTTAGAGAAACAAAACCAGTGAAACATATATATATGTTGTTGTTGTTAAGTGTCATCGAGTCAGTTCCAACTCATAGTCACCCTGTATAGAGTTTCTGAGGAGCAGCTGGTGAGTTTGAACTGCTGAACTTGCATTCAAACTGACCTTTTGGTCTAGTACTTACCCTGTAGTGCCATACCAGGACTCCATGTATAAATAGAGAGGGGAGTTTATTATCAAGGAAATGGCTTACAAATGAAGAATCCCAGGCCCCCAGTGGAAGAGAGAGAGAAACTTTTCCAGTGTCTATTATATTTGGAGCAGACCACACACCCCCAAAGAAACATCCCTTAAATTGATTGACTGCTTATAGCTATTCACCATCGAGTTAACTATGCCTGTATTAGGTTTCATCACCATGGGGATAAGCACATCTGCTAAACTATGGGAATCCTGGCCTAGTCAAGCTGACAGAGAACGCTATTACAAATGGCATAGGTAATCTACCATGTTTTTACCCTAGTAACTCGTGCTTTGTTTTTTGGCAAACCATACAACCTCCTCGCACGTTAGCTTCCTATGAGCTCTTTGTGTTATATGTGTGTTTGCTTCTATCTGTGGGCATGTTGTATGTGGAAAATTGTGATAGATCTAGCCATATAGATCTTTTCTGCTAAGGGTGCTTAGGGGCCATGCCCAGGTAACAAGTACTAATAATTACAACTCTTCCTTTCCTGCCTTTTGGTATCTCTTTACATCTGACTTTTATATAGGACGAAGAACTTTGAGTCTGGTAAGGCCTATAAGACAACATGGGGAGATGGTGGAGACAACTCACCTAACAACGTAGTATCTAAGCAGCCAGGCCGGGTGACAAATGGCCAGCCTCAACAAGCTGCCACAGGAACAGCCAGTGGTGGATACATTAAACGGTAGGCCAGCTGCTTTTGATATTTTTTCCCCTTCCTAAATGAATGGCTCACTCAGGAGATTACATATTACTGTACATGTACTTTAACTCATCAATTAGAAATTTAAAAATACAGTTTAAAGCCTGCCTCTTTACTGAGTGCATTGACAGTGGTTGTTGCCATTAGATGACGTGATTAACTTTTGTTTCTACTTGTTAGTACTTTTCAAATTACCTAAGCCTATTTTATTTCTGTACACAGGGGGAAAAAATGTGTTACAATATCATCTAGAATAGAAATCAACCAAATTTTTCTAACAGGTAGCAAGTGTTTCAGACTTTGCAATCTAAAGTCTCTGTTACAACTCTTCAGCTCTGTGATAGGCAGATGCAGCTGTGTAGACATGTAAAGTAAATGTGTAGCTCTGTTTTAATAAAACTTTATTTTCAAATGCAGGCAGAGAGCCAGATTTGACCCATGGACCATGCTTTTCCAATTCCTGAATTAGAGCAGTGTTTCTTAAACTTAAGTGTACATCGGAATCACTTGGAAAGCTTATTAAAACACAGATTTCTAGACTGTGCTTGTAGCTTCTGATTCAGTAGATTTACAGTACAGTGTGAGAACTAACTCATAAGTTTCTTGGGTTGAACACTTAACATAAAAATGTAGCTGAAGTTGAGAAGTGCCGAGAGTCATTTGAATAGTTGTTAACTTATGAAAGCTAAATTCATACTTAGCCCTTTTATAACTCATGGAGTTAACTTTTTTTTTGGTGATAGTATAACTAATGATGCCAGAGAAGATGAAATGGAGGAGAACTTGACTCAGGTGGGCAGTATCTTGGGAAATCTAAAAAACATGGCCCTGGACATG
>NW_006408522.1:33415244-33451802 GCF_000296735.1 Chrysochloris asiatica | reverse complement strand
TGGGCTGCCAAAAGAACAAACAGATCTGTGTTGGAAGAAGTGTGGCAGAGTGCTCCTTGGAGGCCAGGATGACCAAACTTCATCTCTCATACTTTGAACATTATTGTCAGGAGGGACCAGTCACTGGAGAAGGATATCATGTTTGGTAGTGTAGCATGTCAGAGAAAAAGAGGAAGACTTGCAGCAAGATGGATTGGCCAAGTGGCAGCATCAATAGGCTCAAGCGTGGCAACAATTGTGAGGTTGGCCTAGGACCGGGCAGTGTTTCATTCTGTTGTGCATAGAAAGAGTTGTTATGAGTCGGTACCGACTCGATGGCACCTAACAACAACGCCATTATTATAAGATGAATCCCAGGGTTTGCAGTGTTTTAGGATTGATGAAAGACTGCAATTTCCTTTTCATTCTTCTGTTGTATTTAAACGCCAGGATATTTTCAAATGAATTTCATATTCTATCACCTCTTGGCCAAAATGAGTTTTATAATGTGATTTCAAGTGTTTCTTGAATTTTCCCGAGTGTCAGTTAAAACAAAAGTTACATTAGTGTAATTTATCTTGTGAAGTAACACTGTGTCTTTTTTTCTCCTCCCCAGGCTGACACCAACAAAGATCGTATTGACATTGCCAATGCCAGAGCAAAGAAACTCATTGACAGCTAAAGCTATTGCTGTACTTGATCGTGTATTTACTTCCTTAGCTCCTCCTCCTTCAGAATGATTACCTTCTCAGAGTTTGAAATTTTAGTCCCACACTCTTCTAATCAGGAGATAATGTGGAAGAAGGGCCCAAGGAGTAAAAGCCCCCTTATTTAAAAAAAATTTCATTTTCCTTTGAGGGCAGACTGTGCTAGCCTTCCTTCTGGTATTTTTTCCTCAGCTCATACTCTTAGGCTGGTTTCCATATATCACATATAATTTTTTCATCTTTCTTGCTTACTTCAAAGCAGGTTGTTTTACTTTTGAGATTTGAAAGCATTGCCAAAGATAACCATGAAGAAGGAAGCTGTAGGGTTGATTTTGGGGAAAGGGGACAGAGAAAAAAGGGGTTTGTAAACCTCAGTAAAATCCTGCAAGCTCTGAAGCAAAAATTTATACAGCCTCAGTGAAAGTCTAGTTGGGTTTAGTTTTTGGTTCAAGTTGTAGTTATTGTCAGTAAAGCTTGGTTGGAGCTTTCATACACAATATTTTGTTATGCATCACAACTTTGCAATGTCTACTCCTAAAAGAGGAATATAATGAGTTTTCTTAAAGCAAGTTTAATTTCTGAACTCTTAGTGATTGATAAATGTACATAGATTTTGTGATTCCCTTCCATATTATATTGTTCAAGAACACTTTGTATAAACAGATGGCTTTTTATTTTCATATTATTATAGTATCATGGTCCCATTACAGGCCTATAATTTGTAATTAGTCTTTGAAGGAAAAAATGTAAATAGGTATTTGTAACATGAGAATTTCTCTCTAAAGCAGGGCTTAAATTTGGGGGGAAAAGTTTGACAGACTTTATCAAGTGAATTCAGATTTACCTCAGTGCCAAGAATTATGTTTAGATAGGAAAAAAAAGGAACTTACTTTGATCTCAGGTAGAAAAGTAGATTGCTTTGAGTTTTATATAACTTTAGGTTTGGTTTTTTTTAAGCTAGAATTTATTCTGTTTAACTAAAAGTGATTTGGAAAATTATGCTTTTGGTTTAATTATTCATGATTGTGTCATTCTCTCAGTGTTGTGTATTGAACCATATCCAGGATAACATTTATTTAGATCCTAATCAGTGTTAGGAGAATCTGATTTATACCTGTTACTTTTATTTAAAAACTAACATCTACATATTTCAAAGCTATTATAATATATAGATTGGTGTGGCCAATAATCACTGCTTAATCTTTATAATTAAATTTTGTAACTAACCAATGGAATTGTTGTTTCAAATAGCCAATGTGATTTTGTGACTATTATTTTGAGGGCAACAATTTAATCACTTATTTAACACGTTGAATAAAGCAAAGGTCCCTAAATAAAGAAACACTCCAATTTAGAAAGTTACTTTTAGCACCTTAATAATTTTTATTGGAAATATTGACAAGGTTTTTCTTTATATGATTAATCATACAGTTTGTTTTAACCATCACTAGTCTTTTATTAGGAGTCCTGATGTGGTGCTGTAGGTTAATGCACTGGACTGCAAGGTCAGAAGTTCAAGCTCACCAGGTGCTTCTTGGAAACCCTATCAGGGTCGCTATGGGTTGGAACTGACTCTATGGCACTTAACAACAACAACAGTCTTTTACTCATTTGGGCTTAAATACACTAGTGACTGAAAGGATAATGTTTATGTACAAGAACTATAATCCAGTTCCTGGGGAAAATGCATTTAAAATGGGAAGCAAAGACTGAAAAGGAAATTATTTAAAGTGAGACTAAATTAAGCTCTCTGTAAAAGAAATGCTCTATGCTAGAACCAGTAGTTTGCAGATGATGGTTAATGTGTAAAGTAAGAAGGTGCAAAATAATGGGGATTGTATTACATCTGAATCCCTTTCCTAAAGCAGTGAAAAAACCTTCTTTTAGTACTGTCTTGTTTAAAGGAAATAGTCCTGAGGATATCAATATGCTGCCCCACAATATAGTGCATTGGTTAGAAGCATGAGTAAAACACCAATGATTTGGATTTATACTTGAGTTGTCACTTATGGCTAAGTGACTATAAACCTATAGCTGCCCCTCAGTTTCTTTGTCTGTAAAGTGGGGATAAAAAATCCCTACCTTATAGAATTGTTAGGACTCCACATGGGTAATACATGTAAAGTACCTAGAGCAGTGTCTGGTAAATGTAAGCGTTTAATGCTATTATCCCTAGAGTAGAGCTCTTTTTGGCTCAAGGATCCCTTGGTGAATTGATGAAAGAAACATAGCCCCTCAGAAAAAGAGACACTCAAACCTGAACCAGTGCATAAGTGAAAATCATGGAGGCATATTAGGAACTTTTTCCCCAAGTTTCTGCTACTGGGAAGAAGAGGAATGAGGAGGCCACAGATAAAAAAGACCTTATACAAAGTGGATTTAGTAGGTTGATAATGCAGTAGAAATAGAAGCTATTGACGTAAAGCGTTTTTCTGATTCTCTCCTTAGTATTACTTAGAAAACTTGTCTTTCCTTAAGGCAGTACTAAAGGTCTGGAGTCTGACCTCCTGGGTTCAAATTTTACAAGCTGTGTGAATTTAAGAAAGAATACTGATCTTTCTGAGTTATGTTTCTGTTACCTTTCCAGTGGTTATGGGCACTTAAATTGGTGCCTGGACCAAGTTAAATATTCAAGTTAAGTGTTCAAGTTAAATATTAAAAGTACTATTACTTCCAAACAGTAAATTGACTGTAAAGTATCCTCAGGTCATTCTTCTTGGATTAATATTTAGATGCCTTCCTCTTTTCCAAGTGTTTTGTTGTTAAGTGCCGTTGAGTTGGTTCTAACTCATAGTGACCCTGTATAGGGTTTCTGAGGTGCGGCTGGTGACCTTGAACTGCTGACATTGTGGTTCAAACTGATCTTGCGTCTAACATATTAGCCCACATTGCCACACCAGGACTCCAGGTGTTAAGAGTCATCTAAATTGCAAGACAAACCTAATTTTGAAGTATAAAAGTCAAAGACGTGGTGGCATTTATAAGCTAGGAATATGCACTCCTCATTATGACATTCCAAAGAAATGAAATTCCAAGTAATAAAGATGTGTTATTACTTCTAAAACGTATGCTAGGGCTGTTTTTTAAATGTTCTATTGAACAGGAGTGGATCCAAGCAGCTTGACTATGTGAATAAAACTAATAATCAAGTCTCCTTTTTTCTCAACATAGTATCACTCAGCTTAATTCTCTAATCTTACTACAGGCAGTCCTTGGATTTGTAACAGACCAGTTCTGGTCCTAGAACTGCCTTTAAGGCAAATTTGTATGGTTAAGTTTGAATTGTTGTTGTTGTTGTTAAGTGCCGTCGAGTTGATTCTGATCCATAGTGACCCTGTATAGGCTTTCTGAGGAGCAGCTGGTGAGCTTTGAACCACTGACCTTGCAGTGCAAACGGCTTTGCAGTCTGGCGCATTAGCCCACAGCACCACACCAGGAGAGGTAGGTACAATTCATATCTAAGGTCAATTAGTCATATGTTTGCCTTAGTATTTAGTATATAGTGTACCTTCTTATGCATAAAAAAGAAACACATCCAGATACACTAATTTGTAACAATAATAAAAAAGTGTTTTTCATACGTCACAAAGTAGCATCCATTTGTTAGTATGAACCATTCATTGTATATCTCTCCAATTTTTAAAGAACACTTTATTTAGGGTTAGTAGGTTAGTAACTATGTTTGTCCGTAAGTAACCTGGGCTATTTTTACTTAATACAATGCTCAAATCCTCATTATACATAAACTACAAACTACGTCAGTCATTCCAGGTATGAGTCTTAAGTATTTTAAGTAGTTTACAAACAAACTATTTAGAAGTTGTGTTATGTTTGTGGCCACTCTGCTTGGAAATCTGTAACCAATAACCAGCATCCCTTCCTGAACTTCATTTTTCAATTTGTATCAGTAAGTCCCTTCTTCAAGTTACTAGTAGTTTAATGACAGTATCTTTACTCCTCCATAGCTGGGTCTATTGTTTCTTCCTTCAGTTTTAATTCTCCCTACCCCCCCCCCCCCCCCCCCACACACACACGCACACACTCTTCAGTGCTAGCTCTTTTCATGTCTTATGTGGATTTTGAATGACCCTCCCCTTAATGTAAACTTCTGCTTGGTGGTGGTGATTTGCCGTGGAGTTGGTTCTGACTCACAGCGACCCTGTACAGGGTTTCTGAAGCTGGAAATTTTTACAGGAGCAGAAAGCCTCATCCTTCTCCTGTGGAACAGCTGGTAGTTTTGAACTGCTAACCTTGAGGTTCTCAGCCCGATTCGTAACCACTACACTACCAGAGCTCCTTAAACTTCTGCTTACCAGTCATTTTATACTTAGTTGCATTTAGAATTAATTTCTTTAAAAGCTGTTTTAAAATCATTCACTTACTAAAATTCTAGGTTCATCCCAATTACATTCCTAATCACATATTTCTCAGATATTCAGGTTCCTCTTCCGTTAGTTATATGTCATTCTTTTATGCTGCTCCAAGCCTTCTATTTCTGCACAGCTTGCCAGTTTCTACTTCTGTATCTTAGGGACATGAAGTAAATGGCTGCATTTGCTGAGTGCTTTTATGTGTCTTTTCAGTGTATCCTTGCAACATACCTGAGATGTATGAGGTTAGATTGCTGATTCATAAAGGTTTTGGATTAAAACCTGCAAATGCTTAAATTCTTCCTCAGTATACTACACTGACTTCCAAACCCAAGATCTAAAGAATTAGGTAACTGAGAGCTGACGGCCAAACTAGAATCTAGGTCTCTAAAATCAGGTTAGTTTGTCACTTCATATTTGTACACTATTAACATTGGGCATATTACTTTTATATAATCCCTGCTCTCAATGGGCTCAGTTTAGCAAGCGACCGATAAATATAACATGTAAGCCTAGAGCTAGTACTAGATGGGAAAACAGTTAATGCAGTTTAGACTTAGGGAAAGGGCTTAGACTAAAGTAGAATGTTAAGTGAGAGGGCATTCCTAAGGGAACAATATAAAAGCAAGGAAAGGGGAGACAATTTACTATAAATTTAGGGTGCAGAATTGTATGGCTGGTCAAGCAAATGCGAGGGAGAAAAGGGTATTGAAAGAATTCGGGGTCCCAATTGCAAAAAGTAGTAGTAACTGCTTCTCAAAGGGGTAGGTGTAGGTCTTTAAAACTTCAATTAATAATGAATTGGAGATATTTCTTTTACCACATTTCTAATTTCTGATTTACTAGAGAAATATTTACTGGTGAAATATTTAGAGAAATGTTCATTGTTTAATGGATTGGTAAAGTTAATGCACTAAGCAAATTTATTTACAAAATTTAAACTCCTCAAGTGATTCTGATAAACTGGCACCCTTTGTCACTCTCCCAAATCGAGAAACAGAAAAATAACATATGGGAAAATGAAAAAACCTAGATCAGGTTTAGGGTTGGAGAGACTTCTTCATATAGAATAAATACAAGGCTCTTAGGGTCTCTTGATTTAATGCCTAAGCTAGGTTTGTAAAAAACTATCATTATATGGTTAATCACTCCTTGGCAAGGAGAAAACTTCAGAGAATGACCAGTGACAATATGAAATCATCTACTTGGGTACCTTTAGATATTCTTAATGGCATGGTTCACATACCACAAAATGTTTCAACACCAGTCACATGGAGACATTTCACTATTCATAGATCACTAGAACAAGGGCATGAAAGGCTTCCTAATCAGTTTACTTTCTAAGTTAAAAGAAGAAAGCATCATTTATTGTTAACATTCTCCTGTGTTCTTCCTTTAAAAGATTAATCTTGGTTCCAGTCAAAGTTAATAAAAAATTCTTTATTTAGCATATTTTCTCATTCAGAAAATGAACTTGATAAATATAGGTTGTTTTAAAATATTGTAGCAATGATTTTTCTTAATAGGTAATCTGACTAGTAGAATTATAAATAAAAAAGAGGAAAGGGAAATGACATTCCTAACAAAAATTCAGGAAGATCTTGATTATTAAAATTCCTTTTATCTTACAAGTTTTGCATATGCGGTTTTATCTCTCCAGAGACTTCTACTAATAAGGCACCTGCAGTAGTAAAACATTTGCTACTGCAGCCTTGGGGAACATATCTTAGTGTTGTAATGCTTCTCTAACAAAGCAGACACTTAATCAAGACAATCACATATTTAGGTACATCCTAAATTCTAAGGATAAACACTGAAACTGAACTGATGGACAAGAATAAAATCATAAGTCCTTAATTAACCATAGCAGATTCTTACAAACTATTTGAATTTCATAAACATATTAAGTGTTAACACAGAGGTCTAATGGCAATTGACTTTATGAAAGTTCGCACTTTGAAACTAAAAATGAATTTCAAGCTGTGGTGTAAGCTATTTTGTTACTAGGCAGCACCCCCTCACTGTATAAATAGCCAACTACCTTCTGGTTTCTTAAAGCCAAATCAATATGATGGTTTTAAAGATCAGAATTGTCCACAGCCGTCCCATGATTTGAGATGGAGGACTCTTTCCTATGTCTTGATTCTTTTTCTCTTATCATAACCAAAGCCCTGAAAAGGCTAGATTGTTGAGTGAAATTATCTCCTGGAGTGTCTTCTCCTTTAACTGCATATATCCTTGCCAGTGATAGGAGCCTTTGATTCAACCAGGTTCCAACAGTTTCCAAGTTAGCATCCTCTTACGGTTCCATGCTCCTGGAGAACATCATGCAAACTTCTTCTTGGTGGCTGTAAACCTCTCCATGTACTAAAATCATGAAAGAAGTATAGATATTTGCTATTCAGCCTGGGCAAATAAAAACTTACATGTTACTGAAGTTTCAATTTTTTTTTTTTTTTTTTTCATTTTTAAATGGTTTTAATGCATATGGCCCTTCATTTCTTATAAAATCTAGTCATTTTAAATGCAAA
Source organism: Chrysochloris asiatica (assembly GCF_000296735.1). Classification (NCBI taxonomy): domain Eukaryota; kingdom Metazoa; phylum Chordata; class Mammalia; order Afrosoricida; family Chrysochloridae; genus Chrysochloris; species Chrysochloris asiatica. The sequence continues at coordinate 33,444,215 of NW_006408522.1, read as the reverse complement.
TTTTAAAAATACAGTTTAAAAAATAGTTTTGTTTTAAAATAAGCCCACAAAAAAAGATGCTTTATAAGAAATTCTACGGAAAAAAAACCCATCATTGATACAATATATGCACATTGCCTCATTCTTAGAACCCATCTCCAAAATGGGGAAGAACAACATAATCTATTAATGTTCAGGTGGATTACATCACCATACTTTTCTTGCACAGTGGTTAGAAATACTGCCATGCACTAATACATACCTTATCATAGCCTTCCAGTTCTCGAAGTTTCTTTATCTCAAAAAGATTGCCTTCTACAGCAAGTAGACAGATCTGGGAATCACTAAGGATGCTCTGTGGAAGCATGCTGAGTTCAAGACAGTTCTCTTCCAGACGGAGAATTTTGAGACGAGGACAGCAAGATATTTTCACTGAGATCTGTGATATCTATAAAACAAAGAAAAACAAGGAACAGCATAATGGTGAATTTTTTACATTTAAAACAAAAAATACTTGACTATTTGCCCTAGTTCTCTTTTCTTTTACTGCCTCTACTTTCTCATTACCTTATTATTCTAGAAACCTCTATTATCTGGCTCTGTCACTACTACACCAAAATTATTTTCATGAAGACTACTGGTGAATTTTCGGAGACTAAACTTTCTGATAACAGCATCATGTACATTATAAAAAATTAGAAAACCATGCAAATTTAAAGAAAAAAAGTTCCCTGTAATCCCACCAACCAGCAATAATGACCATGAACATTTTGGTACATTCACTACCAATATTTTGTGTACACACATGCTGATCACTTTATTGCTATAGTCAAGGATTCTTGTCTGCCTTCATCTTCTGTTGCATTTGACGATATCCCTTCCTTGAAACTCCCTCTTGTGCCTAATTGGCCTTTTTCTCTCATCTTTTCTATATGGCTTCCCTTCTTGTTTCGGTGGATATTTTTCAAGCAGTAGTCCCTAATATTTAATATCTGATCTTACTATACTTTCTTCTAGAAAGCGCATCCATTTTTATAGCTATCACTTCTGTTATGACCTAAAAATCTTTATTAACATTCATATCTACTCACCTACATTTCACTCCTATTTCTCCAACCCTTAGTAAAAATTCCCGTTTGGATAGCTCATTGTCATAGCCTAGCCATTATGGATAGTACCAATGTTATTTTAGGCCTTCAAGCTCAATGCCAAAAAGTTTTTTAATTTATTCACCTCTTTTGTCTTCTAAATGCTGCACCTCACCAAATTCTATTGACTCTGCCTGGTATCAAAGATGTTAGTCTAGGTCTGGTTCTCGAAGTGTGTTTCTAGAGCAATACCCTCTGAGAGCTTGTCAAACCCCACTCCTAACATACTGAATCTAATTTGGGGGGTGGTGGAACCTAAGTCATCTCTTTTACAAGCCCTCTTTGTTATCAAAGCTTGAGAACCACTGATTGAGGCATCAGTAGAGCTGAATATGAAGTGCTTATTTAACATGTATCACAGATGATTCCTACTCACAGTGACCCTATATTATTGCTTAAATGAATCACAATTTCTCCAGAAACCTCAAGAACAGTCTCTAGAGAAAAGCAAACAATCTTAAAGAATGACTAAATTTTATCATAATGTAAGGCCACTGCAGGTTACTTATACTTTCCTTTTCTCAAAAATAAATTAGGCAACTAGAATTAGATGAAAAGAGTAATCTGATAAAATTTGATGAACTTGACCCACACCTATGGATGCAGTAGCTCAAAAGGGGGAACAAATCTTTACAGCAAGGATCATCCCCACCCCCTCCATACACAGAGTAGACAGGGATGGGCAACTTGGACAGTGGCTACCCAAAATGGGGGGAATGGGGGCTACAAAGGCAAGAAGTGACTGGCTTATAAGCTTTCAAGAGGGAATCTAGAGCCAGGGGGCCTGGAGGAAGGTAGAATCTCCACTGAGTAGTATCCAGTCTGTCTAGGTGGGGCTGATGAAAGGAAATGGGGATAGGTCTCTTGTGATAACAATAGTGAGTAATTGTTATCAGGACTGACTGTGAGGGTTAGAAGTGTAAAGGTAGATGTTTTGTAGCTAGGAGGGGAGGTCCCTGGGTCCATCAAGGGAGAAGAGTGGAGAGCAGGGCCCTACGCAGAGAAGCACTGATGCCAGAGATGGAGGCAGAGATGATGACATGGAGAGATGGAGTGGCTGGGTGCTTTAGACACAGAGAGGGAAGGGGGCTGTGTGCTGACTACCAGGGGCAGGCTTACAGGGAATATCCTGTGGTTGGTTGATGATGCATGGAGGGGATTGTAACCATGGCAATGAAACGATGTATGATACGATGAATGTTAAACTAATCATATAATTCACAATAAAACATTTTTTAAAAATTAGGATCATTAAATAAAAATAGACATTTTAGGGAAACCATTTCTTTAAAAAAATATGATCCTGCAAGGTTTTAGTATGCAGTAGTCATATTTTGTAGTTTACAATGTGTCTCCATCTAAAGTAGATGAACATATTGCTGAAAAACTTTAATTTTTAAATTCCCCAATCTGGATACAGAATGATACAGATAACTCTCTCTTACATTCTAGAACAGTGTTGGCCAATGAAACTTTTTACAATGATGGAAATGTTCTTTATCTGTGCTATATAATACAGCAGCCACCAGTTACATGTGGCTATTAAGCACTTGAAATATGGCTAGTTTGAGAAACTGAGTTTTTTATTTAATTTTATTTCAATAAGCTCAAGGTCACTGTCTCACTAAACTTAATGTTTCATCAATTTTGTCTTATGCCTAGATCAAAGATTATTTTTCCAGGCAGCTTCATATTAACAAAAGCACATCCAAAGTAATTAAAACAAATTTGAAATATTGAAATATTAAAGCTGTTCAATAATAAAAGGATCTGTCTCCAGAAAGCTTACCACTGAGTTGTTAAGCAAACACCGAACACTCACTTGACAAAAGTGTCAAAGCAAAGTACAGAACTAACCTCTGATGCCCAATTCTGAGAGCCTATGAGCTCTAATTTCTACTTTTAACTTCGCAACACAGCTCCTTGCTAGATTAACTAGGCTTATTTCCGGAGGATCTAAAGAACTCTTCCAGATTTGTGAGGCTACGGTTTATTGCAATTCGCTCACCCTGCTATCCATCCCTCCTTCCAGAAAATACCTACACAGTGAGCACACACTTAGCATCCCTACTAACTACATGGCACTTTGGGCTTCAGCATTAGTGCAGCAGCCCATGAAGTACTCCTCGCATCCAGCTCTCCATGATTACAGCGTAGGGAACAAGGAGTGACTCAGATCATAAACCCACACATGCTTTAGGAAAAGCCCTTAAGCTCTAGACCTGGTTCTGGTTGAGGTTGAGTTCGATGACCTGCAGCTCCCCCACCGTGTCGGGTATACTCCGAATCTGATTCTTAGAGAGATCCATCACATCAAGATGCCGTAGGCTACAAAGTTGGGGTGGCAATGTTCGGAGTTGGTTCCCAGAGAGGCTCAGGGTCTTGAGAGCAGAGAGTTGCCCAAAGGTAGATGGTAGTTCTGTCAGGTGGTTGTTGTTTAGGCTTAGCATCTCTAGTTTTTTCAGATTGCATAACTCATCAGGCAGAAAAGCTGGCAAAGAAAATTTTTTAAAACCTGAATCTAATATAGCTCAAAAACACCTTGCTGAAGTTTTTAAAGTTTCATCTTTTGTTTTAAAATATGTGGAATTCCCACATGTGCCATTTTTAAGTATGGTATTTGCCTAACGCAGCCTTCAGAAGTGAGGGTGTAGGAAATGTAGGAAAGCATTTGTGTATAAGGGACTCCTTTGTAAAGGGGGCCGTGGCACAATCCAACAGCAATTTTGTAGGATTTTAGAAGGTCCTCATTTTCCCATTCTATCCCCCCTTCCAAATTAGGTATATGTTTACATTATATCCCAGATATTGGTCTTCCCTCTCAAGTCCAACTTGACCCAGTACCAATCATACCACCCGAGGAGGTTTGTAAATGCAATTAGAGATTGAGAAAGCTTCCAGGACTCTGACATTCTCCTGCATCTTGAGCCCTCTGAACGGTTTTATAGCAACAATAAAATCAGCTTGTAAGAGAAAACCACCCTTCTTAACAGCTGATCACTAGCAAAAGCTTCCCAGGCGCAGATGCCATACTCAGTTTGTTGTTGTTCAGCGAGAGGCTCTTCAGCAGAGTGAACTTCCCAATCAGCATAGGCGGTAAGCTCTCGATCTTGTTGTTGGACAAATCGATGGTCCTGAGGTTGCTCGTCAGCTTCTGCAACTCTAAAGGGAACTGGAGAAAGGGATTCACAGTGTGGACAACCCCTCACAAATTACTTTTATCGCCCTCGCAGTCCCTTTCCCCTTAATTTTTCTGGTCGTTCTCATCCCAGTCTCACCTCAGTCAGCCCACGGTCCTTGAGCTGAAAGACTCCTGTTTTCTGCGCGGTTTCCACATGAGCGCGGAGGGCACTGTTTCCCATCCTATTGCCGAGGTTCAGGTCCCTGAGGGAAGGAAGCGCAACTGTCACCGTCTGGTCCGTTGGCCTTCCGGAGGGATCACACACTCCGGCTACCACCTCCCGCCAATCCTCGGGGCCAGTCCGGGAGTGGCGAGGACAAAAGGGAAGGAAGGCAGCCCGACCATCAGATGGGTTGCTTTTGCGAAACTTTCGAGGCCAGGCGCCCTTGGAAGCTCATGGAGGACCACGAGCCCTGGAATTGCTTCCTACCCCTTAGTTCAGACCGCTTCGCAGAGGAAGACCCAGATCCCACGCTCGCCTGGGATGCGCTCTTCTGGCTTCCGCTTGGGAGTAAACGCCCTGAGACGTCATCAAGCCGCGCCGCTCTTTCGTGGCTTTCGGTTCTTCCTCCGAGCCACCGCTGGTGGTGAGTCCGAACCATGCCTACCGCCAACCCTTGGGACCCGGCTTCGACGCCAAACGCTGCTGGACTACTGTTGGGCCATTTCGTAACTTCAGGTCTGGTCACACAGGTACGTGGGAAGGGTATGGCGTCGTCAAGGGGGTACCCACGGTGACGACACAGGCGGCTGTGATGTGGAGGGAATGTGAGCGAAGGAGACTTATTGTCAGGTGCCATCGAGTCGGTACCGACGCATAGCGACCTTATATACAACAGAATGAAACACTGCCCGGTCCTGGGCGAACCTCACCGTTGTTGCCACGCTTGAGTCCATTGATGTTGCCACATGGCCAATCCATCTCGCTGGGGTCTTCCTCTTTTTCTTCGACCCTCCACCTTATCAAACATGATATCCTTTTCCAGTGACTGGTCCCTCTTGCAATATGTCCGAAGTAAGAGCTATGGAGTCTGGCCATCCTGGCTTCCAAGGAGCACTCTGAATGTATATGGTACTTTCAGTATTCTCCTCCAACACCATACCTAAAATGCATCAATTCTTCTACAGTCTTCCTTATGCACTATCCAACTTTTGCATGCATATGAGGTTATTGAAAATACTTTGTCTTAGATTATGTGCACCTTAGTCCTCAAACTGACATCTTTGCTCTTCAACACTTTAAAGAGGTCTGGTGCAGCAGATTTGCTCAATGCAATACATCGTTTGATTTCTTGACTGCTGCTTTCCTAAGTGTTGATAGTGAATCCAAGCAAAATGAAGTCCTTTACAACTTCAATTTTTTTTCCATTTATATGGATGTTGTTTATTGGCCCAGTGGTGAGGATTTTGGTTTTCTTTACATTGAGATGCAACCCATACCGGACTGTGGTCTTTGATCTTCATCAGTAAGTATTTTAAGTCCTCTTTGTTTCCAGCAAGCAAGGTTGTATCATCTGAAAATCGCAGGATGTTAATGAGTCTTCCTCCAATCCTGATGCCACGTTTTTCTTCATATAATCCAGCTTCTCAGATAATTTGTCCAACATACAGATTGAGTAAGTATGGTGAAAGAATACAATCATGGCACACACCTTTCCTAATTTTGATCTATTTGGCGTTCCCTGGTTGTGTTCGAACAACTTCCTCTTGGTCTATGTACAGGTTCCTCATGAGCACAATTAAGTGTTCCAGAATACTTATACTTTGCAATGTTGTCCATAGCTTGTCATGATCCACACAATGAGAAGCCTTTGTGTAGTCAATAAAGCAAGGTAAACATCTTTCTGGTATTCTGTGCTTTCAGCCAAGATCCATTTGACATCAACAATCATAACCCTGTTCCACGGCCTCTTCTGAATCTGGCTTGAACCTCTGGAGGTTCTCTGTCAATGAATGGTTGTATCCATTTCTGTATTACCTTTAGTAAAACTTTACTTGCATGGGATATCAGTGATACTGTCTGATGATTTCCACATTCCATTGTAACACCTCTCTTTGGAATGGGCACAAATATGGATATGTTCTAGTCCGTTGGCCAGGTAGTTGTCTTCTAAATTTCTTGGCATTGATAAGTGAGTGCCACTAGTGCCGCATCAGTTTGTTGAAAGATTTCCATTTTTATTCCATCAATTCCTGGTATCTTGTTCTTTGCCAGTGCCTTCAGTGTACCATCTTTCAGTATCATCAGCTCTAGGTCATATGCTGTCTTTTGAAATGGTTGAACATTAACCATTTTCTTTTGGTACAGTGACTCTGTATTACATCTTCTTTTGATGCGTTTGTCATCATTCAATATTTTGCCCAGAGAATCCTTCAATGCCATAAGTCGAGGTTTGAATTTTTTCTTCACTTCCCTCAGCTTGAGAAATGCTGAGTGTTTTCTTCCCTTCTGGTTTTTCTAACTCCAGGTCTTTGCACATTTTGTTATAATATTTGACTTTGTCTTGTTGAGCTGACCTTTGACATTTTCTGTTCAACTCTTGTACCTCCTCACTTCTTCACTCACTCATTTGCTTTAGCATCTGTATGTTGGAGAGCAAGTTTCAGAGTATCTTCTGACATCCACTTTGGTCTTTTCCTTCTCTCTTGTCTTCTCAGTGATCTTCTGCCTTCTTCCTGTATGATGTTCTTGATGTCATCCCACATCTCCTCTGGTCTTCGGACTTTAGTGCCTAATGTATCAAATCTTTTCTTCAGATGATCTCTAAATTCAGATGGGATCTGTTCAAGGTCATGTTTTGGCTCTCAGAGACTTGTTTTCATTTCCTTCAGCGTCAGCTTGAATTTACATCTGAGCAATTGATGGTCTGTTCCACAGTCTGCCCCTGGCCTTGTTTTGGCTGATGTGGAGCTTTTCCACCATCTCTTTCCGAAGATGTAGTCAATTTGATTTCTGTGTATTCCATCTGGTGAGGTCCTTTTGTGTAGTTGTCTTTTATGTTGTTTAAAAGGAGACTGAACTGTACTAAAGGTGAATGGAGCCCTCTCTTAGGCTACAACAGTAACCCTTCTGATGGGGGCTTTTCGAAAGTAGGCTCTGGAGTAGATGGTGCTTCCAGCAGACTTTTTTTTTTTTTTTTGCGTGTGCAATAGGTGGGAGGTAAAATAGAGCAGTGTTTCCCCACTTTTTTCATCCAGTGATATCCCCTGTGCATGTGGTGTGGTGGACGCCTGGGCAAGGTAGTATGGTAGATAGTTAATCTCAAACAATGCTCGTGTTTTAGGAAGTATTGAAACATATTGGGGAGGAAAAGCTTAGATACAGTAAAGTGCAGGGAGAGGGAGGCATCTTATTTATTTATATTCTGATTTGGGTGAAAGTTTACAGAGCAGATTTGTTTTCCATTCAGCACTTCATACACATTTTGTTTTGTGACATTGATGTAAACCCCACAGTGTAGCTGTATTCTTCCCATTTCCTGTGCTTACCATTCTTTCTTATCTTTTCTTGCCTTTAGAGCTTTATTCCTAGGTAAATGCTACCCTTTTGATCTTGAATGGTTGATTGTTCTGAGTGCTTACTTCCCTGATGTTGTTATTCACCTTATAGGCCTTTTGCTGGAGTCTCGGTTTAGCACTGCCGTCTAAGGCACTGGACTGCAAGGTCGGTTTCAGCGATTCACACTCACCAGCTGCCTCTCAGAAGCCCTATACAGGGTTGCTTTGAGTTGGAACTGACTCAAAGACATTTAATAACAGTTCTTTGCCTAGGAGCCCTGGTGTGGTGCTGCAGGATTAGCAGATCTCCTTCCCGATATATAGCAACCCTGTATAGGATTTCTGAGGCTGTAAATATTTGTGAGAGCAGAAAGCCTCATGTTTCTCGTAGCAGCTTTTAGGCTCGAACCACCAACCTTGTGGTTCAAAGTAATCTTTAGCTGAGCAGATGAAAGCTCTTTTCTCCTGTGGAGCCACTGGTGTGTTTGAACTGTAAACTTTTTGTTTAGCAGGCGAGTGCTTAACCACTGAGCCACTAAAACCCAGTGACTGTTGAGTTGATTTTGACTCCTGGATCAGAGTAGAACTGTGCTCCATTTGGTTTTCGGTGGCAGATTGTTAGTAGTAGATCACCAGGAATTTGGTCTGAGGCATCACTGGGTAGACTCCAATCTCTGAAATCTCAGTTAGCCGTTGAGCACAGTAATCTCTTGCACAACCCAGGGACTCTAGTTGTTAAGTGCCATTGCATGTAAAGGTCCTGAATTTCAGGCTGCTGTGCCTAGCAGCAGAGAAAACAGAAACACCCTATAAAGACACCATTTCCTTAGGATCCTTTCATTTTCATTATCCCTTTGTCCCAGTGGAATGTAAAGTATATAACATATGAAGCAGCTTCAAAGAGTTAGGGGCGAAATGGATTGAAAGATAATAGAATTTTTCTACACACTTTAAAAAGCCTCCACATAATAATGGCACTTGTTGTTGTTGTTAAGTGCCGTCGAGTCGGTTCCGACCCATAGCGACCCTGTACAGGGTTTCCGAGGGTGTAAATCTTTACGGGAGTAGAAAGCCTCATCTTTCTCCCGCGGAGCGGCTGGTAGTTTCGAACCGCTGACCTTAAGGTTCGCAGCCCGATTCGTAACCACTACGCTACCAGAGCACTAGTGAAAGGTAAAACGTCAGTACTCCCCAATTGCAGATTTTTTTTTAGAAAGTATAGGGATAGCCACAATCTTCTAGTAGAATTTCTGTTTAATAAGGAATTTAGCACCTTGCTCTTTTCTCTCTTTTTAGCTATCCCTTTCTTGAACCTTCTTATTTTCTCTCCAGCTTCTCTTACATGTTCTTAGCTAAAAAATGGATTTAAAAATGTAAACATTAAACATTATTCTTTTGAGAAGAGTAATTAGTCTTGGATTCAAACATTCCTCTAAGAGATTAGAGATATAAACAGAGGTAGTATGAATGACTTGTAACCCGTAGAGGTTATTTAGTGAATCATTGAAATGACTCCATGGAGGGAAAAAGTGCTTTTAACCCCAGAAAGATCAGAAAGACTGAGTCTGGGTCATTTGAAAGTATAGAGAAAATTCTCCCAACAAATTCAGCATTAGAATCCTCTATAAAAATCAGTAATGCAGATCTATTATGTATGGTCCAAAGACATTAGACAGTAATACAAAGTCATCAAGTCTTGTTTTTATTTTTTAAATATTTGGACAAGTGATTTGTGATGGTAAAGGTTTTAAAAACAAGAAATGTACATTGCTACTGTTTTACTCTGTACTTCATGTTCAAGAACACTGTTGGACATAATACAAATTTATGTCTCATATTGTAAACCCATTAACATGCTGTTTCAATGCATACAAAAACTTTGTGACGTACCACCGCCTTCTCTGTTCTTTTACCAATAGGAGATGTTAAATATACCTAAGAAATCACCTTCTTGCTTTGTGAACTTCTCCAGAGTACAGAAGATCACAAATACTCAAGCTGAAATCTACCAGGTAAATTATGTTGGACTTTTTATTTTCTAATTCTAGTACAGAAAAACTCAAAATTGGTTCTAACATCAGCAGTTCTTGTACTTCAGTGTCTGGCACATAGCTTGAACAGGTTATTTATTTGTAGTGATAATAATAGTAATAATAGTAACAGAAGTTAATAGCAGTAGCAGCCGCAGGGTTTGAACACCAGAATGAAAAGGTTTAATAAATCTGCTGGACTCTCATAAAAATCACCTTCCCACACCTTTTAGATTCCTGGGTTAAAGGCTGTTCATTTTTATAAAAAACTAAGCCTTTTCTTCAGTCTACTTTCTGAATGAACTAAATACTACTTTTGTTCCTAATATAGAAAAACTTGGAAATTGAACTCTTAAAACTAGAAAAAGATACAGCAGATGTTATTCATCCTTTCTTTTTAGGTAAGTGGTTTGGTCAAGTGGGTAATCACTGGGATTTAAGATTTTTCTTGGGTTACCTTATGTAAGCAACAAGTCAGCAAAATTATGATATGCCATAGTTTGTCTAGGTATTGCCCAAAGGCTAACAAAGTCTCCTATTTCTGTGCTTAAATTAAAATTCTGTAATCTTGACTAGTGCAAAGAGCATGAAAAGTGAACAAGTTGGGAACTCTGTACAGCCAGGAGAACCTAAGGAATGGATAGGAGGCAGTTAGTATTGTTATAATAGAGAATGTATAGTGAAAACTTGTAACTTACTGGAACAAAGAGGGGTATAATGGGCAATTTCTGTATTCATGTTGTAGGCAGTTGCATTTGTCCTTTGAATTAGCAATCCTATTCCTAGGAAATAACCCTGAAGAGATACCTTGATAATATAAAATTATATATGCACAACTTTATAAATTTCTGCATTATTTGTGATTGGAAATATTGGCGACAACATAAATGCTAGTGCTTAGGAAATTGGTTGAATAAACTTTAGTAACATTACACACATACTCTATAGCATGAGGAAGGTTCTTATGAACTCATACAGAATGATTTCCAGGGTATATTGTTACATGAAAAGAGCAAAGTACTAAAGAATGTTGGTCCAAAGAGTCCATAAGAAAACATCTAGAGTTAATAGAGGAATTTATCAAAATTGCAGGGTACAAGATCAACAAACAAAAACCAGTTGGGTTTCCATACACCAGCAATGAGAAATTTGAAAGGGAAATCAGGGGAACAATTTAATTGATAATTGCATCTACAAGAATAAAATACCTAGAAGGATTTATACAATGGAAACTATAGAACACATTAGTAAATGAAAACATGTTCATGGCTTGGTAGACTTAATATTGTTAGGAAGTTAATACTAGTAAAAGCAATCTGTAGATTCATTGCAGTCCTCAACTTGGAAAGGCAAGAAGCTCCAAATAGCTAAAAAGAATGCTGAAAGAGAGAAACAAAGAAGGAGGACTTATACTTCCTGCTGTAGGGTAAGCACTGGTCTACTAACCAAAAGGTTGACAGTTCAAACCCACTAGTCACTCCTTGGAAACCCTATATATAAGGTTGCTATGAGTTGGATCCAACTGGATGGTACTTAACAACAAATCCAGATACTACACAGGAGTCCTGGTATGGTGCTGTAGGATAAGAATTGGATTGTGAATCGCAAGGTCTATGGTAGACCCACCAGGCACTCCTCAAGAACCCTCTACAGGATTGCTGTAACTAACTTGACTGCAACAACGCTATATATATAGTAATCAAAACAGCCCTGTACACAACTGCTCTGAAAAGGATCATTTTAGAAGATCCCAGATAGAGTGGGGAACAATGTGGAACAAAGCTCAAAATTGTTTACAAAATAAAAAAGACTGCACTTAACTGGTGAGAAAGAGACTGGAGGAACCTGAGACTATGACCCTCAGCCACCCTTCAGCTCTGGAATGGAACTCATCCTTGTCCAATTTTCAGCCAAATGGTGGATAGGTATATAGTACAGAAAACAACATTAGTGAGGTATGCTCCATGGGATGGTCAACCATTCATGATATAAACAACACTTACCTAGTGACAAGGATCAGAGGAGTTGAGAAGGTGGGTGGAATAGAAATACAAAGTGCAGGGAGGAAGTGGGGTAAATTGTTCCGTGGAGGGGAGTGCGATTATTGAGATGAAACAAAGTGTGTGATTTGTTGCATATAAAACTGATTATTTGCTCTGTAAACCTTCACTCATTTCACAGTGAAAAATTTCAAAACCAAACAAACAAATGGCCTGGTACAGGTATGTTGTTGTCAAGTACCGTGGTGGAGTCAGTTCTGACTCATGGTGACCCTGCACAGGATTTCCAAGGCATAACAATAGACAAATAAAATTGAGAGTCCAGAAATAAACCCACACATCTATGATTAACTGATTTTTGACAAGTGTGTTATGTCCATTTGATTGAAAAAGAAGATTCTCTTCAATAAATGATGGTGGAAAAATTAGATATCTGTATGCTGAAAAATTAAAATGGATCCTTGCCTCACATAATACATAGAAACAAATTCAAAATGTATTAAGGAAGAACAAGTAGGGGCAACACTTGTCAAGCCTAACTTTCAACAACAGATTATCTAATAACAAAAACACAAACATCAAATGATTAAAATAATTTTTTAAATAGATAAAATAAAAAATATTTGTTCATTGGAAGACTTTACCAAAAAAGTGAAAAGACAAGCAGCTGACTGGGAGACCATCTTCAGAAAACGTATGTATCAGAAAACGTATGTCCAACAACTATCAATAACCAAAAATATATAAAATTTTAACAACTTAACAACAACAACAAAAACCCACCAAGGAGCTCTGGTAGCTTAGTGGTTACGAATCGGGCTGCTAACCTCAAGGTTGGCAGTTTGAAACTACGAGCTGTTCTGAGGGAGAAAAAGGAGGCTTTCTGCTCCCATAAAGATTTACAGCCTCAGAAACCCTGTGCAGGGTCGCTATGAGTCGGAACCTACTCCATGGTACTTAACAACAACAACAAAAACAAATAAAAATGGACAAAAAGACAAAGAGGACGTTCAAATGACTACCAAACATGAAAAGAAATTTGATGTCATTTGCCATCAGAGAGATGCAAATCGAAACCACAAGGAGAGATTACACTCCCAGTAGGATGACTTGAGATTTTAAAAAAAAGAGAAAATTGCTAATATCAGGGTGTGAGGAAATTGGAACCCTTATTATTTGGAATGCAAAATGGTAACTGTCATTGTGGGAAACTGGAGTGGGGGATTATCCTCAAGAAAATAAAAAATAAAACTATCTGACTTAGCCAATCCATTCCTAGGTATATACCCAAAAGGATTAAAAGCAGAGACTTAAACAGAAGCATACACCAATGTTTATTATAGCCCTATTTCAATAGCAAAAGGTAGAAACAACCTGGACACCATCAACAAATGAATGGATAAACAAAATGTGATCCATTCATACAGCCAGTAGGAGAAATAAAGTCTTGATACATGCTAGTGTATGAGTGGAGCAAGTAAATGTTTAGAGGTCAACATTTATTCGTCTGCCAGTTTGTTATACTGTGTGGTAGCTTGTGTGTTGCTATGATTCTGGAAGCTATGCCACAGATATTTCAAATACTAGCAGGGTCACCCACGGTGGACAGGTTTCACATGAGCTTCCACATGAAGACAGGCTAGAAAGGAGAGATGGGCTGCTTATGAATATTTACTCACTGAAAACCTTATGAATAGCAGTGAAACGCTATTGGATATAGTGCCAGAAAATGAGCTCCTCCGGTTGGAAGGCACTCAAAAAGCGACAGGGAAGAGCTGCCTTTTCAAAGTAGAGTTGACAGTGATGACACAAATGGAGTAAAGCTCTTGGGACCTTCATTTGCTGATGGGATGTAATTCAAAATGAAGAGAAACAGCTGTAAACATCCATTAATGGTCAGAACATGGAATGTACAAAGTATGAATCTAGAAAAATTGGAAATTGTCAAAAATGAAATGGAACTCATAAACGTAGATATCCTAGGCATTAGTGAGCTGAAACGGACTGGTGTTGGCCATTTTGAATCTGACAGTCACATGGTTTATTATGCTGGGAATGACAAATTGAAGATAATTGGCATTGCATTCATCATCAAAAAGAACATATCAAGATATGTCATGAAATACAACACTGCCCAGGACCGGGCAGTATTTCATTGTGTTGTGCATAAGATCACTGTGGGTCAGTACAGACTCGATGGTCGATGGCATCTAACAACAACACAAAGGAGGTGGGGGCTTAACAGTCCTATTTTTTTCACCTCTTTCAGCATCATTTTAGGTATTTGGGCCTTTTGTCTTTCCACATAAAGTTGAGGATTGGTTTTTCTATTTCTGTAAAGGCTGATGAAATTTTAATTGGAATTGCATTTAATCTGTGGATCACTTTGAATAGCATTGGCATTTTAACAATTTAAAATCTTCCAGTTTATGAACATGGAATGTGCAAAAATCTAGAGTTTGAAAGCCCAAAGAGAAGAACATGCTTGGCACTGCTCAAGCTGAAAGAACTAGAGAAAAAAATTTAAACCTTGAGTTTCAATATTGAAGGATTCTGGTGTGGTGCTGTGGGATAAACACACTAGACCACAAGATCAGTTTGAACCACAAGGTTGGTGGTTCAGACCACTCCTGGGAAATCCTATATAGGGTCTCTATGAGTCGGAACCAACTCAACGGCACTTAACAATAAAAACAACATGGGCAAGATTAAGAGTCCTGGTGTGGTATGTGGCAGGAAAGTGCACTGGACCACAAGGTCAGTTTGAACTGCAAGGTCAGTGGTTTAAACACACCAGCAGCTCTTTGGAAACCTGATACAAGGTCACTATGATTTGGAACTGACTACAGCACTTAACAAGGAGCTCTGGTAGCGTAATGGTTACTAATTGGGCTGCAAACTTTAAGATCAGCAGTTCGAAACTACCAGCTGTTCCACGGGAGAAAGATGAGGCTTTCTGCTCCCGTAAAGATTTACAGCCTTGTAAATCAAACCAAATCTCGAGTTGGTCCCTATGGGTCGGAACCAACTCGACGGCACATAACAACAACAACAATACACTTAACAGTGGGCAGAATAAGCACTAGACTGCTAGCCACAAAGTCGGCAGTTTAAACTCACCATCTTCTCTACAGGAGAAAGATGAGGCTTTTGGCTCATGTAAAAATTTACAGCCTTGGAAACCCTATACAGGTCATGAGTCACAACCAACTCAGTGATACCTAACAATAAAAACATGGGCAAGATAACGATGCAGAAAAGGATCAAGAAAGATGGATGCAATACTTAGTCGCAGTGCCAAAAAGAATTGGTCGATGTTCAACCATTTTAGGAGTTAGCATATGATCAAGAAGTGGTATTAGGAATGAAGAATTCCAAGCTGCACTGAAGGCACTAGCGATAAACATGGCTCCAGGAATTGATGGAATACCAGTTGAGATGTTCAACAAACGTACGCTATGCTGGAAGTTCTCACTCATTTATAGCTTCCTGGCCAACTGTTTGAAAGAGATCTATATTTGTGCCTATTCCAAAAAAATTGTTATCCAACAGAATGTAAAAATCATCAAGCAATATCATTAATAATTACATGAAAGTAAAGTTTTGATGAAGATAATTAAACCATTGCAGCAGTATATCAAAAGAGAACTGCCAAAATTCAAGCCAAATTCCAAATATATACAACTAAAGATATCATTAATGTTGTCAGATGGATCTGCTACAGCATAGAATAGAAGTTGTTTACCTATGTTTTATTGACTATGCCAAGGCATTCAACTATGTGGATCATAAATTATGGATAACATTGTGAAGAATGAGAATTCTAGAACACTTAATTGTGCTCATGTGGAACCTGTACAAAGACCAAGCGGCATTCGTTCAGAGTTAGGGGATAATGAGTTGTTTAAAATCAGGAAAGGTGTATGCCAGGGCTTTGTACTGTCACCATATTTATTCAGTCTATATGCTGAGTAAATTATCCAAGAAGCAGGACTATCTGAAGAAGAAGTGACATCAGGATTGGAGGTAAACTCTTTAATATCCTGCAAGGAAGGAGCCTTGGTAGTACAGTGGATTACAAGCTGGACCACTAACTGCAAGGTTAGTAGTTTGAATTTACCAGTTCCACAGGAGAAAGATGAGGCTTTCTGTTTCTATAAAGATTTACAGCCTTGGGAACACTATGTAGGGTCACTATGAGTCATAATCAACTCCATAGCATACAACCACCACCACCAGTATGCAAATGATGTAACCTTGCTTGCTGAAAGTGAAGAGAACATGAAGCATTTACTGATGAATATCAAAGACTACCATCTTCAGTATAAATTATACCTTGACATAAGACAAAAATCCTCACAATGGGACCAACAAACAACATCATGATTATCGGAGAGAAGACTGAAGTTTTCAAGAACTTCGTTTTATTTGGACCCACAATGAATGCCCAACTAAGCAGTATTCAAGAAATGAGAAGACATATTGCTGTGATTAAATGGACTCTGGGAGTACAGCTAAGAAACACAGAGAAAGATTTTAGCACAGGATTTGGTTGTCAGTAGGAAAATTAATGAAAGTCATTGACATTGAAACTGGTATTGGTATCAAAAACAGCAAAAGGAAGAATTAAGAGGGAAATGGTGGATTTGGCATAGGCAGTATTAAACCAGAGCAAAGAAGAAATTATCTGTGATTCCAAAATTTACTTGTATTGCTATTTATACTTCCTATTTTTGGTTTGTGTAGCTGAGAAATGTCACATCCTGCAAAGTATGAATAATCATTTGGAAGCAGTGCTAAAAGAGAAGAGGTCCCTCAGGCAGAGACTTCTGAAACCCATATGCCTGGAAAACTTGCCTATTGAAGCTGTTTATCACAAGTAAGACTGAGAAATAAAAAGGAAGAGATTTACACTTATACTCTGAAGATGGTTTTTGTTTGTTTTAGTAATTAACATAATTTGTGTTTTTATTTAGATGAGTAGTTACTTAGTAATAGTTTTACTAAACAATATGTCAGTCATTGTATCTGTTTACATAATTATTAATGCTGATTCATTAAACCAGAAAGAAAATCCTTTGCTTTGAAACAATTATAGCTATGGTGAAGAGAAAGGAATTGCTTTTGGCCATTGTTTTCTGGAAAATTTAAAATCATGACCTTAGGAAAGGAATTAGGTCCACACATGCAGCAAAGTAAAAAATGTTTTTATTTTTGTATATTTTTTATATTTTTAAGGTTTTTATTGTGGATTGAGTGAAAGTTTACAGGGCAGATCATCAGTTTTACATTCAACAAATCATGCAACTTGTTTCCTTTCAATGATTATACTCTCCTCCATGTACCATCAGTTAACAGTATTTCTCTCTATTCACTTTAGCTATTAAAAAAAAAAAATCAAGCATATATAATGAATTACACCTCTAAAGGGCACATTCTGCAAGTCAGCCTCCTGGCCACCAGCTCTCAGTCCCTCTCCTCCCATGAATCTAAAGTCCTCAGCTGCTCCCTCTCTCCATGTCCCCATCTCTGCCTCCATCTCTGGCGTCGCTGCTTCTCCAGATAAGGTCCCGCATTCTGCTTGTGCTCTTCTCCCTTGATGGTCCTAGGGTCCTCTGTTTCTGGACTGCAAGATTAACCATTCCCCTGTTTTTGTTACAAAACTTCTATCTTTACAATTGTGACAGTTGCAGTTGGTCATGATAACAATTATTCACTACTGAATCATACGAATCTTATCCCCATCTCTTTTAACCAGACCCATCTAGACAGGATGAAAACTATTCACTGGGGACTCTTCTTCCCCCACACACTCTTAAATTAAACTCCCTCTTGAAACCTTGTAAGCCAGTTACTTTGTGCCTTTATCACCCCCTAATTTTAGGTTGCCAATGTCTAAGTTGCCTGTCCTTATCTACCCTGTGTACAGAGGGGATGGCTTTGATACTTGATGTGAAGACTCCTTCCTTCTCTGTTAGTATTTAGAGTTGTTACCTTCATGAGTATAGGTCAGGTTCATCAAATTGTAGCAATTTGCCCTTGTTTCCTTCATAAAAAAAGAATTTTTTTTTCTGTAATCTTCCTCTAGTCGAGTTCTGATTATCAAGCCATCGAGGCTAGGTCAAAAGGGTACTATCTGCAAGTTTGGGTGTGCTTGTGCATCTCCCCTCACTTCAGATCAGCTGGATGCTTCACTCTCAGTTCTAGCCCTCCGTAACTATGACCTTGTCCATGGACTCAGGTGTCCTCAGGTCTCACCACACTTTGGACCAACCAGCCCTTCCTCTTCTCTCTCTCATCTCCAAGTAAATGGGAGACAGTGAACTGTGGTTGAACTCAGCCCATTTCTTCATTGCTGCCTTACCCCTTCTTCCACTCACCAGTGGACCATTGTGGTCACCAGCAAGCTTACATGCTTGTTTGTGTGTTCCCTTTGAGTTTCGGTCGTAGAGGGCAGTTTGTCCTGAAGGAACTTGATTGCTTGCCTTGATGGCTTTCCAGCGAACAGCTTGCTTATTCTTGTAGTAGCCAGTCATGCTGACATTTTTGTTTTGGGTTTTTCCTGATGATCTTTCTTTGAAGATGTATCTTCTGTTGCCCAAGCTGCTCCAGGCTGGTCTGCTTGTCCTTGCTAGTGGTAATGTCCCACCTCAGAAGGTTCTAGATGGGGCTCACCTAAGGTCCTATACTCTGCAAAGGCTTTACAAGAGGCCGATTTCACTGGGCAAGTTGTAGAACCCCTTTTAGATATTCCAATCAGTTAAAGGCTGAAGACAGGCTTGCAAATTTTCTCTAATCATGTTTCCCGACATTCCTTTCTATCCCACTCAAGTGTCTATTTTACAATAGTAGGCAAGGGAAACAAATATTCACAAGCCAGTCAAGCATTTTATTTTCCCTCTTCAAGCTGTGCCTAGATCCCTGTAGCCCAGAGCCCTGTTGTTCCAAGGTTGAGCCTGCATCACTATTTACCTCTGTCCCACTTAGGGCATGCAAACCTGTCTCAGTGTTCTCCTATCTATCTTGTTCTTCCACCTCCTCCTTCTTCTTCTTGTATTGCCCTCCCCAATACCTGAACTAAAGCCCCCACCCCAACCCCACTGTTGTGGTTATCTTATATTCCATTAACTCTTCCCTCCATCTAAGACAGTCTACTTTATCCTGTAATCTAACTGACCTTCCCACCACCTGGATCTATGTTTCTCTGTGTTTACCTTCTTTCACATTGTAATTGTTTTGATCGTAGACTGACCTCCCAGATCTTCTGTTCTTGTGATTTTATTCTGTTCTTTTTTGTTGTTTTATTGTGAATTATGTGATAGTTTACATGGGAGAGCATTAGCTTTACATTCATCCTGTCGTATATCGTTTCCTTGCCATGTTTATAATCCCCTCCATGCATCATCAGCCAACGAAAGGGTACACCCTACAAGTCTGTCCCCCGGTCGTCAGCACACAGCTCCTCTCCCTCTCTGAGTCTAAAGTCCCCAGCCGCTCCATCGCTCCACATTATCATCTCCGCCTTCGACTCTGGCGTCACTGCTTCTCTGGGTAGGGTCCCACTCTCCGCTTTTCTCCCTTGGTGGTCCCAGAGACCTCCGCTCCTAGACTGCAGTTAATCACTCTTAATCTATTCTTGACTCTTCCATTTGTTGACTGAGTTCAGGGTGAAGGCTGCCACATACGTCATTCTCTGGTTGTTATCTGTTCTTGTTGGTTCTCTGTCCACAGAACTTCCTTTAGAATGTTTTTCAAAGTAGGGTTGGCTTTAGCAAAATCCCTTAGCTTCTGTTTATACTGGAATATTTTGATTACACCATTGTATTTGATTGACAGCTTTGCTGGGTAGAGGATTCTTGGTTGGCAGTTTTTTTTTTTTTCTTTTAGGGTTTTATATATGTCTCCCCATTGCCTTCTTTCCTGTTGAGAGAGCTGAGCTTAATCTAATTTGCTTGCCTTTGTATGTTACACTTCTCTTTTCCGTAGGTGCTTTCAGGATTCTGTCCTTATCTTTGATTTTGGAGAGCTTGATTATTATATGTCTTGGTGATTGTCTTTTAGGGTTTATCCTTCCTGGGGTTCGTTGAGCTTCTTGAATGCGTATCTTTTTGCTTTTCAGTATGTCAGGGAAATTTTCTTCCAGAAGCTCTTCAACTATCTCCTCTGTGGACTTGTGTGATTCTTCCTGTTCTGGAATGCCGATAATTCTTAAGTTATTCCTCTTCATGTTGTCCAGCATGAATCTTAGACCTTCTTCAGATTTTTTTAATCCTTTTTTGTGTTTGTTCTTCTATCTTAGTAGTGTTGAGAGATTTATCTTCCAGCTCACTAGTTCTGGCTTCTATCTCTTCAGTTCTATTCCTTTGCCCTTTTAGTGTATTGTCCATTTCTGATATTCTATTATTAGTCGTTTGGACCTCTTTCTGTAGGTTTTTAATTGTTTCCAATGCTGTATCTATCTTATTTGATTGTTCCTGTAGCGCTTTCCTGACTTCTTCCTTATTTTTCTCAACTCCATTTTATAGTGTTTTGATATATTTTATAATCTCTTTTCTGAATTCCTTTCAGGCATTTCCAAAATGTCCTTCCAGTATGGAGTGTAGGTCTACTTCCAACTCATTTGTTTCAATCACTTTATCTTGTTTCTGAACATGTGCTGATATGGTCATCTGTTTCTGTTTTTTGGTCATTTTCATGAGTTATTTGTGACATTAATACTTTATATTTCTTATGTTTTCTGATTGCCTCCAGGTAGATGTGATCAGGAGATATGGGCTTCTCTTTTCACTCTTCTTCCTGAGACATTTCAAGATGCCACTGTTGGTCATTGTGATGTATCTCAGGATTTAATTTTCGACCTGTTTCCTTTATAGTCTGCCTGTCCTGATCCAGAATCCCCGTTCAGGCCTTTTTCCTAGCGATAAACAGTTCAGGGCCAGCTGTGGCCGTTTTGCGCTGCTGTTTGGTTTAAAGTGGAAACTGTCACTTTAAATTTTGAGGAGCTCTGTGTGCATGCATAATAGAATCCTTGGGGTGTGGGGGTGGGATGTCCACTGACTCAGGCACCCCATCTAGTCACCAGAATGGAGGTGTGCAGACAGTGAGAGACCAATGAACAGATAGGAAAAAAAGACTGTCCACACCTTTATCTCCATGGTTCTGTCAGGTGTCCGTGCCTGCTCTGATCCTTCCCCCACTTGATATCATCCAATATGGCAGCTCCAGGAGCAGCTGAGCGTCTTGAATTAGAAAGCAATGGATTTCTTGCTTCTATTACAAATTCCCCTGGAGCTGTAAGCCTTCCAACCTTCTAAATATTCCTTTATATGTGGTTCAGAGTTCTGGGACCATCCCCTGAGCCTGCTTGGTTCTGTATTCTGTTTATTGCTGATGGAGCTCCTCACTGCATTCTTACCCAATCTACCATCTAGTTTGTTCTCTCAAAAATGTTTTTATTTTATATGGACTTTTCCATGAAGTAAATTTATCCTTGAGTCAGTGTTGCTAGTGGCCCTGTTGAATAAGCAGTGGACTATTAACTGCACGCTTGGTGGTTCAAACCGACTAGCTAATCCTTGGAACCATATACAGGGCCAATCTCAGTCAGAATCAGCTTAACAGCACTTAACAACAACAACATACTTGTATATAATGAG
Source organism: Chrysochloris asiatica (assembly GCF_000296735.1). Taxonomy (NCBI): domain Eukaryota; kingdom Metazoa; phylum Chordata; class Mammalia; order Afrosoricida; family Chrysochloridae; genus Chrysochloris; species Chrysochloris asiatica. The sequence goes on along the minus strand of NW_006408522.1, from coordinate 33,422,723 downwards.
TTCTGGTGTCGCTGTATGATAAGCACTGGACTGCTAACTGCAAGGTTGGTGGTTCCAATGCACCAGCCACTCTGAGGAGAATGAGACTTTTTGCTCCTATAAAGATTTACAAGCTGCCTTAGTTATCTAATGCTGCTAGAACAGAAATACCACAAATGGATGGTTTTAACAAACAGAAATGTATTCTTTCATAGTTTGGGAGACTAGAAGTCCAAATCTAGAGCACCAGCTTTGATAAAAGGCCCTAGTTTGCTTTCAGCATCTGTAGGCTCAGCGTTTCTTAGAGATCTCCATGTATTTTAACAATAATAGTCTATCCATGGATCTAGGAGCGTCGCAGTGCAGGGATCCAGTTCCAAAGGACCAACTCTAGCCCAGGCTCACCTTTCTTGGTGGTAGTGGTTCCCCCTCTCTGCTCACTTCTCTCTCCTTTTATCTCATAAGTTAAAAGGTGTTGCATGCCACACCCCTGGGAGTCACCCTTACATTGGATAAGGGTCATGATGGGATTATGGGTTTATTGATTTATCTTACAGGTTTACATCGCATCAGACCACATCATGGGAGATCATCATAACTGTCAAATTACTGAGAATTATGGCCCAAACAAGCTGACACATATTTGGGGGCAACACAATTCAATCCATGACACAGGCTCTGAAACCCTGTGTAGGGTCACTATGAGAGAATTGACTTCATTGCTGTGGTGGGTTATACACCTACATAAAAGTTCTTTGGGGAATGGCATGGATGGGTATGGGTTTAAACAGGGACAGTTGAAAATAATGTCAACTAAGGTAGAGAAAAACTGGGTCTGGTCTCGCCTGCTGTTTCTGTGCCTTAAAGCCTTGGTCGATTGACAAACTTTACCTTGGTTCCCAATCCATAGAATGGAGATGATTTCTATTGCTCTTGTCTTCTTCAGAGGAGTATTGCAACTATCACATTGAAGATGTAGGTTATTGCTAATAAAATGAAGGAAGCAGGCATTTGGCATTTAGGACCTTGCTTTCTCCACCCCTCCCTCACTAGCTAACCCTGAGCAAATCTGTGTCTTCTTTTTTTTTTTTTTTTTTTTTTTAAACGTTTTTATTTTGGATTGAGTGAAAGTTTACAGGGCACATCATCAGCTTCACATGCAACCATTCATATAGCTTGTTTCATTACATTGATTATTATCCCCTCCATATATCATCAGTTTACAGTGTTTCTCTCTATCCTCTTTAGCTTTTTTTTTTGGATGGGGGGGGGGGCGGACTTGCCTTTTTGGAATTTACAGTCTCGGCTTTTAGGGAAGGTTTTTACATTTGTCTGTGGATATCCAGGGCTCATGTATGAGATTACTAACAAGCATTACTGAATAATCAGATGAGGGACAGTTTGCTATGTCTACTAGGTAGCTAGAGTCTGATCCTCAGAGCCTATGGTTTGGATGGTCAACAACGCTTGGGCCCACAGGGGCTTGGCCTCCTGACTGGGTCTGCACTGTCTGCATCTGAATCCTCCTTATTTATTGATTGTTTCTGTGTCTTCTTTTAAGTATGAGAGTCTTATATACTTTGTAGTAAAATAAAATAATGTACAAAATCCCATTCTTGTATTTAGTACTTAAACCCAAACCCACTGCCAATGAGTATATTCTGAGTCATAGCAACCCTATATAGGGTTTCTGAGGACTATAAATCTTTATGACAGCAGACAGCCTCATCCTTTCCCCATGGAGTGGCTGGTGGGTTTGAACTGCTAAACTGCAATCCAATACTTACCCTATACTATAGCACCTTCAGGGCTCCTTCATATTCATAGCAGTACACTGCCATTGTACTACCATCTAAGTAGAATTGAGTAATGCTTTTAAAGCATTTTGCAAATGCAAAAATTTGACATAATTTTATGTGTAGACTGTTTCTATGAAGTACATTGGTCCCTCTATGCCTCACTGTTCACTGAGAAAGAGTAGATTGAAATGGAATAAGATTTTATCTAGGAAAGACCCTTCACTTACATAAGTAATTTGTCTAGTATTGAGATTGTCTAACATTAGAATCCAGCTAAGGTTAGTGTTGTCTCTTTCTAGTTCTCTATTTGGTTGACAAATTGAATCCTGCTTAAAGTGAACGGGAAGGACCATTTTATTGCTAATATTCCCATGAGTGTAGCGAGAATGTTATTGGCTAGTCTAGGACACTATTTGATTCCTACTTCTGTTGAGGGGGCAGATTTTCATTTAAGTAAAATACAATCTAATTTTTAAAAAAACGGAAAGATTGTTATTGACTTGATTTTAATTATCTTGTCTCAAAAGTAAAGAAGGAGAGCGCAAATAATTATTTATTTTTTACCCCCTTTTCCAGATACATGGTACATTTGCTGGAGTTGGCAGTGAATTTCATTGAGAAATTAGAAAGTCATCTTGAAACAATTAGAAATATCCCCCATTTAGATGCAAATCTAAAGAACCTGGTAAGTGTTGATGCAGATAGTCCTAGGTTACAAAAGTCTGACTGATGGACAACTCCTGCTTGTACTTTTACGTTATTAAATTTGCCTTCACTTCAAAATCATTGAAAAACTCACAGTCAATTCTTCATCGCAGTCACCTTCACTTGCTACATGTGTAGCTTTTAAATCATTGAAAAGGTTCTGAGCCTTTTCTTGCACTTAAGTATATACCTTTTTTCAACTATTTCCAAATTGTTAAAGACACAGAAACAGATCTCAGCTGTATCCCAGGGGCTGCCTGTGATAGCATCTTATCAATTACTTTCACATATTTTTAGCTGTCTGTCTTCACTGTTGAGGAACCCTGGTGACTGTAGTATAAACACTGGACTGCTAACTGCCAGGTCAGCAGTTCAGACATTCAGCCACACCACAGGAAAAAAGTCACTTTTGACTTTCTGTTCCTGTAAAGATTTACAGCCTAGGAAACCCTATTTTCGGTTGCCATGATGTCCTTGCTTAACATTTTAGTGGTAAATATTCTGAGCTGAGTGAGTCCTGGTGTGGTGCTGCGGGTTAATGTGCTGGACTGCAAAGTTAGCGGTTCAATCTCACCAGCCACGCCTCGGAAATCCTAGACAGGGTCGCTATGAGTTGGAACCGACTCCGTGGCACTTAACAACAACAATAACAACAACATAATTATTATACAAATACAATAATATAAAGTAGAAAATATGTATTCTATAGCTGTCTCACTGAACATTTTATGCTTTTCAGGACAGAGATTGCCTCTTACACAATGAATATAACACATAATTATTAACTTTTTAAATAAAAGTATGTAAAATGATTTCTAAAGAAAAATTATGTAAGAAAGAAAGGCATCTTGATTTTTAATACCAGCTCATAATGTTGTTGTTAATTGCCGTTGAGTAGATTCTGACTCACAGCGACCCTGTATAGGGTTTCTAAGAAGCGACTGGTGAGTTTGAACCACTGACCTTGAGGTTCAAACCGATCTTGCTATCCAGCTCATTGTCATACAGTGCCACATCAGGACTCCATAATAAATATAGCAGAAAATTAATTATACAGAAGATGCTATCTGTTGAACACAGAGAAGGGAGAGGTGACTTTCAACTTAAGAGCATTGGGAGTAGGACAGGAAGGTAGGAAGAAGTCAGTAGTTTTAGAGGTCTGTGAGTGGTGAGGTTAATTTTGAAGACTTGAATATGCATGAGAAAAATAGTTCAGAAAAAAGCAACAATGTGAATAAAGACACGATATAGCACAGTTGTTTGGGAAGAGTTATTTATACTCCACTTGGCTACCACTTCCTATTTAAAGGAGGGGAGATTAGCTCAGAGTTAGTTTATGGAATGCCTTGAAAACCAAAGTAAGGAGTTTAAACTCCATCTCTGAGTGTTAGGGACGTACTGAATGTTTTGTTTTTTTAAGTGAAGGGCACAGTGGGGTAATGACGTGAACAAAAGTCTTAATGAGCCTCGCTACTCAGTGTGGGCACAAAGTATCAGCCATCTCCTGGGAGCTTCTTGGGAGTGGAGAATTGCAGATTTTATTTACCCTAGGCCTAGGCTAACAAGATCTTCAGGTGAATCCTATGCACATTGAGAGAAGCTCTGGGTTAGAAGAGAAGGCAGAGAAACTTGGAGGATAATTGTGGTTATTCAAACAAAAGATATCAAGCATGGAAAGACAAAGGATTCTGTAGGTTTTAGAGAGATTCTGAAGGTACAATTTCTAGATGTTGGCTACTGTTTGGACAGGACACATTTAGTATAGTAAAGTTTCTAGCCTTGGTGACTTCAGGGGGAATAGGATCAAGTATGGACTTCTGGCGTGGTGCTGTAGGATCAGCACTGGACTTCAAAGCACAAAGTCAGCAGTTCCAATCCACCCTCTTGCTCCTCAGAAACCCTAAACGGGTCGTTATGAGTCGGAACTGACTTGATGGCACTTAATAACAAAGGAATAAGTAAGTATGGGTCAAAGAAGTTAACAAGTTTATTGTGGTTTTTTTTTTTTACTTGCAGCTATAGTAAAGATCTTTTCAGGGTCGCTATGGGTCGGAACCGACTCGACGGCACTTAACAACAACAACATAGTAAATACCCAGTCAATGTTTGTTGTACTGCAGTTAAATTGAGTTTGAGATCTTATTGACTGACCAGATGGAAAGTTGCAATGGACTAAAATGTGGGACTGAATTAGGGTTAGGTTTGACCATGTAGATTTCAGAGTCATTTACATTGAGGTATTAATTGAAGACAAAAGAGATGAACTCATCTAGAGAAGGTGTGTGATTGTAAGTGGGAGAGGATCTTACAGAGTCTTTGCATTAGGGGGCTGGAAAAAGTTCCATTGTTAATTTGGGTATCATAATTATTTGTGCTACAATGAAGAATTAATGACAGGCAAGTAATTTCTCTCCTATTTTTTTCCTCTTCAAATATCACAGAGCAAGGCTTTAGCAAAGATGGATATTTTGGTAACTGAGACAGAAGAACTGGCAGAGAATATACTGAAGTGGCGTGAACAACAAAAAGAAGTTTCCTCTTGTATCCCTAAAATATTAGCTGAAGAAAATTATCTTTATAAACATGACATTATAACTTCATGTCCAAATTGTTAATGCTAAGTGAACATCAATTACTTATTTTTGTATTTCTAATCAGATGTGCCCTGGGTATTTATAGGTATTCTGCTAATAATACTGAAAGAGCCCTCTAAATATTAAAGTTTTAACACAACAAGCCTGACTTTGAAAGGCCTGCTTACTTTGACTGGTATCTAGGAACTTAGATCTCAAGATTGTTCCCATCACACTAACTGGTAAGAGTGGCTAATTGTGTGGGTTCTACTGAAGAGTTGCTTTTTTTCTGGGAGTCTGCAGTTTTGGTGTCTGTTAGAGGGTATTTACATGACTGTTGTTGTTGTTATGTGCCATTGAGTTGGTTCCGTCCCATAGCGACCCTGTACAGGATTTCCGAGGAGCGGCTGGTGAGCTTGAACCGCAGACCTTGCAGTTCAAACGGCTTTGCAGTCTGGCACATTAACCCACAGCGCCACACCAGGACATGACTAGCCCCCTGTAAAAATCCTGTGCCCTGTGTTTTTAATGAGCTGCTTGGATAGACAACATTCACACGTGTTGTCAACTTGTTGCTGGAAGATTTAAGTGCATCCTGTGTGACTCCCTGGGAAAGGACTCTGAAAGCTTTTGCCTGGTTTTTCCTGGACTTCATCCCATGTACCTTTTCCCTTTTCTAGTCTGTTTTGTATCCTATCACTATAATAACTCAAAGCTATGAGTCCTCCTGGTGAATCATTGAACTTGGGGGTAGTTTTGGGAACCTCTGACACATTAAGCAATTCATGTGGGTGTTCACAGAGAAGAAAAGAAAAATGGCACATTCTAATAAAATCTTAGAGATTTATTTTGTGAAGTATTCTGATATTTTTTCTGGTTTAAGATTATTGTGACTACAATAGGGAGTGGTATACTTAAATTAACAACATCTTAAAAGTTATGACTATGCATCAGTAGTATGGCTAGCTTTGGTTTATTTTCAGACTTGGGGTTCTTTTTTATGTTAAAATGTATACATTGGCATTTTTGTACTGTTGCATTCTTTGTATCACAGGGGCTTTGTGTTCGTCATACTCCTTAACACAAGAAAACTTCAGAACACAGTAAATATGATGAGTAAAGTCATTTTTCATAAGGAAATAGGATCATTAATAAAAAAAGTCCTGGTGAACAACCAAGGATCATGTTTTGAAGTGTACTTATTGATTTGTGCAATTGGAATATAGAAGAGTGGTCATATTAGTTTGAACATTAATCTAACACTTTAGCAAAGCCTTCAATATGTATTTCATCAGCGGTCTGTTCAAGCTCAGACTTGGTTTCAAAGCTTCATTTTCATGTGATTGTATTAGTTTATATATATAGATAGATAGATTCCTGGTATGGCGCTATACGATAAGCACTGGACTGCTGACTAAAAGATCGACAGTTTAAACCCAACAACCGCTTCTCAGAAATCCTATTCAGGGTGGCTGTGAGTTGGAACTGACTCAACGACACTTAACAACAACAATCTTTCCTGTTATGAATATCAGTATGCCTGCTTGTTGGTTTTTTAAAAATTATTATTATTGTTTTCTATTACACCTTTTCAAAATATTAAATCTGTAATTTCTAACTAAAAATTTGAGTGGTCCTTGTTTGAATCCTAAATGAAGCAATAGGCTGGCTGACACACCAAAACTTGAAATAAGCTGAGCCTGAGGGTTATCTCAGAGATAACACAGTACAATAGATTAGGGGTCCTGATGTGGTGCTGTGGGTTAATGTGCTGATATACAATGTGGGTTTGAACCACAGGTTGGTTTGAACTTCTAGCTGCTGCTTGGAAATCCTATACTGGGTCACTATGAGTGGGAACTGACTCGACAGCATTAAACAATAATTAAGTTCTGATTAAGTTTTAGTCAACTTTTAAAGATGTACCCTTAAGTCTCCTGAATTTATGTAAGGATGGAGAGGGGAATGTGAGCTTAAGATGGTGGCACTGTGGGTTAATGCACTGGACTGCAAAGTCAGTTTGAATCACAAGGTCGGTGATTCAAGCTCACCAGCCACTCCTCAGAAACCTATACAGGGTTGCTATGGGTTGGAATCAACTCGATGACACTTCACAACATCAACTAAAATAGGAGATAGCACAGGCTCTAGAATTAGACCTGTTTTGAATCCAAGGTCTACTTACTAGCTGTTTTTTGCAACTTAATCCTCAAACTGACATCTTTACTCTTTAATACTTCAAAGAGGTCTTTTGCTGCAGATTTTCCTAATGCAATAATTGTCATTTGATTTTCCCCAATACTAATACCACATTTTTCTTCATATAATCCACCTTCGTGGAATAACTATGGTGAAAGGATGCGATCTTTCTTGATTTTAAACCATTCAGTATCTCCTCGTACTTTTTTTTTTAAATGTTTTAT
>NW_006408522.1:33400084-33413778 GCF_000296735.1 Chrysochloris asiatica | reverse complement strand
TCTCCTCTCCTCGTACTTTTGAACAACTGTCTCTTTGTCTCTGTACAAGTTCCTCATGAGTACAATTAAGTGCTCTGGAATTCCCATTCTTTGCCATGTTATCCATAGTTTGTTATGATATACAGAGTCAAATGCCTTTGCATAGTCAATAAAGCACAAGTAAACATCTTTTTGGTATTTTCTGCTTTCTGAAAAGAACCATCTGATGTCTGTTTCATGTTCTCTTCTGAATCTGGCTAGAACTTCCGGAAGCTCACTTTTGATGTACTGCTGCAACCGTTTTTTAATTAGCTTCAGGAAAATTTTACTTTCAGTTTGTATTCCATCAATTTCTGGAATCTTGTTTTGCCAATGCCCCAGTGCAGCTTGGACTTCTTTCAATCCCATTGGTTCTTGAAATTGCCTCTTGAAATGCTTGAACATTGACCAATTCTTTTTAGTACAGTGACTCTTCCTAACATCTTTTGATGCTTCCTGTGCCATTCACTAGTTCTCTATAGAATCCAATATTGCAACCTGAGGTTTGAATTTTTTTCTTCAGGTCTTTAAGCTTTAGAAATACTAAACTGTACTTCCCTTTTGGTTTTATTATTCGATATAACCAAAGTTGTACCAACCTCTACATATACAGAAACCATCATTAAATCCCCTTACTCTGCTTTTCCATTGTACCCTTTGACATTTAGGTATTTACAGCCTCCTTATCTGTCTCAGATTTTAAACTCCACGAAGGCAGGGACTTTGTTTTCTTTGCCATTGTATCAGCGCCTTAGGACAATGCTTGATTCTTGGTAGATACTCAGTATTTTTTGATGAATTAATCAAACAGATTAATTAAATCAAATAGATCAAACAGCATTCCCTCAGAGACTGAAGAAATTCACCAAGAGCTTTCCAAACAGTTCTCCTCACTCCAATCTCCTTTTAAAAAAGAAATACTGTACCTAGCTGGGTGTGGTAAAAATATAGGCGTTCCCCATTTAATTTTAGTCTCTAAAATTTAATCATAGAATTGCAAGTTCAGGTTAATGCAGAAATAAAAATATTAGCAAAGTACTTTATAAACTGTCGTGCATTAACCAAAATTTTAATTTATTTGGGAGTATATACCATGTCCGGAAGGAGCTCTGGTAGTGGTTACAAATCGGGCTGCTAACCTCAAGGTCAAGAGTTCAAAACTACCAACGGTTCCGCGGGAGAAAGATGAGGCGCTCTGCTCCCGTAAAGATTTACAGCCTCGGAAACCCTGTGCAGGGTCGCTATTAGTTGGAACCGAATCCACGGTACTTAACAACAACCATGTCCGGAGTTCTGGTGTGGCACCATAGGAAAAGCATTAGATCCCAAGGTCGGTTTGAACCACAAAGCCGGCGGTTTGAACTCACCAGCTGCGCCTCGGAACCTATACAAGGTCGCTAAGAGTCAGTACCCACTCCACGGCATTTAACAACAAAAATATATCATCTCCAGCCAATCCAAGAACCAGGGAAAGGAGCTCACTCACTTGCACGCAGAGCCGAGACAGGTCAGATTTAATTTGCGTGCCAGACTAGGGACTGGTCGTCGCTTGGCAGGTCCTGCCCCCTCCGGATTTCAGCGCGCGTAAGGGTAGGGACGTCCCTAGAAATGCTTGGGGCCGGGAGAGGGGGCGTGGCTAGGGCTCCTCCCGCTCACCAGTTTCGGGATTGGCTGCAAGTCTGAGGACCCCGCCCTACTGGGGCGGTGGTGTGCGCATGGGTGGGGCCGTCCGGAGAGGCGAGTGGGGAGGGCGGGCCCGGGACTGGGGCTGTGGCTCGGGGACAGGCCAGGGATGCTGTCGCTGGACAGGCCTGCTGGGCGTGGGTTGTGGCGAAGGCATGGCGAACGTGCGAGTGGCCCTGAGGGTCCGACCCCTCAGCAAGAGGTAAGTCTGGGTGGGAGGGAGAACCTGAGGCTCCAACTGAGCTGAGAGGAATGCAAGATCCCTGCCGCCCCCTGAAGTAATTGTGGCGCGGAGAAATCAGACACAAAGTGTCCGGGGGACCATGGTCCGGAAACCGAGAAAGGCGGTCGGACAGGGGCGGGTAGAGCTTGCGCGTCCAGTCCAGGGTGGCCTTGGCGTGGGCGGCTCGATGCCAGTTTCCCTGGCAGGGACTGAGGCTCGGGTCTCGCTGCCTGACGGGTTTGCACCTTCTGAGGTGAGGACTGAAGCCGAACTGTGCGTGTTCCAGGGTGCACGTGGTTTCTCTGTGAATATGCAAAGAAGGGAAATTGAGGCCCAGAGAGATTGTGTTTCATCCTTGCGGTTTAATGGGCCAAAAACTCTGAACTATCTCCAACACAAACACAGTCACCCCCGCCAAGACCTCCCCCCAGTGGATTCCGACTTGTAGCGATCCTGTAGGGCAGAACCTTCCCCATAGAGTTTTTAAGACTGTAATTTTTATGGAAGCAGACGCCCACATTTTTTTTTCCTGCGGAGCGTCTCGGGGGTTCGAACTGCCAATCTTTTCGTTAGCAGCCAGCACTTAAACACTGCGCCATTACTGCTCATGTGTTTCCTTATGTTGTTGTTGTTGTTAAGTGCCACCCAGTCGGTTCCCACTCAGAGCTACTCTCTATAGTGTTTCCGAGGAGCGACTGTTGTGTTTGAACAGCCAACCTTTTGTGGCTCAAACTGACCTTGTGGTCTAGTGCTGTATCCTGTAACGCCCACCTGGACTCCGTGTTTCCTTAGAGATGACTCTCATCTTGCACTCTCTTGCGGCATCCAGTGTCCGACCACATAGTTTCTTCCCTTTTTCTTTAATTTCTCTACTTAACAGATTTGGAAAGCCACACGACTTGGCAGAAGAGTTGGTGTTTGAGTTGTTTTAAAAAGACTGATTAGAGTTTGCTGACAGGTGGAGAAGGTATAAAGAGCATTCTATATAGGAGGAGTACCAAGAGCAAAGGATTTAGGCTGATAAGGAACTGAGCTAAATTCTAAGTGGTTTGGGGTAGGGTTGGGTTGTTGTTGTGTGGCGTGGAGTTGGTTCCGACTTATGGTGACCCTGCATAGAGTTTCCGAGGCTGTAAATCTTTACGGGAGCAGAAAGCCTCATCTTTCTCCCGCGGAACAGCTGGTAGTTTCGAACTGATGACCCTGAGCAGCCCGATTCGTAACCACTGTGCTACCAGAGCTCCTTAGGGTAGGGTGGAGGGGGTTAAACTTTGTGTTGGAACCAGAAGGCACACACTGGAGTAATTTGGGACGTTTTAAAATATCTAGTACATAAGATGACTTCATAATTGGGTAGAAGGATCAAGAAAAAAAAAAGTAGCCAGAGGCCACTTCCAGGGTAGCAGCTAACTGCACCTTGAAAATCCTCTCAGTCCCAGATAACTGTCTCCCAGAAGAAAAAACTGGTGTGTTTGCCTGATACGAAATCAGCTGGCTTTGGAAAGTCATGTAATTAATGGAGTAATGAAGGGGTGTGTGTGTGTGAGAGAGAGAAATGGGATGGGAAAGAAAACAAGCAAAACAGAAAGTAGGAAAACGGTAAACGAGGTCCCAAAGAGCAGCCTGTGTCTGAACTGCTGTGTTTAGATTAGCTAGGAGGGTTTTCACAGGTGTACCTGCTGCCCTGAAAGAAGCTTCTAGCAGCTCGTTTTTCTAAATCTGTTCTTATAGGGCAGGATTGTCCTCAGGATAACAACATTAATCACTGGTATGGATTGAATTGTGTTCCCCCAAAATATGTGTTGTAAATATTATAACCCCTATGTCTGTTGTTATAATCCTATTTGGAAATGGATAGTCTTTGTTTAGGTTAATTGACAGAATTAGTATCTGGTGCGTCTTTTATCAATTTTTTTTTTTTTGAGATATAAAAGAGATTAAACAAGTTAGCAAGTAGAGGGACAGAGAAAAAGAGGGAGAACCCCAACAAGATGGATTGGCACTGTGGCGGCAGCAGTGGGCTGAAGTGTAGCAGCAATTGTGAGGATGCCGCAGGACCTGGTGGTGTCTCGTTCTGTTGTACAGAGAGTCAAAATGAGTCAGAATCAACTTGAAGGCACTTAACAACAACAACAACAACAGAACAAGTTAGTAAAGGAAGTGGGGGCAGAGATGGGGAAAGAGAGATGCTAAACCACATGAAAATCACTCGGGGGGCAGAAACTCCAAGAGACAAGGTCTTTCCCAGCAAGCTGACAGAGAAAGAAAGCCTTCCCTAAAAGATTCAGACTTCTAATCTCTGAAACTGTGAGAGAATACATTTGTTTGTCAAAGCGAACCATTTGTAGTATTTGTTAATAGCAGCACTAGATAAGGAAACCAAACTCATTGCTGTGAGTTGATTCGGACTCATGGTGACCCCATGTATTACAAAGTAGACCTGTTCCATAGGGTTTTCTTAACTGTTATCTTTATGGAGTTCTAGTGTAGCACTGTGGGTTAGTGCGCTGGACTTCAAAATCGGTTTGGACTGCAAGGTCAGCGGTTCAAATTCGCCAGCTGCTCCTTGGAAACCCTATACAGAGTCGCTATGGGTCGGAACTGACTCAACGGCACTTAACAACAATCTTTTTTGTGTGAACTGAGTGATAGTTTACATGGGCGAGCATTGATTTTACACCGTTGTTTCATTGCAATGATTACAATCTCCGTGCATCATCATTCAATAATACTTGCTTTCCATTCCCTCTGTTTTTCTTTTCTTTTTTGGGGATGGGGTGGGGTGGGGTGGGGATATGTACACAAAAACACTGAGGAATATATAATAATTTAAACAACCAAAGGGCACATTTTGCAAGCCTGCCTCCTGACCACCAGCTCTCAGCCTTTCTCTTTCCATGAGTCTAGAGTCCTCAGCTGCTCCCTCTCTCCATGTCCCCATCTCTGCTTCCGTCTCTGGTGTCGCTGCTTCTCTGGATGGGTCCCACATTCTGCTTGTGCTCTTCTCCCTTGATGGTCCTAGGGTCCTCTGTTTCTGGACTGGAAGGTTAACTGCTCCCCGTTTTTGTTACAGAACGTCTCCCTTTACAACAACAATTTTTATGGAAGCAGATTCTCAGGGCTTTTTTTTTTTTGCAGAGCCTCTGTGTGGGTTTGAACTGACTGACAATCTTTAGGTTCATAATCCAGTGTAAACCATTTGTGCCCCTCTGAGTTCTAGAAAAGCATGTGTTAGATTAAGAAAATGTTGAGATTCGGTTGTTATTTGCACCCACAGTAGAAAAGACCATGAAATAGTTATCAAACAAAAGGAGAAAGAAGAGCACAAAAGCTTACTTACTTTTAGCTCAAGTTAAGAGTCTTGAGCAACAAGTGGTAGAATGCCAAGACTACAGCTATCCAGGTGTGAGCAGACTATGGCAACTGAAGATTCAGGAGCAGAGATGGGTAAACACAGTATAACCCCAGCTAAGAAGCCCAGATTCTTCTCACACAACCCTGCAGAGGTCACAGCTGCACTCTAGGCTGTGTTAACTTCCACCTTCTTCTCTGAGGCTTATCTGAAAGTATGGAATCTACTGATGATGTGGTTGGTTCTACCTGTCAAATGAATTATTGGATCTGATGTTATACTTGGCAAAAAAATTTAGCATCTGGTTCAAGCTTTCATTTTTTGTTTTTCTAGATGAGAAAATGGTCTAGATTGGGGAATGTTTTTACCTAAGGTTTAAAGGTAGATAGAGCCAAGATTCAGTTCACCAGGCCATATTATTCCTTTCTAAGATTAAAAAAGGAGCTCTGGTAGTATAGTGGTTATGAATCGGGCTGCGAACCTCGAGGTCAGCAGTTCGAAACTACCAGCTGCTCCGTGGGAGAAAGATAAGGCGTTCTGTTCCCGTAAAGATTTACAGCCTCAGAAACCCTGCACAGGGTCGTTATGGGTCGGAACCGACTTGACAGCACTAAACAAAAACAAAATTAAAGAAACATAACTTTTTTTTTTTCAATCGAATGCCTGTTCGCTCAATAGGACTAGAAGTGACCCTCAGTAAAGTGATGCTATAGGAAATGTTTTTGTTTTCCATAATCAGAAATTCCATATCTCTTTATGAGATACTGCCCACTGTCTATCCAAAGTCATTCACCATTGAGAGAGCGTGTCCTGTTCTCTATAAGCTCTTGGAACTCTCCTACTGCCCTATGAAAACTACTTTCACACATAAAGCTTCTTCTGTGGTGCTTTTTAAATTTTTGAATCTATAGGTTATTGTTGCTGTTAGGTGCCATCGAGTTGGCACCGACCCATAGCAACCCTATGCACAGCAGAACAAAACACTGCCCGATCCTGGGCCAACCTCACTACTGTTGCTACACTTGAGTCCATCGATGCTGCCACCTGGCCAGTCCATCTCGTTGGGGGTCTTCCTTTTTTTCTCTGACCTTCCATCTTACCAAGCATGATATCCTTCTCTAGCGACTGTTCCCTCCTGACAATATGTCCAAAGTATGAGAGATGAAGTTTGGCCATCTTGGCTCTAAGGAGCACTCTGGCTGCACTTCTTCCAAAACAGATCTGTTGGTTCTTTTGGCAGCCCATGGCACTTTTAGTATTCTCCTCCAACACCATAATTCAGAGGCATCAATTCTTCTACGATCTTCCTTATTCCCTGTCCAGCTTTCGCATCCATAATGAGGTTATTGAAAATACTATGGCTTGGGTCAGGCGCACCTTAGTCCTCAATCTGACATCTTTGCTCTTCAACACTTTAAAAAGTTCCTGTGCAGCATTTTTGCCTAATGCAATATGTTGTCTGATCTCTTGACTGTTGCTTCCATGAGTATTGATAGTTGATCCAAGAAGAATGAAAGGTCTTGACAACTTCAGTCTTTTCTCCGTTGAATCTATAGGTAGGAATAATTAATTACTTCAGTAGTGTTTGTGAAGACTAAATGAAATCATACATTTAAACTTATTAGAATAAAGAAATCAACGACATATTAGATAAATCTGTAGCACAAGACCTCTTTAAAGTATTAAAAAGCAAAGATGCCAGTTTGAAAACAAAGATGTACCTGACCCAAGCCATGGTATTTTCAATTGCATTATATACTTGTGGAAGTCTGTAGAAGAATGAATGCGTTTGAATTATGGTTTTGGAGAAGAATATTGAAAGTGGACTGCCAGAAGAAGAAACAAATCTGCCTTAGAAGAAGTATAGCTAGAATGCTCCTTAGATACAGAGTGAGACTTCATCTCTCATACTCTGGACATGTTGTCAGAAGGGACATCATGTTTGGTAAAGCGGAGGATCAACAAAAAAAGATAAAGACCCCCCAGTGAGATGGATTGACATATGGCAGCAACAAGGGGCTCAAACATAATGGCAGTTCTGAGAATGGAGTAGGACTGGGACCGTTTTTAATTTTGTTGTACATAGGGTCACTATGAGTTGGAATCGACTCGACCGCACCCAACACACACAAGCAATTTTAAGTGTCCAATAAGTATTATCTATATGTCTTTTATGGAGTCCTGGTGTGGTGCTGTAGGATAAGTAAGCACTGGACCGTAAGGTTGGTTTGAGTCACAAAGTTGGAGATTCAAACTCACCAGCATCTCAGAAACCCTATACATAGTGATTATGAGTCAGCACTGACTGGGCGGTACTTAACAATTTATGCTTTCTAATGGGAGCACTGTGGCTCTGTATGCTATGGATTTGCACTGGATTGCAAACCACATGGTCAGTTATTTGAGCCCATTGACTGCTCTTCAAGAGAAAGATGAGGCTTTCTCCTCCTGCACAGCCTTGGAGACCCTATGCAGGGACTCTACAAGTCATAACTGACTCCACAGCATGTAACAACAACAAATAGGCTTTTTTAGAACTATTTTTTTTATTTCCCAAAGCTCTGCATTCAGCTCTATGGTTGATTGTTACTGTTGTAATAGTTGTTAGTTTTTTTAAGACTTAACAAAAATTTTACAGATACAAAGTAACAATGCCTTAGTTTTTGTCTTTGGGACAGTGGTTTTCAAACTATAAATCGACCAGTTGTCCTCAAGTTGATGCAAACTTAGGGTGACTCTAAGGAGCTCTGGTGGTGTGGTGGTTACGAATCAGGCTGCGAACCTTAAGGTCAGCAGTTTGAAACTGCCAGCTGTTTTGCGGGAGAAAGATGAGGCGTTCTGCTTCTGTAAAGATTTACAGCCTCGGAAACCCTGTACAGGGTCACTATGGGTCGGAATCAACACGATAGCACTAAACAACAACAACATGTGTGTCAGTAAAACTGTCATAGGGTTTCCAATGACTGATTTCCCAGAAGTGAATTGCTGAGCCTTTCTTCCAAGGTGCCTCTAGGCCAAATGCAGTTGGCAATACCCAGGAATACCAATTCCTGGTGACCCTGTAGGACAGAGTAGAACTGTTCCACAGGGTTCCTTAGACTGTAAATAAGGAAGAAGACTGGCTTCTCTTTTGCCCACAGTGTCTTGTGGGTTTAAACCACCAACCTTTCGGTTGACAGCCCAACTTAGCCTATTGTATCACCAGGACTCCTCTCTAAAACTATGTTGTTGTTGTTAAGTGCCATCAAGTTGGTTTCAACTCATAATGATCCTGTATAGGATTGCTAAGGAGTGACTGGTGGGTTTGAACCACTGACCTTGTGGTTAGCAGTCTAGTGCCTATCCTACAGAGTCACACCAGGATTCCTCTCAAACTACTGTAGGCATAAAATCTACCTCTAAAGGTTGTTATAAAGCAGATTGCTATAAACCATGTCCCCCCAAATGGAAATTAGAATTAACTGGCTCTCCAATCTAGGGCTCACTCATCTATGCCAAGAAATTTAAAAGACAACTGCCTGGTCAACTGAATGGAAGAAATCCGTATTTGTGCCCATTTCAGAGAGGTGATGCAACAGAATGCAGAAGTTAACGAACAATATCACATGCGAGTAAAAATTTACTGAAGATTATTCAAAGACAGTTGCAATAGTACATCAATAGGAAACTGCCAGAAATTATCAGAAAAAAAAAAAAGAAGAAAACAACCCAGATTCAGAAGAGGTTGTTAAACTATGGATATAATGACATCAGATAGATCTTGGCTAAAAGCAGAGAATACTAGAATGAAGTTTACTTGTGCTTTACTGACTATGCAAAGGATTTTGACTGCGTAGATCATGGCAAACTATGGATAATATTGCAAAGCCTGGGTATTCGAGAACACTTACTTGTACTAATGAGGAACCTGTACTTAGACCAGAAGGTAGTTAGAACAACACAGGAACGCTGAATGGTTCTAAATTAGGAATGATTTTCTCCATGGTTATATCCTTTCACTACACTTATTAAATTTGTACACTGAGCAAATAGTCTGAGAAGCTGGATTATATGAAGAAGAACATGGTATCAACAATGGAGGAACAATCTGTGATATGCAGATGACACAAGCTTGTTTGCTGAAAACAAAAAACGTACGAAGAGTACAGCCTTCAGTATGGGTTGCACCTCAATTTAAAAATCCTCACTGGATTTTTTTGGTCACTGTACCAAAGAATAACATCATGATAAGTAGAGAAAAGATTGAAGTTGCCAAAGATTTCATTTTGCTTGGATACACATTCAACACTCATGGAAGCAACAGTTAAAAAAAATCAAACATGTATTGTATTAGGTATATCTGTTGCACAATATATCTTTAAAGGGTTAAAGATATGTCACTTTGAGGACTAAAATGCATGGACTCAACCCATAGTATTTTTAATCTCCTTATATTCATGTAAAAATTGGACATTGAATAAGAAAGACTATAGAAGAATCAGTGCATTTGAATTATGCTATTGAAGAAGAATATTAAAAGTACCATGGATTAGAAGAACAAGCAAATTTGTCTTGAAGGAAAGTACAGCCAGAATCTAGAATGGTGAGACTTTGTCTTTTATACTTTGGACATGTTATCAGAAGGGACCAGTCCCTGGAGAAGGCATCATGTTTGGTAATATGGAGGGTCCGAGAAAAAGAGAAAGACTCCTAACTAGATGGGGTGACACAGTGGCAGCAGCAATGGACTCAAAGATGACAATTATGAGAATGCTGCAGGACTGGACAGTGTCACTGCAGAGGGTCTCTGTGAGTTGGAACAGACCTAACGGCACCTAATAATAACAGCTCTCCAACATAACCTCGAGTTTCTTCCTACTCCATATCCTTTTTGTTAATGTTTTGTAACCACAAGCTGTATTTTATTTTATAGTTGTAAAAATAATGTAAACAACATTTGCCAATTTAGTGTTCCTCACATATACAGTTTACTGACATTAATTACATTAATCATATTGTGCAAACATCACCAATATCTATTGCCAAATTTTCTATCACGACAAACAGAAACTCAGTGCTTCCTAAACAATGACTGCCTCTTTCTTCCTCCCTCCCTCCCTTCCCTGGTAACTGCTAATGAATTTTAGTCTCAACACGTGTGTCTGTTTTAGATCTTTCTTATGTGTGACTGACTTAACTCAGCATGTTTTCAAGTGCCATTGATGTTGTAGTATGTATCAAAACGTCATTCTTTATGGCTGAGTAAAATTCCACTGTGTATATGAAGGTAAATCACAGAGTATTGCTGCAAAATCGTAGAACCCTATATTAAAGCAGAAATATCAAAATGTGAAGCTATTGTTTCTCAGCATATCCTCCATCTTCGTCTTTCTGCCTATGAAGGCCATGTCTCTGTTGTGCTAGCCCTTCCCCAAAGACTTCAGCACTCTTTGATTTATAGCACATCAGCATCCTAGTTTTGTCATCCTTGAGGAACTCGAATTGTATTTCTTTGAAATATTCTTTCAGTTTTGAAAACAAAAAGAGTTTGAAGGAGCAAGATTAGGGCTCTAGGGTGCATCAGGTAAGATTTCTCAATGAAATTTCGTAGGACAGTCTGCCCTTGCTACCCTTGAAGAATGAGCACGTGCATTATTGTGATGGAAAAAAAGTTTCTCAGCACAACTTTCCAAACCTTTTTCTCACCAATGCAGTTTTTAATCTTCTTAAAACTTTTTTCTAATAAGCCTCCAAAAGCGGCCTGTGTCCTTCAAGAAGCTGTATCAAGATTATCTCTTTGTAATCCCCAAAAAACAAGCATTTTGACAGTTGACCTCTTGCCTTGAATGTAACAGGCTCAGTAGATCCCCTTGGAAACCACTGTTTTGATTGGACTATTTTATGACGGCACCTGAATGAGGCTAACACAAATATATTACTGCAGAACTTGTCTGCAGCCATCCACTGATGTCAGAGACATATTTAAACATGGTTAGTTTGGATAATCCCATGCATGTAAGAACTGGAACCCTACTAGCAATTCTCACCGTTGTATAGCCCACATTTTGTTTATCCATTCATCTCTGATGTACATTTAGGTGGTTTCCATCTTCTGACAGTTAGGAGTAGTGGTGCAGTGAAGTTTGGTGTACATGTGTCGGTGTCTTTGCTTTCTAGTCTTTTGGGTTATATAATAGGAGTGGGATTGTTGGGTCATAGGATAATTCTTTGTGTAGCTTTTGAGGAGCTGCCAAGCTGTTTTCCACAGTGGCTGTACCATTTTGCATATTACTAACTACCTTAAACCTTTAACTCTTAAGACATGAATGTCTGTTGGTTGAGTTCTGGACACAGAGACCAATGCTAATAGTTATTCTCTGCCTTATGTAAGGTTCCTCTTCAGTAGGCTTAGTTGAGTTCTGAACCCTAGCTTCAGGCATGGTGGGGGTGGTTGTACTTGTGAGGAGACTTTTTTAAGGTTGTCATTCTTTATTTCTATTCATTTTTAGCCCATATTTTGTTCTAGACTCTTTTGGAGCCACTAAGTTACCAATGCAGGAACCTTGGTGACACAGTGGTTAAGTGTTTTTTTGCTGACTGAAAGGTAGGCAGTTCAAATCCACCAGCTGTTCTATGGGAGAAAGTTGTGGCAGTCTTAGATACTCTATGGGACAGTTCTGCTGTAACCTGTAGGGGCAGTGAATTAGAATTGACTTGACCCAGTGGATAGCAGTAAGTTACCAGTGAGAGTGGTCCAGGTAGAGGAAGAACTGCATGTCACCTTCATCTAATGTTACATGTTTCTGGTAAGAAGTACCAGATGAATCCTCACCAAAAGAAACTTAGATGATAGATTTGAAAATTTTTTCTGCATGGTTTTCTTCTTTTCTGTATTTTGCAAATGTACTGTAATTTGTGTATCACTTTCATAATATGTGTATGTGTGTGTTAAGTGCCATCGAGTCAGTTCCAACTCATAGTGACCTTGTATAGGGTTTCCAAGGCTTTAAAAATCTTTGTGGGAGCAGAAATTCTCATCTTTCTTCCACAGAGCGGCTAGTGGACCCGAATTGCCAACTTTGTGTTCGCAGTTCCATGTTTAACTTTTAGAGCCATCCTGTAATAAAACCAATTTTAAAATGCAGAAGGAAGGAAAATGTTATCTTGTAAATTATTTGTGGTGGTGGTTATGTGCCATGCAGTTGGTTCTGACTCATAGCGACCCTGTACAGGGTTTCCAAGGCTGTAAATCTTTACATGAGCAGAAAGCCTCATCTTTCTCCCGTGGAACAGCTGGTAGTTTCGAACTGCTGACCTTAAGGTTTGCAGCCCAATTCATAACCACTATGCTAGCAGAGCTCCTTTGTAAGTTATTAGCACCAAAGATTTAAGGTTTTCTTTAGGAAGCCTGAGGGTTGGGAAAGTGGTCAGTGCTAGTTTCTCTGATCCTGTGGTACTAAGAGTGCTGTCTTAAGTGTTATCTAACATGAACTGTACAAGAAAGAGCATGGGGACCTGGAGGAAATTGAAATAACAGAAATGTCACTATCTGGGAGAGGGCAGTTTTGATAAATAGATAGATAGGGCTTTATACTAGCTCCATGACAAGTTGAAAAATAGTCATTCTCAAATGTAAAAGTCCCTCTCTGACTCTTCCTGGAATCTCGAAGGTGACATCCAGGTAAGTCTGAGGAAGTAGAGAAGGGATGGAAGGTGATTTAATGAATCTCTTTATATTACAAAAAATGTTTCATACTGAGAAAGGAATCTATAGTATTCAATTTGGGCTTTAGATCGGTAGGTCACCTGGATTAAGCCCCTTAGAGTAAGTTTGTGGTTGTGTTTTGTTGGGTATTATAGAGTCAGTTTTGACTCATAGGGACTCCAGGTGACAGAACAGAACTGTCCATAGGGTTTATTGGCTGTAATGTTTATGGAAGCAGATTGTCAGGTCTTTGTCCCATTGAGCCTACTGGGTATGTTTGAACAGCCAACCTTTAGGTTAGCAGCCAAGTGCTTAACCATTGTGTCACCAGGACCCTCTTATGTGAATTTGTTGTTGTTAAGTGTCAAATTGGTTTCAACTCATAATGACCCTGTGTAGGGTTTCTGAGGAACAGTTATTTTGAACCACTGACCTTGTGGTTAACAATCCAGTGATTATCTTATAGTGCCACACCAGATTAGCTATGCTACTGTATAACTGACATCTCAGTTTGAGGACTAAGGTGCACCTGACCCAGGCCATGGTATTTTCAATAACCTCATATGGATGCGAAAGCTGGACCGTGAATAAGGAAGATCGTAGAAGAATTGATGCCTTTGAATTGTGGTGTTGGAGAAGAATATTGAAAGTGCCGTGGACTGCCAAAAGAACCAATAGATCCGTTTTGGAAGAAGTACAACCAGAGTTCTCCTTGGAGGCCAAGATGGCTAAGCTTC
>NW_006408522.1:33377622-33399974 GCF_000296735.1 Chrysochloris asiatica | reverse complement strand
AACCTAGAAATATTCTTAAGAATTGCTCTGATTTAGGAAAATAAAAGGAAAGGATTTGGGAAATACGAGAGGGTTTCAAAAAGTTCATGGCAAAATTATTGTCTTTCAGTTTCATTGTTCCATGAACTTTTCAAATCCCCCTAGTATGTTGTCAGGACCTCCAGAGAGGACTTTAACATATTTTTTTTTATCACTACCAGTGACTATAATATGAAAGAAAATGAGGGATATCATGCCCTGGGCCAAGGATACTCTCCTGTGTTTCTGAGCCTGATTTCTAAGATATAGTTAAGAGCATAAGCTTTGTTGTTGTTATTATGTGCCGTGCAGTCAGTTCCAACTCATAGCGACCCTGTACAAGGTTTCTGAGGCTGTAAATCTTTATGGAAGCAGAAAGCCCCATCTTTCTCCCATGAAACAGCTGGTAGTTTTGAACTGCTGACCGTGAGATTAGCAACCCGATTTGTAACCACTACGCTACCAGAGCTTCTTGTAAAAACAAGGATATGCTAGGAAGCTGTCAGAAGCATATGTTAGGAAGAGTGCATGAAAGGAAATACAATATGTAGTTCACCTACATATTGTTGTTAAATGTTGTCGAGTTGGTTCCATTGTATAGTGTTTCTGAAGAGCGACTTGTGGGTTTGAACCACCAGCCTTGTGGTTCAAACCAACCTGTGGTCTAGTTCTTATTCTACAGTGCCACACCAGGACTCCTCATAGCTACTCAATAAATAAATGGTGTTCTATGAAGAAAAACGGCATCAGGATTGGAGGAAAACTCATTAACAGCCTAAGATATGCAGATGATACAACCTTGCTTGCTGAAAGTGAAAAGGACTTAAAACATTTACTGATGAAGATCAAAGAGCGCAGCCTGCAGTATGGATTACATCTCAATGTAAAGAAAACAAAAATCCTCACCACTGGACCAGTAAACACCATTCTTATCAATGGAGTAAAGATTGAAGTTGTCAAGGACTTCATTTTTCTTGGATCAACTATCAACACTCATGGAAACAGCAGTCAAGAATCAGAAGACGTATTGCATTAGGCAAATCTGATGCACAAGACCTTTTTTTTAAGTGTTGAAGAGCAAAGATGTCAGCTTGAGGACTAAGGTGTGCCTGACCCAACCATGGTATTTTCAGTAACCTCATATGCATGCAACAGCTGGACAGGGAATAAGGAAGACCATAGAAGAATTGATGCTTTTGGGTTATGGTGTTGGAGGAGAATATTGAAAGTGCCATGGGCTGCCAAAAGAACCAACAGATCTGTGTTGGAAGAAGTGCAGCCAGAGTGCTCCTTGGAGGCCAGGATGGCCAAATTTCGTCTCTCATACTTTGGACATATTGTCAGGAAGGACTAGTCACTGGAGAAAGATATCATGTTTGGTAGGGTGGAGGGTTGGAGGAAAAGACGAAGACCCCCAGCGAGATGGATTAGCAAAGTGGTAGCATCAATGGGCTCAAGCCTGGCAACGATAGCGAGGTTGGCCTAAGATCAGGTAGTGTTTTGTTCTGCTGTGCATAAGGTCGCTATGAGTCGGTACCAACTTGATGGCACCTAACAACAACAACAACAATCTTGGTGTGGGCTAATGCATCAGACTGCAGAGTCGTTTGAACTGCAAGGTCAGTGTTTCAAGCTCACCAGCAGCTCCTTGGAAACCCTGTACAGGGTCACTATAGGTCGGAATTGACTTGATGGCACTTAACAACAACAGCAGTAGCTATTAGAGATTCAAATTCTAGTGATCCAGAGAAGCATACCATCTAGAGGGCAGATATCTAGTTATGGGAACAGTAAGTAGTAGAGAGACAATCTATTCTACCTACTAGTACTTGTTGCGCCAGCCCTCAACTTCTCTTTTCTTGATTTGAGGGGGGAAGAAAGTATTGTCTCTTGTCATATGAGTTTGGATCTTGTTTCTAGGGAGACCAAAGATGGTGGAAGAATTATCATGGAAGTTGATGGCAAAGTGGCAAAAATCAGGAATTTAAAGGTAAGCCTTATTTCATTCTACTGAGGGCTTCTGGGGTAAAGTTGTGTATGTGAATGTTTTTAGAGTGAGGATGGGTGGCAGAGAGGAGGATATATAAGAAGAATTGTGGGAAGCACTTGGACCAACCATAAAGCTGATAGGAAAATAAAACAGGAAAGAAGTGTAGGGGATGTTGGCAGCAAGCAGAGTGTAGCTGTTGTGGAAACTAGTCAGTAGCTGCCTTGGCTAGCTTAATGTGTACTACAGGCAAATCCGTGTGTACAAGAGGGCTTTAAAACTTTGTGGGGAAATGGAGTTAAAAGATAATGGAATTTTCCCACACAGTTTTGAAGCCCCTTGTATATCTAACTGAACTGACCACCAGTTGGACTTTGTCCAAGCCTCTCAATTGGTAGCTGTCCATTTTTAGAGGTATTATTAGGGATTGTAGTAGGCATCTGCTAATGCAGGATTCATTTTGGCCACATGAAAATGAGGTCCTAGTGAAAGCTTTCAGATTCCAAAAGGGAGTTAGTCAGTAGCCTGTCTTTTTTTTTTCAACTGCCATAAGTTTTGCTACAAGTTCTTTTTCACTGATATGACTGAACTTTAAATCACAATTGGCCAGACAGAACTTCCTTCCCTCACCCCTCCCAGGGCTCATTTCCTCCATCCTGTTCCTCCAATCACCAGGCCAGCAGAAGGTGGGATTCCAGTAGAACACTTTTTGTCTTGGGGAGGAGACAGAAGTTGGCCATGTGACCGACTACTGTGATAGTCAGCTTGCAGGTGGTACTCTGCATGAGGAAGCTGGCTGGCAGGAGTGAGGACTACCTGGACCCCTGTGTTGCTTCTGTGATGTGATCTGTTTCCTTTTGTCAGTAGTTCTCTGCTAAAAGAGAACAGGACCTGCCAAACTTTCAACAGGAGCTCCCCAGAGACAAAGAACCTTTCATTCTTTGTTTCTTGTTTATATCTCTATTGCCTAATCAGTCCAGTTGCTTTGTTTTGGGAGCTCATATTTTTGGTTCTTTAGAATAAATCCTGGCCAAATCAAACCCTAATCTGTCCTCTACACACCTCCCTGGCTGCTTTTTCCCCTGAGGTCAGTCACCCACTAAGAATCTCTTAGTCATTCTGACAGCCTCATTCTTCTGTAGCGTATGGCGGCTAGTACCAGAGATGGCCTTTCCCAAGCGTAAACTTTAAATAGTAAGAAAAGGCATTTCTGTGATTAATGCTGTTTTCTCTAACATCTGTGGTAAGTGCAGTTCTGGGTTCTGGCTTGGCCCTCATCTACCTTGGACAGTTGGGTTGGTCCTAGCTCTTCTATCTAACTCAGTTTCAAAATCACTTGGGATAGATCCCCCAAACAGCGCTGAGAAAGCCATAAATTGACAAGACTGTCAGGCCTGGGTTTGAACTACTCATGCACTCCCAGTTTCTTCTGTAGAGATGCTTCCTGAAGAAATGATAATGAGAGAAAGATGCCCAGAGAGGGAAAGGCTCTTTCTTCCAAGCTGCCACATTTCTCACATGGTTGGTTCATAAGGAGGTAGACTTAGACAAGTTTAATTCTCTGGGATTATATTTGTGCCTAATGAGATGGGGACAGAAGTTACTATTTTTCTTTTTCAGGTACATATTGTAAACATGGCATGACCAACCCAGGTCTCTAACTACAGCAAAGAGAAATTTAGGACCTCTGTCCAGAATCTGATATTCTAATAGAGATGACATTGGATCCTATGTGTGGTTACAGGTGGACAGTCGGTCAGATGGCTTTGGGGACTCCCGGGAGAAGGTTGTAACATTTGGCTTTGATTACTGCTACTGGTCAGTCAACCCAGAGGACCCCCAATATGCATCTCAGGATGTGGTAATACCATTTATTATTTCTCCATCCCTCTTTTTCAGTTTTTCAAAACAACTACTTATGGTATTTTGGTCCGAAGCTGAGAAACAAAAGTAAAAAGTATCACTTCCAGAAAGAGAAAAACAGATGGGAAAAGACTCCTTGCTCAGTGCATGAAAGTGGCTAGTTGTCCATGTAGGCCTCAGTATGACTTAGTGGGATACAAGTTAGTGTTTTGCTCCTGTGGTGGGTAATTGTACTCACCTTAAGTCAATACACACTTGACTTTGAGTGGCACACAAGAGAAGGGCCTAGGAATCCTACAAACTAGTTTCCTCTTTGTGCCTTATGCTTGTAGGCTGAGTATGAAAGGGTCAGACAGCCTGAAAGGTATGTAGAAAATGAGGTCCACTTATCTGAGATCTGAGGATCAAGAAACCAGCCAAAGCTTTGCTGAAGCTGTTGGTCACCCTTCCTGAGTCTGGGTAACCTATACTCTGATAGCTCTGTTTAGTTCTCTCGCAAAATTCAAGGCAGCAGGTCTGGACAGTTGGGTCTGGAGACTTCCTTCTGTTCTGTGAAGCAGCAGCATTGCTTACCAGGTCGTGTTCTGATTTGAGCACTGTCAAAGGTGACGTATTCAGTCCTCATGACGGCCAGCAAGCCTTGCCTCATTCAGTCCTGTGGTTACAGGCTGCGGTCCTCTCCCTACCAGCCGCCAGGGTACTCTCTGTGGAAAACCATCCCTAAAATTAGAAACACTATTTACCTGACATTTGTGGGTCAGTATCATGCTTACATAGAAAAGAAAAGAATATTACAGGAATGTGTCCTTAGGAAATACCATTGAAAATAGAAATAGTTTGAGGGGAACTCTAAGCAACCAATCATTGTGTCTCAGTTTATATATCTTTGAACAGAAAGTCAAAGTGTGTTTCTGCTAAGTGTTTTAGTCTTTTGTGAAACTCTTTCTAATTATGCCAAAGGAATAATTAGAGTCTGAATGATTTACAGGAGAAAATACTGATTTTCTGTTGATAACAGACTTCTGAAGATGATTGGATAGTTTTAAACCACTGAGATGTCATTCCCCTAGTCTTCCCTTCAGAGGGTAACTTCTGGAAGCAATCCCCTATGCCCCTGTGGGACCCATGTCTCTGTAGGTCCCTTCACCTATAATATGAGCCTCTGTCCTTTGAATATGAGAATACTGACAGGTCCAAGTTTGTCTTACGGCCCTTGTTTTTTATCCCAGCACCCAGGGTGAGGTTTCCCATTAACTGGTATATGTAGGGTTTCATTGAAATCCTCCAAGAAAAGCCACAAAAGGAACAGACTCAGAGAGGGTGGAACTCCTATTGCAATCCACAGTTGTGTATATAGTCGAGAATATTTTTCATAGAAGATGGTATTCTTTCTATTAGCAGAAAGTATAAACATTCTCATGAATGTTTCAACCCTCCCTGGGCATAACCAGGTATGTTCTATACATAAGAAAAATCAAGTATTTTATATAATATTTGATAAGTCAATAATCTGATAGGTGTGTGTGTGTTAAAACAAAGCAAACAAGCTTATGCATGAGTTGGGTGTGAGGCTCATGATTTACATTTACAAGGCTTAGATATATAAAAATAATCTAATAGAAGCACAGAAAGTCATAGAGGAGTAGAATTCATAAATATGATTCTTCTTCTGTTGTCTGATTTGAAGTTCAATAGAAAGATCAAATGGAGTAGACTCACTCAATGACTGGTAAGACTGAGGAATTTGCACTGACAACCTAAGACAGGCAGCGTCCCTTAAACAATCAATAAATAAGGAGGATTCAGATGCAGACAGTACAGACCCAGTCAGGAGGCCAAGCCCCTGTGGGCCCAAGCGTTGTTGACCGTCCAAACCATAGGCTCTGAGGATCAGACTTTAGCTACCTAGCAGACATAGCAAACTGTCCCTCATCTGATTATTCAGTAATGCTTGTTAGTAATCTCATACATGAGCCCTGGATATCCACAGACAAATGTAAAAATCTTCCCTAAAAGCCGAGACTGTAAATTCCAAAAAGCCAAGTCCCCCCCCATCCAAAAAAAAAAAAAAAAAAAGCTAAAGAGGATAGAGAGAAACACTGAAACTGATGATATATGGTGGGGATAATAATCAATGTAATGAAACAAGCTATTTGAATGGTTGAATGTGAAGCTGATGATGTGCCCTGTAAACTTTCACTCAATGCAAAATAAAATCATTTAATTTTAAAAAAAAAAAAAAAAAAAAAAGGAGTAGACTCAGACAGGAAGCCTGTGCAGAGAGATAAAATCTGTGTCTCCTGAGGTTTATTCCAGTTTGTTCATTAATTGTCTGAGGCCCTCATCAATCCCAAGGGGAGTTTGTACAGGAGAGAGAAGAAAGGGAATCTCTGTCATAAGCTGGGGGAGAGCCAGAGGTCCCTGATGGTGGTAGGACCCATATCCACATGGTTTGATCAGAGAGCCTCATTGCTTAAACACAGAAATTGGAGGTCAGGCTTAACCCTAATCATTGTAACTCAGAGACCACCAGAGGTAGAAGAAGCAGAATGCCATAATTAAGCTTCAGGTGGAATACTACCTAGTTTATCCTTTCTTAAAGCACAGAAATCCTCTCTATAACATTTATGATATCTTTAAGTATCAGTTTTATAGAGGCATGATTAAAAAAAATTTTTTTATTATGAATTGAGTGCAGGTTTGTGGAGCAGATCATCAGTTTGACATTCAACAAATCATACACTTTGTTTCATCTCAATGATTGCAAACCTCTCAATGTAACAATCACCTATTCCACTTCTGCCCTGTGTTTCCTGTTTCCACTCCTTCTCATTTCCCCACACCCTTATAGATTGTGTTCTAAGGTAAATGCTGCCCTTTTGATCTCGAATGGTTGACCATTCTATGGTGTGTGTACCTCATTAATGTCAGTCACCCCCATATATGTACCTATCTATTGCTTGGCTAAATATTGAGCCATGGGGTGAGTTCCAGACCTGAAGGTAACCCAGGACTATAGTTTCTAGATTCCACAGTCTCTATCTGACCAGTAAACTTGGTTTTTTGTTTTTTATTTTATGGTTTTGAGTTTTGTTCTACATTTTCTCCCACTCTATCCAGGACCTTCTAATGTGTTTTCCTTTCAGAACGGTTGGGTAGTAGAAGTCAGGCACTATCTAGTTTTTCTGGTCTCAGGGTCATGGAGACTAATGTTTCCATAGGCCATTAGTCTGTTGGACTAACTGTTTTTATGCATTGTTCAATTTTCCTTTCTTCCAGACAGGGAGACACCAATAGTTGCACCTTAGATGGTCATTCGTGAGCTTTTAAGATCCCAGTTACTACTCTTCAAAGTGATATGCATGGGACTTTCAACAATCCATACATGTTGTGTTTCATCTTAGTGATTGAAAGCCCCTCAGTGCAGTGTCATCTCTCCCACTTACTCCCTTGTTTGTTTCCGGTTTCTAGTCCTCCTTTTCTGACCCCTCTGAACTTAGTCTTTGGGTAAATGCTGTCCTTTTGATCTCAGATGCTTGATTATTCTAAGGTGTGCGTCCCTTACTAGTGTCATTGTTCCCCTTATAGACCTGCCTCTTGTTTGACTGGAAACTGAGCCACAGGGGTGAGTTCACTTCCAGACCTGATGAGTGAATAAGGACCATAGTCTTGGGGGTGTCCCAGTAGTCTCTGTCTGACCAGTAAGCCTTATGATTATGAATTTTTTTCCACATTTTTCTCCCACTCTATGCAGGGCCTTACTAAAGATCCCTTTCAGAGAAATTGGTAGTGGTAACCAGGCACCATCCCCTATTTCTAGTCCCAGGGTTGTGGAGACTGATACTTGTGTGGTCCGTTAGTCCACTGGACTAATTGTTTCCATGTGTCTTCAATTTTCATCACACTTGAAAATCATGTGAGTGAGTAGGAGGTTTCCTCTTACAACCACTGAATTCAAAACTGAGTTTATAGCAGTAATGTTATTGTTTTTAATATTTGTTTAGTGTCCTCACTACACTGAACCCTAAACAACACACAGAGGGCATCCATTGTCTGCCTATTGACAGAGTCCTGAAAGTGTGTGTGTGTGTGAGAGAGAGAGAGACAGACAGACAGATTTGTTTGTGAGCACTTTCACCAGTTCTTTCCTTCAGACAAGGAGAGAACAATAGTTATACACCGTAGATAGCTACTCAGGAACTTTTAAGATCTCAGTCACTACTTTCCAAAGTAGGATGTGGAACATTGTCTTGTGGACTATGTTCTGCCAGTTGAGCTTGGTGTACCCCAAGTCCTGAACCCCCAGGCCCAACGACTCATTCCCTCAAAGTGTTTGGTTATATCTAAGAGGTTTTCATAACTTTGCCCCCTGTATGCTCCACTACATTCATGGATCTATTTGCAGCAAAAGTAAATACCTTTGTCCAATTACCCTCTGTTAACAGCTCTCCATTCTTAAAAGTAGATCATTATTGATCTAACATGTGCTTTCGATTTTTGTTAATATTTGCTTTGCACTGAAACTTTACCTCAAAATTGGCCTACTTTGTCTGACTTCATACTTTGTAATAAATCTGAATTTTTTTTCATATGTAATCATTTTAATGTTGTTATTGTTGTTAAGTGCTGTTGAGTCAGTTCCGACTCATAGTGACCATGTATAGGGTTTCTGCGGAGTAGCTGATAAGCTTGATCCACCAACCTTGCAGAGTTAAACCTGAATTCGAATTGAACAGTAACATATTAGCTGGCTTACTTTGGATTCATCCTCTGTGAATCCTAGTTTCTATAATAGGAATTTTAATATATACCTCAAAGAGTCATTGTGAGGAGGAAATGAAATAACTATGCAAAGTGCCTAGCCCAGTGCTTGACAATTAGGAGTTGAATGAATGAATGTAGGCATTCTGTGGCTTGGTCCCTGTTGTAATTACCATTTTCACAGTACTAGAAAAGCAAGATGTCCAAACTTTTTTCTAAGAGTTTAATTAGATTTAAAAATCTCCTTCTGAATTTGGTTATGATCCCTTCTGGGACCAGTATGCTCTACTTGGAAAATGAACTTCCCTGCCTTTTTCCTGGTCAGGAACATCTGTTGGAGCAGGCATCCTCTGCTCAAGTGTATTGTGTTTGGGTGACTGGATGTTTGTAAAACTTTCCATGAGGCTCATTAGCTCAGCTTTACCCAGCAAGGATTGTAAGTGGCTGTTTCAAAACAAGTACAGCCTGGGTCAACAAAAACCATGTCCAGGACCAAAAAGCTTCCCAGTCCATTGTGGAAACCAATTGCTTCTATTCTCCCGGAGATCTTTATTTCAAAGTTCTGTTATTTAGCTAAAACATAATACCTAGAACACTTTTGTAGTTTTTTCTGATAAAAACAAAATCACGTGAATGAACAGATTTCCTCTCACAACCACTGAATCTAAAACTGAGTTTATAGCAGTAATATTGTTGTTTGTTGTCGTTTTAATAGTTCTTTAGTGCCCTCACTACACTGAACCCTAAACAGCACACACACAAGAGAACACCCATTGCCTGCCTACCCACAAAGAGTTCTGAAGGAATGTGCGTGTGTGAGACAGAGTCTCTTGTGAGTACTTTCTTTAGTTGTGGACTGCAACTTAAGGATATCAGGAACTTGGACAGTCTTCAGAGGAAACACACACACGCACAAATAACTAAAGGGCTGGACTACAGGAACCAAGAGGAAAGCTGCTATCAGCGTAGTACACCTCACAGGCATTCTGTGTGTGATTGTTTAGTGAAGTAATGTTAGGTCCAGAGACAGGAAGACAGAGAACTGGATGAGTTTTACAGTTTATGGAGCATGGGAAGCAGCTGGTATTCATTTGCATTAGGGAAAAAAAAGATGATTTCAAATTAAAGTGCAGAGGACTGTATGTCATTGGAACATGTAAAGTAAGTTGTGCAAAACTTCTAAATTCTGAATGTGGTAGCTAAAGAGTTTGACTTCAGAATTCTAGAATGTTAATATCTGAAGAAGTGCTGGAGACCATTCAAACTACTTACTTTAAAGATGGAAAAAGCTGAGGCCCAAAGAAACAAAGGAACAGCTACAAAAATGCATTTTTTTTTTTTCTTTTTGGCTTGTCCAGAGTTGTACTTGATATGGTAAGATGTACCATTCCTTATCCTAGTGATAGGCCATGAAGTGTAGAGCAAAGCTCCCAGTGAGGCAGAAAATGTACTGCTTTCACAGAATTCCAAGAAAAGCGTTTTTTCTTTATAGCAGACCTATCCCTGACTCTAAATCACCCCAATGGTCACTCAGGATGAGGAAGTTGCACTCCTGATGTGGAACTGTAAGATCAGTACTGGACTGTGAACCACAAAGTCAACAATTCAGACCCAGCAGCTGTTCCTGGGAAACCTTATACAGGATTGCTATGAGTTGGAACCGACTCAAGGGCACTCAACAACAACAAATATGGGGAATAGAAGATTCCCATTATTATGGATTCTCTGTTAGCATGCTGTGGCATTTCTGTCTGGAGTCCCCAGTCAATGACAAGATAAGTGATCTGTTACTGTTGCCTTGGAAAATAAGTGAGGTGAAATGTAATCAAGAGTATAACCCTCATCTCGTTTGTATGTCTTGAATTTGGAGTGTGAGTGAGGACTTGAGAGGAAGAATGAAAAAAGGTGGAAGGGTCACTAAAACTGCAGAATGACCTTCGAGGAGCAAGAGGAGAGGGAAACATGAAGAGGAAAATAAGATGAGCAGGAATTTGAAAGTTCACAGAGTCATGGGACAGATGCTGTTAGGATGATGTCACTATCTACAGTAGAAATGATTATCATCATTTTAGGGATGGATACAGGTTCAGATAGATTGAACAGCTTGTTTAGAGTCACACAACCAAGTAGTAGGACCAACATTCAAATCTTCAACTGAGACTCCAAGGTCCAAGCTTTCAACACTATATCAGACAACCGTATTTATGTTTGTATTTCCAGTGCTGCCTGTCTTAAATGATCAAGTAATGATCATTGGATTAAAGATTTAATAATAATTGCATGAATGAGAGACAAGATAGGACTCTGTGTCCCTGGATCTGCCTGCTTGTTCTGAGAAGGCCTCATGGTTTCCTAAGTTAGAGAACCACTGATTCTCTGAGTTTCTTTGTGTGAGTGTCCCCTTTCCCTAATGCATGTATGTGCTAGGGACACTGGGGAGCCTGTGGGCGGCAAAACATTTTCTCATGAATATTTGTAGAGCTTTATACATTCCATAGTGCTATTTCCTCCCAACCAAGATGGAGGCAGAAATGGAAGAGAGAGAAGTTTATAAGAAAAGGCCTTTTTGTGCAGTAATTGGATGGGACTTTGCAGCCAGACCCAAGTGAGGGGAGGGGAGTTGCCATCAGTGTTTCATTTCAGTGTACGCCCTCTGCCAGCAGCACAGCTGCTCTGCTACATAAGAGTGTCCATGGCTGGATTTTAAAGGAATAAGGTCATTCTTTTGGATTCATCTAACTTGTTCTCCCCCTCTTTGGAAACTTGATTGCAAATCCTTAAAGACTGTTTTCAGATTCATAGAAGGATCTGAAGACTAGAGATCCTTGACACTTATTCTTTGCTGCTAGTACCAAATGCCTGTACAAAAATGAATAGCAGAAAGTCGAGAAATGTTTTACAATGCAAAGGCTTGTTTAGAAAGCTCAAAATTATAAAGAAGACCAGACTTACTGGTCTGATAGAGACTGGTGGAACCCCGGAGACTGTGACCCTTAGACACTCTTCAAACCTGAAACTGAACCACTTGGGGAGATTACCTTTCAGCCAAACAATAGACAGGCCCATAAAGTGAACAAAAGCACTTGTGTGGAACATGCTCCTCAGAACAATCAACCAAATGAGACCAAAAGGGCAGCATTTGCCCCCAAAGTTCAGAGTGAAGGCAGAAAAGGTGGACGAATGAAAACAGGGAACCCAGGCAGGAAGTGGGAAGAGTGCTGTTATATTGAGAGGGTTACAACTAGTGTTTCATAACAAAGTGAGAAAGGGAAACTAAACTGTTCTGTAAACTTCACCCAAACTATAAAATAAAAATAACAACCGCAAATGAGAGAATTAAAGTCGGATGATTAAAAAAGAAAGCATGCTTATTTGGATTGCTTGCCTTTGTGAGCCTAAAGGAAACAAAAATTCCTGATCGTCCTTGAGAAGTCTAGACTGGACAGAAGTTATCTGTACGGGAGTCATGTCCAAAGCTTGATAGTTGTTTGCAGACCCTGGGCAGCCTAAGCATAAATAATAGCGTTCCTGAGACAATTGTCCTTGAAGTTATGTAGGCATTCTCTTGCTTGCACCTGCAATGTCGAGAAGTTTCCCTACACTCCCACTCTGTCAGTACACATGGGCTTGTCCCCAGGATTTAAAGGAATTGTCAATTAATTGCTTGGTGAATAGAAGTGTGATAATGGGGCTGATTACTTTGAGAATTTTGGAAAATCTGAATCTTGTAAACAGGAGCATATAAAATGAAGCCCAGCTCTGTGAGTGAAAAGTCCATATGTTCACCAGAGTAAACCAGCATGCACAAGCAGACTGATACCATTAGTCCTGTCCAGAGGAAGCCACCTGGTCTGTCTTGCCAGGTGCTAAATCCTCTTCCCACACACTTTCACAGTAAGCCTGTGTACTCATTAAGTACTCATTCAGCACCATTTAAATAGTCCTCTGTTTGGGGGAGACAGTCCAGCTGACCAACAAAAGACTCCTTCTCAATGAAACTCTTGAGAAGGGTTTAGAGAAAGTATTTGGAGAGAATGGGAGTGATTTTTTTCTAATTCTATACTCAGCAGAACAAGAACAACTGTATAAACCAAAGTATCAGCTAATTAATTAGCTTATTCAAATATCTGACTGGAAAGGCAATGTAAGCTACTAAAGTATGCAAACAATGCAGAAGAGTATAATGTAAACATTTTTAAAAAAACCCTCAACCTCTTCCTTGCCTTCCCCCAAGATTTCCCTAGAGGTAACCACTATCTTAATTTCTTGAGTATCTTTCCAGAAGTTCTCTAGGTAGGAATATATTGTATAAAAACCCACTTCTGTCAGTAACCCTGTGGGATAGAGTAGAACTACTCCACAGGATTTCCACGGCTATAAATCTTCATGGGAGCAGATAGTCTCATCTTTATCATGGGTATGGAACCACTGACTTTGCGGTTAGCAGTCCAGTGTGTATCCACTATACCATCAGGGCTCATTAGTATGCATTGTATATTGTGTTAAGTGCCCTGGAGTTAATTCCAACTCACAGTGACCCTGTATAGGGTGTGGACCACTGACCTTGTGACAGTGGTGGTTATGTGCCTTGGAGTAGGTTTCTACTCATAGCGACCCTATACAGGGTTTCCGAGGCTATAAATCTTTACGGGAGCAGAAAGCCTCATCTTTCTCCTGCGGAACAGCTAGTAGTTTTGAACTGTTGACCTTGTGGTTTGCAGCCCAATTCATAACCACTATGCCACCAGAGCTTCTTCCAGTGCTTGTCCTACAGTACCAATTACAAAGGATGTGAAGTTTCATCTCATTGAGGTTTTGATTTGCATTTCCCCTAATGATTAATGGGGAGTCCTGGTGTGGCGCTGTGGGTTAATGCGCCAGACTGCAAGCCGTTTGAACTGCGAAGTCTGCGGTTCAAGCTCACCAGCTGCGCCTCAGAAACCCTATACAGGGTTGCTATGGGTCGGAATCGACTCGAGGGCACTTAACAACAACAACAACGACAACAGTGATGAATGGAGTCCTGGTGTGGCGCTGTTGGTTGAAGTCCACTTGAACTGGGAGGCTTGCAGTTCAAGCTCACCAGCTGCTCCTCGGAAACCCTATACAAGGTCGCTATGGTTTGGAACTCAACTCGATGGCACTTAACAACAGCAACAATGATTAATAGTATGGCATTGTAGGATAAGCACTGGACTGCTAACCATAAGGTTAATAGTTCATGTTCACCAGCTGCTCCTCAGAAACCCTATCCAGGGTCACTATGAGGTGAAACCAAGTTAACAACACACAGCAGCACAGCAATGAAGAAGCCATGATTGGGCAATGGTTAAGCACTCAGCTGCTGACCAGCCGCTCCACAGCCATTTCTATGAAATATCTAGAACAGAGAGTAAAGTTTATTAGTGGTTACCATTAGTGGCTGGGTGGGAGGGGGAAAGGGATAGTCATTGTTTAGGGGACAGAGCTTCTGTTAAGGGTTTATAGAAAATTTTTGAAATGGGTAGTGATGGTGGTTGAATATACATAATGAAAATAATTTCACTAAATTATGCATGTTAGAAATGTTGAAATGGCAAGTGATTTTTGTTACATATATGAGAGAGTTTCAGAAAGTTCATAGAAGAAAATCCAGTTAAAGTGCATTCACCACTTGTCATGTGACATGGGCTTGCATGTCACTGTGATGCTAACCAGATTTAATTGAAACTTCCAGACTAAGACAGACAGGGAAGAAAGACCAGGTTATCTGCTTCAGAAAATCATCCAGTGAAAGCCCTACGATCAGGAGATTCCATTGTGCATGGCCTTGCCTTGAGTTAGAGACCCACCCAATGGCAGCTGACAAGAGCAAACCCTTAATAAGAGTGTTTTAGAACACTGGATCACGCCCCTTGATTTTTTTCATCTTTGCCCATATGGTAGGTAGAAATGATATCTTGTTGTTGGTTTTGATTTGCTTTTCTTTTACTATAATTGAGGTTCATTTTTATTGGCCATTTGTGTCTTTTCTTCCCTGTAAATTGTGTATTGATATCACTTCTGCATTTTTCTGTTTTATTGTTTATTTATGTCTTATTTTTTAAAGTAATTGGTATATTAAAGAAATCGGTCTTTTGTCTGCCATATTTATTGCAAATATTTCCCCTGCTTATGGTTTTCTTTTCATTCTGTTGTGATTTTTAAGCTTTTGCTGTGTGTGGATAATAATACTTTTTTTTTTTAAATGTGATAAAATTTATCAACATTTCTCATGGCTTTTGGTGTGTCAAGCTTAGAAAGGCCTTATCCATTCTGAGATTATGAAAATATTCATTGTAGTTTTCTCTTTTTTCTGGTATGTTTGTTCTTCAGTGCCCTTGAGTTGATTCCAACTCATTGCAACCCTTCATAGGGATTCCGAGGCTGTAAATCTGTGTGGGAGCAGAAAGCCTCATCTTTCTCCTGTGTTCTGGAATGCTTATAGTATATCTCATACACACACACACACGAGGGGGCTTTGAAAAGTATGAGAAAAATGAAAAGATCATAGAATTTTTCCATGAACTTTTTGAAGCTCCCTTGCATAAATACTTTATACATACATATTTAAATATTCATTCCATCTAGAATTCTTCAGTGTGAGAAATGAGGTAGGACTCCAGCTCTGTTTATTTTTTTCCAGAAGACTAGCCAATTGGCCCAATACCATTTATTGAAACTCCTGTTTTTATTGTCAAGATAAAAAGCCACTCTTCTAATTTGCTAAATTCTTACATTTGCTTGGGGTCTCATTGTAAACTCCTTATTTTGTTCCCATAATCTCTTATTATTTTGGTGCTAGAACCATACTAAGGAGCTCTGGTAGCGTAGTGGTTACGAATCGGGCTGCGAACCTTACGGTCAGCGGTTCGAAACTGCCAGCCGCTCCGCGGGAGAAAGATGAGGCTTTCTACTCCCGTAAAGATTTATACCCTCGGAAACCCTGTACAGGGTCGTTATGGGTCGGACCCGACTCGATGGCACTTAACAACAACAACAACAGAACCATACTGGATAAGAAAGTTTCAAACGTATATGAAAACACATTATATTGTTTCACTACTGTAACCTTTTAATAATGTATGGGCTCATTTCTCTAATTTCTTTCTCAAACTCTTGGCTATTTTGTCTGTTGCTCTTTTCTCAAATGCTCTGTGCTTCTCTGCTCTTACTCATGTTGGTCCCCTCTTCCTGAAATATATTAATACTTCTCACTTCCCCAGTTTCTGCCATTCAAAATTCAGCCCATTCTTCAAGACTCAATTCAAATGCTACTTTTCTCTTGAAGTCATCACCATCCCTAGGATTCTCACTGTGGTGGTGGGTAGGTGCCCTTGAGTCCGTTCTGACTTATAGCAGCCCTTTGTATAACAGAACAAAACACTGCCCAAGCCTGCGCTATCCTCACAAGTGTTGCTATATTTGAGCCCTTGAGTTGTAGCCACTGTATCAATCCATCTCATCGGGGGTCTTCCTCTTTTTCACTGACCCTCTACTTTGCCATGTCTGTTACGGATGAATTGTGTCCCCCAGAAATATGTGTTAGCTTGGCTAGACCATGATTGTCAGTATTATGTAATTATCCTCCATTTTGTTATCTGATGTAATTATCTGATGTGTTGTAAATCCTTATCTCTGTAATGTTAATAGAGGGAATCCTGGAGACACTGTGGAATAAGCATTAGACTGTTAACCCCACAATACATGGTTCAAACCCACCAGCTGTTCTTCTGTCTTCTCCCATAAAGATTTACAGTCTTGGAAACCCTTTATAAGGATGCTTTGAGTCAAAAGGTGTCCTGGTGTGGCGCTGTAGGGTAAGCACTGCACTGCTAGTCACGGGGTTGGTAGTTCAAACCCATCAGCCACTGTTTTAGAAACCCTATAAGGGTTGCCATGAGTTGAAACTGACTCAATGACACTTAACAACCACAATGAGGACTAGACTCAGTGGCATTGGGTTTATTATATTTATGAGGCAAGATTAGAGGCAGTTATGCTAATGAAGCAGGAAGCAATTTACAGGATTAGGATTAGGATTATTTTAAATTCCAAGATTTACAGTCTTGGAAACTGTTCGTAAGGATGCTATGAGTTGGCAGGTATTCTTGTGTGGCACTGTAGGATAAGCACTGCAGTATAAGCACTTAATATTTCTGGTATAGCAGCACTAGATAGCTATGACAGTGTCTTTCTCCAGGGACTGGGTCCTCTTGATAACGTCCAAGTGCATGAGATGAAGTCTCAAAATCCTTGCTTCTCGGGAGCATTCTGTTTGTACTTCAGCTGGCTCTTATACTGTCTCCTGACTCTTTTCTGGTACTTTATGGATATTGTATTTAGGTACATCACTTATCTCTTACATTAGACTGAGCAGAGACTTGAAGGCAAAGACTAGCCTCATCCATATTTATTTTTACCTTTTTTAGAGATCTGAAGTGATTTTATTTCCTTCACTATTTAAGCCAACCGTGAAATTTCACAGTGATTGCTGGGGTGGGTGGGGCAGAAGGAAGGCTGTGTGAAGAATCTTCTGGGCTGTGGTGGGTCTACAGGGTGGTCTCACTGGGGCAGTTGGAGGAGCGCTGACCACCTGTGTGGCAGGTCAGTGATGTTCCAAGAGTGGCAGAGCTGGTAGGCAATGTCCTCTGCAGCCTCCAGTAGGCGCAGCGCCATCAGGCCATCATCCACAGTGGCAGAGAGTTGGCTAGAACCTTGGCTGCCTTGGAATTGCCTTCCGTAGAGATGATGACTGCCTTCTGCTGTTCAGCCTTTTCCATCACAAATCTGGCTCTCTGCTGAGCTGCCTGTTTGGCTTCTATTGCTTCTGTGAACTCCTTCCCAAAGGTCAGATGCGTCCAGGACACATCATCCCGGATGAGTCCAAAGGTGGCTGCACACTCCTAGAGATTGTTGTGCACCTGTCTGGAGATCAACTCTCTCTGGGTGATTAGTTCTCCAGCATCAAAGCGAGCCACCACTGGCTTGAGGATCTTTGTTGTGCTGGGTACCAGCTCATCATAGTCCTCTCTGATGCTGGTGTAGGTGCATGGCAGCTGGCTGGCAGCTGACTAGAAGAGGATGTGCACTGTGATGTTCACATTCTGTAAATCTCTGCTCCCGGTGACTATTGGCATGTTCCATGGTTGAGAGCAGCAATCAAAGATAATTGGTTTGTTTCCAAAGGATGAGAAAATGAGTCCCTTCCCCTCCCATGATGTCCTGACCTCCACATCAAAGATGACCGCTCTGTGTCCTACATTCACATTATACAAGGCAGAATTTACCACACTTCTTCAGTGGCCAAGGCCAGGCCAAACTTGCTGATGGACTCAAACACCTCGGAAGCCATGGCTGGATCTCGCCTTTTAGCCACTCACACCTGCTTCCACTTGGACTTGCACATTCTCATCCATTTTTTGATCCTCACATTCCCTACCACAGTGACATTCCATTCAGTGAACATGTAGCAGGTGCTACCACTGCAATATATGGGGTAGAGTGAGTGCTGTAGGGGGGATATGGAGATGTAAGGCTTCAGAAAGCTTAAAGTGGCACTGGGGGCACCATGCTTTTTTTAGGCACTGTTTTAGTTATCTAGAGCTTCTAGAACAGAAATAACACAAGTGGAGGGCTTTAACAATCAGAGGTTTATTTTCTCACAGTTTAGGAGGCTAGCAATCCAAATTCAGAGTACCAGCTCTAGAGAAAGGCTTCTGTCAGCTCTGGCAGGAGGACTTTGCCTCCTTTCAACAGCTGTGGTCCTGGCATTCACTGGAGATCTCCATGTGTCTGTCTAGGAGCTTCTCAGAGCAGGGACCCCAGGTCAGAGGACACACTCCACTCCTGACTTTTTTCTTGATGGTGCTGAGATCCCTCCCTCTCTGCTGCTTCTCTCTCCTTTCATCTCTTTTAAGATCAAAGGTGATGCTGGACACACCCTAGGTAAACTTCCCTTATGTCAGTTTGGTGGTGTGTTCTGATGAAGGGGGTTGCATCCCACCCTAATCCCCTTAAATCCGATCAGATAATGGGGATGATTACATCATTGCATATCTGCCAAACCACTGAGAATTGTGGGTCAACCGAGTTGACACATAGTTTGGTGTTGTTGTTAAGTGCCATTAAGTCGGTTCCAACTCATAGTGACATTGTATAGGGTTTCCACGATTCGATATTCAGGTCACAACCCTAAGGAAACTATCCTTATAACTAATTGGCTGCTTGCATCAGAGCGTAGAATAGAGGATAATTACATAATGCCTGTCAGAGTACTAAGAATCAAGGCCTAGCCAAGTTAACATATAACATCAACTATCACAGTTGGTTAAACGTCAGTGAAACCTCTCCTTTCTCCAAGAAAGGCAGAGTTGATTGTTTCTTATTTTTCAAGTGTGAGGCAGAGGATCTTGAACTATTTATAGACTCATTTCTGAAACAAACTGAACACAGTAAAAGCCTGAAATCAAATGGTGACCAGATGTGTCCAGGCATCCCTCTGGCTGTATTTAGAAACTGTAAATGGCAGAGTCCCTAGGGAACTAGACTCTGGGGCAGAAATGGGTGGGTTCAGGCTTATAAGATCATGTGGTATACAGTTAACCCATTACAGCTGATCCTTGGGGTGGAAGAGGCAAGCAGAAGTGTGTTCAAACTTACTTGTGTGCTAGAAATGAGAGATTATTCCTTTTCAGTGATTTCATTACTCAACTCTTGTCTCTGTAGCTAGGCTGCTCGACAGGCTACAAATGTTATATTGGAACATGTGCTGAGTTGATAGAGAAATAGTGGTTCTGCTGAGATGAAAACTGATAGAAATACGTTAATTACTTTTCCTTCTTTATTACTTTCCCCTGTTAAACGAACCTCGTCTCATTTGTGGTGCTGTTGTGGTAATGTTTCTGGATGATATTACTTTTCCTTTGTCCCACAACAGAGGTTTTAAAAAAAATAGAAGCAACTTCCTTCTTCCATAAGCATTTGGAAACATTCCATGGAGTTTGGAGATTCAATCTCAGGGATGTTGCACTAAATTTTGGAAAATGTTCTTTTGCCTAACTCCCTTAATGGGAAGCGAGGAAAACAAACACACACAAACTTACTGAGAATCTATTAAAGTTTCAGGTACTGAACTTATACAAGGGAACCTCAAAAAGTTTTTGGAAAAACTATGTTCTTTTTATTCCATTTTTCCACAAACTTTTTAAAACCTCCTCATATTATCTTTTCCATTACTTACAGCAACCTTGAAAAACAGAAATTATTATCTCTATTTCATAGACAGGAAAACAGAGGTTAAGTAACTTGTCCACAGTCATACTGGTAAGTGTTGGGTCCCAGATTTAAACCCAGTTATCCCTGTACAGTGCTATAGGATAAGCACTGGACTGCTGACTGCCTAGGTTGGCAGTTTAAATTCACCAGGCACTTCTTAGAAACCCTATATAGAGTTGCTATGGATTGGAACCGACTCAATGGCACTTACCAACAACAATATCATCATCTTGCCTTCAAAGCCCTTACTCTTTCCACTATACCCTGCTACATGTTACATGAGCTCACTCTTTATCCTTGTCTGATGTGTTCTTGTCACTGCAATTTGCTGTGTGATAAGAATGAGCTGATCAGGAATATTGGACTGTAAACCTGTGTTTACTTAGGAAACATCCAGGAGTTGTGAATAAAGAACATCTGTTCTCAGTCCTCCTTACTGACTCCCCTCTGAGAGAGGGGGAACCAGCACCTGTTTTATTTATTTATTGTAGTTTAGGTGAAAGTTAAAATAGTAAATTAGTTTCCATTCGATAATTTACACAGTTTGTTTCATGATATTGGTTGCCAACCCCCTCAGTGTAACAACGGTACCCTTCCCACTTCCTCCCTGGGTTCCTCATTTCCATTTGTCCTTCTTTCCTGCCCCTTTCTGCTTTCTGAGCTTTGTTTTGAGGTAAAGGCTGCCCATTGATCCTTTATGGTTGATCATATTGAGGAATACATTCCTCCCTGGTGTTATTATCCCTTATAGGAGCCTGTCTGTTGTTTGGCTGGAGTTGATCTTCGGGGGTGGCTTCAGTGTCAGATTTGAAAGGTATCTAAGGACCACAGTGTCAAGGGCTCCACCAGTCTCTATCACATCAGTAAGCCTGGTCTTGTTTATGATTTTGAGTTTTGTTCTACTTTTTTTTCTCTCTCTCTGTCCAGGATCATCACCTATTTTTGCTTTTCTATCTGAAGCAAGTGCTTGTCTGCAGGTATCAGGGTGCTTTGTTCTGAACCCCTAATAGCACTTACCCACATCACTTTCTGAGACAAAAGATACACTTCATGGCAAATGGTGGCTTCATTTGACCTATTCTGATCCAGAGACCAAGTTTTGAAATGCACTTTGAAAATGAGGAACTATAACCAGAGGTGCCCATTAAAGACTCTGAGGTCCCTGTGTTAACCCTGACAACTGTGGTGCTACTTTTCCTTCTCAACAAAGCTCAGCATATCCTGGTACCTCTTTCTTTATAGGTCCTTTCCCATCTATGAAGTATTCTAAAGTCTCTACTTTCTTATTGTTGTCAGTTGCCATTGAGTCAGGTACAGCTGATGGGAACTTTTGTGTACGAGGAGGCTTCAAAAAACATGAATAAATGTAATTAAAAGATAATGCAATGTTTTCATGTACTTTTGAAGCCCCCTTGTATAACAAACCAAAACATTACTCAGTCCTACATCATCTTCCAGCAAGTATTCTGTTGTGATCCATCAAGTTTTCATTGGCTAAATTTTGAAAGAATATCTCTAGAACTTTCTTTCTCGTCTGTCATAATCTACAAGTGTTGCTGAAACCTGTTCACCCTAGGTCACCTGCTGGTATTTGAAATTTCCAATGTATAGCTTCAAGCATCACAGCAACACAAAGCTACCGAAGTACAGCAAACTGACACATGGTGGTAGGGTTTCATTTAGGGGAGGAAATTATAAGTGTAGGACCCCCAAACTGAATTTACAGTTTATACGGTTTTAAATTAAATTAAATTTTATCTCATTTTCTATGTTTC
Organism: Chrysochloris asiatica; assembly: GCF_000296735.1. Taxonomy (NCBI): domain Eukaryota; kingdom Metazoa; phylum Chordata; class Mammalia; order Afrosoricida; family Chrysochloridae; genus Chrysochloris; species Chrysochloris asiatica. The sequence continues at coordinate 33,378,275 of NW_006408522.1, read as the reverse complement.
TTGTCAATCCTACCTGTTTTAAGTATTTATTCCTCAGCAAAAACTAACCTCATTTACTTAGTATTGTTTACATGTTGTTAAGTGTCATAGAATTGGTTCTGATTCATACTGACCCTGTATAGGGCTTCCAAGGAGTGGCTGTTAAGTTTGAACTGCCAGTCTTATGGCTAGCAGTCCAGTGCTTATCCAGAGTGCCATCTTCCACACCAAAGAGGATAAATCTCTTAGGCATTTGTCAACTTCATTAAGATTTTTTGATGTTTGTTAACTATATTCCATTGACTCTTAGTCCCAAATTACTGAGTAACTGTGTTGGTTTGTGTCAATACATCTTAGTTGTCAGTAGCAGGAAGTTGTTCATCACCAAGGTCTCTCTTCCATCATCTTAGTTTTGTTTTTTTCATGCTGTCTTTGTTACATGAATGAGACAGGCTTAGTGTAGGATGTATCTTGAGTCAGTCTCTTTTGAGATTTGTTGTTGTTGTTAGGTGCCATCCAGTAGATACCGACCCATAGCAACCCTATGCACAGCAGAACGAAACACTGCCCAATCCTGGGACAACCTCACTACTGTTGCCATGCTTGAGTCCATCGATGCTGCCACTTGGCTAATCCATCTCGTTGGGGGTCTTTCCTCTTTTTCTCTGACCCTC
>NW_006408522.1:33367190-33376817 GCF_000296735.1 Chrysochloris asiatica | reverse complement strand
GCAATGTTGTTCATAGCTTGTCATGATCCATGAGATTTAAAGGAGATTAAACAAGCAAGTGAAAGAAAGATGAAGGAAGAGAGATGCCAAGCCACTTGAAGATTGTCCAAGATCAAAAGCTTAGTAGAACCTAGGACCTTCTTCCAGAGAGGAAGCCTTCCTCTAGAGCTTGTATCCTAAACTCAAATTTATAGCCTCCAAATTTCTCTTTGTTAAAGCTACCAACTTGTGTTATTTCTGTTACATCAGCACTAGATAACTTAAGATGCTATCCTACCCAGAAGGCTTCTGGGTAATGGAATTCCTATGATAGGTTGAGTAGAAGAGTGACCAAAGCAGTAGAATCCCACCCTAAGGCAGCTACAGAGACCTGTTATCTTAGAATAGAAACTGCTGGGCTTGAGTGACAAGAAGGAAACCTTTGAAAAGGTACTCAGATAAATAAAATTTAGATTTTTTTTGTTGTTGTTCACAGTTTTCCATTTTACTACTCATTGACAGCGATCATTAACTGATAGGTAAAGGAAGGACCCTAACATTCAAATCATTCTTTTAGCTCTGATAAAGTGGAACAATATTAGCTAAAAATTGAGTTCCTAGGTAATCCTAAGATTATACTGATGTTACTTTTTTCCTTAAAGATCCAAAGGTGACTGAACAAAATGATAAAATATGCAGCATAAGCACTGAGATCAGAACGATCTTACAGATGCCACTATAGATAAGTCTTTGAGTTCTTTTGTTCCTTGTTGTCAAGTGCCATCGAGTCAGTTCTGACCCACAGCGACCGTGTATAGAGTTTCTGAGGAGCGGCTGGTGAGCTTGAACTGCCAACTTTGCAGTTCAAATTACTTTGCAGCCTGGCGCATTAACCCACAGCGCCACACCAGAGGTCTGATGTACCATAAATTTGGTCCAGTTCTAGAAATAGAAAAATTAACATAAAAAAAAGGCCCTGTCATAGTTATCTAGTGCTACTATAACAGAAATACCATAATTGGGTGGCTTTAATAAACAGATTTTTTTCTTCTTCACAGTTCAGGAAGCTAGATGTCTGAATTGAGGGAAATGACTTTAGGGGAAGGAAGGCTTTCTCTCTCTTTTGGCTCTGGAGGAAGGCCCTTGTCTCTTTGAGCATCTCTGGGAAACCTTCCTGTAGCTTGGCATCTACAGCTTTGTAGCTTTGTGTCTCACTTGCTTGTTTAGTCTCTTTTGTATCTCAAAAGCGATAAACTTAAAACACATCCTATACTAATCTGTCTCATTAACATAACACACACACACACACACACAAAAAACAAACCCTCACTTCCATCTAGTCATTGGGACTCATAGCAACCCTTTATAGGGTTTCTGAGGCTGTAAATCTTTATGGGAGTAGCTGGTGGGTTTGAGCTGCCATCCTTCTGGTTCCGTGTCCAGTGCTTATCCTAAAACAACAACAGAGCTCCTTTATGTTGTTGTTGTTAGATGCAGTTGAGTCAGTTCCAACACACAGAGACCGTGTATAGGATTTCTGAGAAGCAGCTGCTAGGTTTGAACCACTGACCTTACGATTAGCATCCAGTGCTTATCCTACAGCATTACAGTAGGACTCCATAGAAAGTGATAAATAATGTAGAGAGATAGGGAGTGTGGAGATGCAATTTATGTAAGGGAATCTTCACTGAGTGGTAACTAGAAGAAATGAATGACTGAGCTGGGCAGAGACACATGGGGAAGAATGTTCTAGAAAATAGACCCTGTTTTCTGTTGCAGTTCCAGAACAGCTAAGGGGTTATCTTAGGTATCTATTGCTGCTGTAGCAGAAATACCTCAAGTGGATGGCTTTAACAAATCAAAATTTATTCTCTTGCAGTTTAGAGGCTAGAAGTCTCAATTCAGAGTACTGGCATTGGACAAGGGCCCTTGTTTCCTTTCAGCATCTGTAGGCCCACCATTCCTTAGAGATCTCCATGTGTCTTGACATCAGTTGTTCCCTGGATCTAGGAACTTCACAGTGCAGGGACCACAAGTCTAAAGGATACACTTCACTTCTGGCTCTGCATTCTTGGTAGTAGCAGGCCCCTCATAACAAAGATGACCTGTTCCCAGATGGGATTATAACTACAGTCATGTTGTTGCTGCTGTTCAGTGCTTTTCGAGTCGGTTCCAACTTACAGTGACCATGTGTTGGGTTTTGGAGGAGCATCTGATGGGTTTCAACCGCTGACCTTGCAGTTAACATTCCAGTTCTTATCCTGCAGTGCCACACTAGGACAGAGTTCGGATTTATAGCACATATTTTGGGGGAGGACACAATTCAGTCCCTAACACATGCACTTTCATAAGTGACTGAGACAACCTAAGAGCATCTTTATTCTAGGGCTACTAGCTACAACGAATGTCAGGCTTTGTTTATTTCATGATGGTGACTTGATAGGAGTAACTCAGATAAAGAAAGTGCCTCAAGACCGGTGTGGCTGGAGATCTTGTGACTAATACACAGCTCTTCTCTTTGCTAAGCTAGTCTTCAGGGTTGGAGGAGGGAATATGTGGTTCAAGGGAGGAAGGTGCCCTACCCGTGAGATGTATGAGGCAGATGCTGCTCAAATCAGCATAAAACTAATATATTTTGCTAGACCTTGGATTGCCAAGAATGATCTGGGCTTCATCTGGGCAGGCTGAGTCCAAATATGAAATCAGAACTATCTCAGGGGCTCAGTGCATTTGCTTCTCCAACATTTAAGACTGGCCTCAAGAGACCCATTCAGACTAAAGAATATTAAAAACAGGAAATCTGCTCTTAGCAGCACCATTGCTGGAAAACGTTTCCCACATAGGCAGGAATGAGCGTTAACAACAGAAACTCCATACCCCAGGCATGTTTTCGTCTTATATAGAAATATTAGCAACTCAAACAACTTGAAACAGTTTTGTCCCACTTAACTACCTCCCAGAGTACTGCCTCGCCAGTCCATTAAAAATGGGGTAATGAACCTGCGTGACCTCATTTAAAATATGAAAATGGTGCTCTGTGGAGGATATTTGACTTTGTGTACATCTTGTCTGAAGATCAGACATGTAGAAATCAATGCAGGCAAGATTTAGGGGAGACTGGTGTGGCGTTGTATGATAAGCACTGGACTGCTAACCCAAAGTCAGGGGTTCAAACCCACCAGACACTTCTTGGCAACCCTATACAGGGTCACTATGAGTTGAAACTGACTCAAAGGCATTTAACAACAACAGAGACCAGCCCTAGTTTAAATTTTATTCACCATGCATTTATTGTGAGGATTTTGGATTCTCCATAGATTATATTCATTCATTTATTCAGTCAGTGATAACTGGGTGTGTTCTGGGTATGCAGCTGCCATGCCCTAGATTCCCTCTTTAATACCTCAGGGCCTTCCAATGACATTCAGCCCAGAGCATCTCGGGATCCAACTCTGGGATTGTTGTTCTTTTGCATGGTTTGTTGCGGAGGACAGTGGGGGTGGATAGAAAACATTTTGGAAGAAGGCGGGGGTGGAGGAGAAGCAAGGGGTACAAAGAGGAAGCTAAACTCTAGAGGAAATACTGTTGTTTCTCTTGTGCTGTGGTGTCATCCTCCCTAAGTGAGTACAGTGTTGAGAAAGGCTTCTGGAACCCTCAGTGAACATGACCCAGGCACTCTTCTGTGGGTGGGGCCTCTGTTCCCAACCCCTCAGTTGGCTGGATCTATGTGTCATGAATAGTTGCTTCAGTAGGAGAGACTGTAAGGGGAAAAGATTCTTTATTGTCCGTGTGCCATCATCATTTCTTGCTTGTAAGAAAACCAAACTACATTGGAAAAGTGTTTAATTGACACATACATACAGGAAAGTGCACCCCAGAAGCCCTACCATGTGCTCTGTTGAAATATATTTTAAGCTCTCTTCAGGGGCTTTTTCCAATGCATGCCCTGGAATGTTGAGAAGTGAGATGCTTGTGAATGGATCTTGCATCATGCTGCTATCTAGCCCTTAAAAAAGTTTTCCAGCTCCTGCCCTTTAGGATACCTCCTTAATTATTAGCGGTCTTGGTTACCATTGAGTCAGTTCTGTGTGCAGAGTAGAATTGCTTCATCGGGTTTTCAAGGCTCTTACCTTTTGGAAACAGATTGCCAGACTTGTCTTTCAAGGTTCCTTGGGTGGATTTGAATCACCTTTTGGTTAGTAGTCCAGTGTTTAACTATTTGTACTACCCAGGGCTCCCCTTAATTTTTAGGGATAGAAAAGTTACCAGATGATTTGCCTCAATTGTTACAGACCCCTTAGTTCTTGGAAGTTCTACCTGATGGAATGAAGGTCTCATAGAGCTCTACTATCTCTTGATTTTGTATATTATTTTTTAGACAGTGGAATACCTTATCCATGTTGGAATTTACCAGTGGCTGGGCATAGTCCTCTCCACCCGGATCATCAGGTCATCTTCCATATTTCTACCCTAACAGCTGCAGGGCAAACTACTAACAAGTCCACTTCTCAGGCAACTACTGGTCAGTGCTTCGACTCTGTGCTTGCTGCCATTGACTTTGCCTTTGTGAGAGTTTTTCAGGCTTTCAAGGAACAGAGGTGATCTGGTCATTATAGAGATGGGTCATGAATGTAAAACTATGTGGGGAAATAGGAAACCATTGACAGTCACCCAGCCAGGTCACATGGAACTGGAACATTATTCATCACTGCTCAGAATTCAACTGTGACTTTAGAAGGCCAGTGATAGTTCTCCATCTCCTATTCAGAGCATCCCAATAGAGCTGATTGGGTCAGCTAATCTTTATCGATGTTGTAGTTGATGTTAAGTACTGTTGAGTTGGTTCCAATCCCTAGCAACCCTATATAGGGTTTATAAGGAGCAGCTGGTGAGCTTGAACCAGTAACCTTGCGGTTCAAACTGACTTTGCAGTCCTTCGCATTAGCTCACAGCGCCACATCAGGACTCCACTTATCTGCTTTGGTATATCCTTATTAGCATTCTTATCTGGGTAACCTTATGACTGATAATTTCTCTTATGCCCAGGCTAAATATGTTTAAGTTTTCTTGGGGTCTATTCATTTTAAGGCCTTGGGAAAACAAGGTCAGATGGCACAAAACATGGTAAATTATGACCAAGGAATCATTTGTGGCTGTCTTTTCAGAAAGGTCTATGGGAATGACAGGAACTTAGAGTCTTGTAAACCCTATTCCAGTAAAGCCAACTTTCATTTTTGTCTCTCACAGGATCCAGTCTAATGAATCCATCTTTTTGCAAGGAGGAGGGAATGATTTGCCTGTTCAGTGAATGCCTTGCTTATGTCCAGAGAGTAGAACAGCTGCATATGGGATCTACCAGCTCTCACATGCCACTCAGACAGTTGGGAACATTGTTTAGCAAACACAGCACTGTTAGAAATAGCAGAATCTTGTATAAACAGAAAAATGTTTCTTTGGTGACCTCAAAGCTCAGTTCTCCTGATTCCTTTAAGTTGGGAGTATGAATTTTAGTGAAACTGTTGTTCCGAAATGCTTAAAGGGAGACTTGATAGAATTTCTTTCAGTGTGAAGTAAAACAATTTTATTCTGTGTGTATGTGCATACATGTATCTGTATGTGTTGGCATTATGTTCCCATATAAACTCTTACTTTTTTTTTTTTCTTTCCTTTTTTAATTTTCACTTTTCTGGGAAGCACTAAACAAAATAATGGGTTTAGAAACAGAAAGGGATTTGTTTTTAATCTTCTGATAAAGGTAACATGAAAGAGTTGGATTCAGCAGAAAAGATATGTTAGTGTTTGATACCAGAAACATCCTAAACTTTCCTCTTTGGCACCCCACCCCTTCCTGGATGAGAAGTGGTCAGACATAGTAGTTAAGGAATCCTGGGTAATGAATCCTGTTGGATATGCACTGGGCTGCTATCCACATGGTCACTGGTTCAAACCCATCAGCCACTCCTCGGAAAACCCTATGTAGAGTCACTGTGAGTTGAGATCAGCTCCATGGCATTTAACAACAACAACATAGTTGTGATAGTTATGTGCTGTGGAGTCAGTTCCAACTCATAATAACCCTGTATATATATGGTTTCCAAGACTGTAAATCTTTACAGAAGCAAAAAGCCTCATCTTTTTCTTGTGAAGCAGTTGGTTTCCTTGCAGGTAGTAGCCCAGCATGTAATACATTGCACCACCAGAGCCCCTTACCAATATAGTTGTTGCTGTTCGGTGCCATAGAGTTGGTTCCAACTCAGTATAGGGTTTCTGAGGAGCAGCTGGTGATCTTGAGCCACCGACCTTGAGATTCAAACTGAACTTGCAGTCCAGCACATTAACCTGTAGCATCATACCAGGACTCCACAGTAGTTAAAATTTTGATTTGTTTTTGTTTTACAATTTGATCCTGGGCAACTCCCTTTATTTCTCTGTGTTAAGTGATCTCATCTGTAAAATGGGATGATAATCTCAGAGCTGTTGGGAGGACTAATTGAGTAAGTAAATGTAAAGCACTTAGAACCTAAAAATGATTAACAAATGATAGTAGGATCAGAGTTTGTTACTTTTGTCCAATGGCCATTATAAAATATTAGTGAAAAGCTATTCAGAAATGTTTAAAGGGAGACTTGATAAAATTTCTTTCAGTGTCAAGTAAAACAATAAGAAACATGGAAGAAAGATTTTAAGTGGTAGAGTACTCGTGTTTACCAGATAAGATTTGGCTTTCCTGGTATCTGCGGACTGTTATTTTGTTAGTGTAGAGCTTTGTTTAGAACTTCGTAGTGTGGCACTGTAGGATCAGCACTGGACAGCAGTTCAAACCCACCAGCTGCTCCTTGAAAACCCTATGAGTCAGAGCTGACTTGACAGCACTTAACAACAGTAACAACAACTTGCTCTCTTGTTTCACCTAGAGGTCTGACTTCCCAAAGAATTGAACTGGCAGGTTACATTTTTTATTTTGTGCTGATAGGTAGTCCTGGGATCACTATCACTTAACAGAGAAGATCTTTATCTTGGGAGATTGTGTGGGGCTTGAAGGCAGAGACCTCTCAGCTTATGACACAGATCAAGTGTCACCTCGGCTATGAAGACTTCCTTAACTACTTCAGGCCACATCACTTTCTCTTCTCCAAATACAGATTTATGTCTACTCTTCACTCATGTTCTACTGTATACTGGTATGGAACTGTTTACCGATTCTGTTGTCTGTCTCTGACTCCATGCTAAGCTCCTTGTGGCTCTAGACAATATTTTAAACTTACTTCATCTCTCTTACCAGGTATTGCCGAGTCCCTATTAGGAACTTAATAATTACTTCCTGACCGAGGAAAAGAAAAATCTAGTTTGGAGACCTGCATCTCTCAAACTGGTTACTTTCAGAATAATGACTTTTCTCTCTCTTTACTAAGCATGGTTTGGTTTGAGTTGGTTTTGTTCATGTTTACCTTAACTTCAAATTTTCTGTTGCAGTTTCTCTTTCTTTGTTTCTTGGAAACACCAATTTTCATAGCATATATTGCAGAGACAGCTTAATATGGAAAAGCATGGGAAATAAATTCCTCTGTAGTTCAAAGTATACATTGGAGAAGGCAAATAGGGAACCTAGTTTTGTTTGTCAGAGTCAAATATCGACAGTTTATCTGCCTATTTTCTCTGGAGAAAACTGCTAGAAAAGACCAGGGAGAGAGTACCTGCTCCATTCTTGGTCCAGGGCCCAGCTTAAGTCTGTGAGTTCCCAACCAGGCTGACAACGGGAATGGAAATTCTGTAAACATTCATAGGGTTGTTGTAAGTAAACATCGACTGGATGGCATACAACAACAGAGACCCAATGATGAATGATTGACCCTCAGTGGGGCTGAAGAAACAGCCTAGAATTTCCTTGATTTTTATGAAAAGTGAACAGAATGTCAACTCTGTGGGGTTGAGTCTTGCATCTTGCAATGTTGGCACAGATGAGATGTTCTTTTCCTTCCTAGAGCCTTGTTTTCACTTTGGCTAAGCTATTGCCAAGTGGACTGTGGAGTGTGGACTTTCCTGAGAACTCTGAGATCAGCTGGGACACTTCACAGGGTGGGGTGGGGTGGGGTGGGGCTATTGTACATTTTCCCACTTGGGAAATTAAGTAGAGAATTTTAGTTAAAATAAAAATATTGTTATCTAAGCACAAACATAGAGCAATGCTCTGTTATGAATATTATAGCTATGACAAGGTAAAAAAAATTAAAATATCAAGGTTTAGTTTAGTATCTTCATTATACTCTAATATTCTTAATTATTGTATCTACCTCAGAATTTTAGAACTAGTGGGGACATTCAGCATTATTGATGAATGAAATAAAGGTCTGTAGGATAAGTGCTTGACTACAAGGTCGGTGTGAATCGTAAGGTCAGCAGTTCAAACTCATCAGCCGTTCCTCAGAAACCCTATACAGGGTCGCTATGGGTGGGAACCAACCTGACGGCACTAAACAACAATAGTGTTATAGGTCATATTTTGGCTTTTGTGGACTTGTTTTAATTTTCTTCAGCTTCAGCCTGAACTTGCATATAATGGTCTGTTTCACAGTCTGTCCCTGGTCTGGTTTTGGCTAATGATGTGGAGCTTTTCCACCATACATGGCACCCTTTAAAAATATGTCTTTGAGAGTACTAAAAAGATGTCTCTTTTGATCAATCCTTATACAGAAAAAATGGAGGGAATAAGGTGTAATAGCAGTTAAAAACAGCAATAACAGTGTCAACCCAGAAAGTTCAAAAGTCTGTGTTCTTAACCATTAAACTATAAGTGTAGAAGTTTAGAGAATGTTATATCATTCTGAGCCCTACTCGCAGCTTCATGCCTCATTAAGTATATATTTTACAAGAATCCTGCCTCTCCAAGTCAGAGGTCCTGAACCCTTCTTTCCTGTGCTGCTATCCTGCAAGTTTGGAGAGAGAATGTGTGAATAGATCCACATTGTATCAACCTTCCCTTCCCTGCCTAGTGTCTCTGTGTGATGAGAAGTATCAGTAAGTACAACTCTGGGTTATTGTGTTTTCTTAAGTAACTAACAGCATTAGTGAAACCGTATGTTTGAATAGTTTCCAACCTAAATTATTTTCCAGTTGGAAGATTCCTGCTAGCAGAGTTAATTTTTAGATGATTTTTTTTTTTTTACTGTTAAATTATTTGGCCTCCTTGAAATGCCTCTCTTAATTTACTGCTCATCTTACATTTCTGAGAGCTGCATTTAAAATCAATCTTAATTATTTTTTACCTTTTCTCATCCTAAACTGAAGGTAGGCTTGTTTTGTGTTTGCTATAAGCTTGTGTAGGGTCTACAGAATATAATGTATAGTAGAAAGAGCTGCAGAACTATCCAAAACAAACAAAAACCTCCCAATGAAAAATGCCTTTGGGAAAATACAGACCAAGACAGGAAGAGTTTTAATTATTTTTAAAATTTTAATGCTTCCTAAACCATTCAGTTTTTAGGAAGCACTGGTATCACCCTGTAGGTGCCCATGTTTAGGTTCCATGGCTTCCTAAACCATTCAGTTTTTAGGAAGTACTGGTGTCACCCTGTAGGATAAGCACAGGACTTTAAGGTAGGTTTGAACCACAAGATCAGCAGTTCAAACTCACCAGCCACTCCTCAGAAA
>NW_006408522.1:33362110-33367090 GCF_000296735.1 Chrysochloris asiatica | reverse complement strand
ACTATATCTTAAACATCATAATAAAATACCAAGAGGTTTTTTCTACCTGGTTTCAAGAAGAGCATATTTGATAATGTTACTGATCTCTCTCCAATAATTAAAGCAGTCCATCCCTTCAGATTTATCATATTGAACTTCAAAACAATCCTGATTCCTAGATTCAGTCATTATTAAAATACTGAATTATGCTTGGGCTTTTGATCTTGGATTCAGGGCTTGGGAATTGCCATATATTGGCATTAGTGAGCTGTCACTGATCAAGCTAGTAATTATTTCAAAAGACTGGGAACACTGTATCACATATAATGAATCTATCTATTGAACACTTTCATCTACTTCCCCTCCAGAAAAGAAAAAAGTCTAGCATTAGGTCAGACTAGACTGCCCCCATCTCTCCTGAGCTCAACCCTCTAGCTTCAGATTGCCCTTTAGGAATTTATTTTGACCTTCAAACTGATCTTGGTGTTCACATGAATCTTTTCCATCTGCTTCATTATATGTATGTTACCATGGGATGGGGGACAGTGGAGCATGGTGTCTTTTTGGCCCGGTTGCATTCTATTTAGGACTGAGCCCTTCCCAGGAATGTATCACAAGCAAAACTCCACCTTTCTTGAAGAACAGTAGTAGTTGCTTCTCAACAGTATCCACCAATCCTAGGTTTGTAGCCTGATTGTTTTGTCTGTCAACATCTTTTACTGTTGAGTGAAAATAGGATCTTCCGTGATATTTTCATAAAACTTACAGACAATTAAGTTGTTTGGCTTTGGATAAAGACAGGGACAAAGCAACATTTTACTGTTGTTCTTCACAATCCACTGAACTCACTCTGCTCAGCTGTGTCTGTGAGCAGTGGGAAAAAATCACATTTAGATCTCCATGTGGACCTGCTTCGTCTGCACCTCTGTCCCTACCTCCTGCGGGGACACTAGAAAGGAGATTGGGGAAATGAGTGATAATGGTGCAAGACTCAAGCCTTTCATTGCTCCCAGGTTCTATGGCTCTCTATTTAATGTTGGAAACATTGAAAAACAAACAAAACAGACCATAAATAGTTCACTGGCCAAGAAGGGAACTATTCATAGCTGTATAGCTGTAGTTTCTAAAGTATAGAACAGATAGTGTAGTTTTGAGTCAGCACCTCTTATATTTGTCCTTATTATCTCTAGTTACATTTGTTATCTCATAAAATCTTTACAACAAATCTGTAATATTTTACATTTTACAGTTTAAGAATCTGAAGCTTACAGGGGTTAAGTAAGTAACCTGCCCAAGATTGTATAGCTATGAATTATAAGAACCACATTCCAATTTGGAATGAAATCAGACAGTTTCACAGAATTGAAGGCAAGCTTGGAAGATAGACAGGAACCATGGGCTCCTAGGGAGCAGGGAACTCAGACAAAGCTAAATTATAGAATAGCATGGCTTGAGCACCACATTTGGTACTTTTACAAATGTGCATTCAGTGCATGATGATATTGGACTCAATGCCAGCATAGAGAATTCATCAACTGTTCTTTTGTCTTTGTGTCATTCTTAAAAAATTTAAATTCCCAGATGGTCTCCATCATGTGTTAGTGTTCTAGTTGCCAGGAAGTGGAGAGGAGTATCTGGTTTAATTTGGCTTCTGTGGTAGACATTTGGGCCCTGCTTCCCTCTAAGGCTGGCGCAATCAGAGATCTCCCCAATAAGGAAGAGTATTTGGATGTTGGACAACAACAATACAAAGGGGAGATGTCCACCACACCAGCCACTGCTGTACCTGATGCAGATGTCCACGTGGGCTTCTGTGGAGGATTGGTTGAAATGAGAACCTATGCCTTCCCCCATAAAACTGGTTATTGTTCCTGGGATGGGATCCGTCTAACAGAGTCCAACAGGACTATCAGGCACTGTACAAACTTCAGGTATTTTCACATCAGGACCTCTGGCTGTTTCTGAATCTCTAAGACTGACCGTCACAGAGGTGAATGATCTGTAGAATTTGGCAGCTGTTAGGGTTAATCTAAGGAGCGAGTAGATAGAAGAGGAGCCTACAGCGAGAACCCTTATCGCATTTACTAGCTTAACTAACGAATCCTTAGAGTGGCATCTTGAGACCCTAAATTTGTATGTCACTGTACCTTTACTTGATTAATCATATGAAATATTTTCTTGTTGTGAAAAGGAAAAAGAATTATGTGCAAATGGCTAACTTGCCTACCTTTTTTTTTATTTCCTTTATTCCTATCTTGGCCACCCCTCCACCACCCCACCACCCCTATCCTTCCCCCTTTCCTTCCTTGCTTTCTTTCATAGTGGATAACCACATTTACCATTACATGGACATTGTTTAGCCAGTTTATGTCTCTCAGGGAGGGTCTGCAGAGTTTGATGAACCCACGCTGTAGGCTAGGCGACCCCAGGCTTTTGTGCTACAGACTTGCAACCTGTTCCCTTCTCTGACTGAGATCTCAGTGCTTTCTCAGGCGGTGGGCACAGAGCCTGCACTAGGGCACTGCACCTTTGGAGTTCTCTTTTAACCTGACCTTAGGTGCGTTGTTTTTAGTACTGTTGACTTTGTGTAGCTTATTTGATCAAATCTGTAAGAGTTTAAAATCACATCAAGTGAGCAGATTTTTTTTTAGCTCTTACTTGGAGCAAGATGCTTTATTAGGAAACTATACATTGGGGGTTTCTGTGTATGTGGATGAATATGCTGAAATGTGTTGCAGTCATGAGTTTTTTATTGTTAAGTGTTGTCGAGTCGGTTCCAACCCAAGTGACCCTGTATATAGGGCACTTAACCTTTAGGTTAGCAGTTAAATACAAACTGTTTGCACCACTTATTGGCTTCAGAACATAGGAAGCACTTTCAAAAATGCCTTATGAAGTGCTGACTTACTGGGCAGTTTTTACTTGTCCTTAAATGTTATATAAATTTGCCCTTAATTTGAAATGATTGAACCAACCCCTACTTAACAAATTCTTCATCATAATCACCTTTTATATAATATACATGCAGCTTTTAAATCATTGAAAAGATCTTAAACCTTTTCTTGCACTAAAACCCCAAAACCAAACCCAGTGCCATTGAGTCGATCCCAAACAGCAACTCTATAGGACAGAGTAGAGCTGTTCCATAGGGTTTCCGAGGCTGTAAATCATCATGGAAGCAGACTGCCTTGTCTTTCTCCTGAGGAAGGACTGACTAGTGGATTTGAACCTTTCCATTAGCAGCCCAATGCTTAATCCGCTGTGTCAACAGGACTCTGTTTTCTTGCATTAAGGTAAGGACTCCTGGTGTGATGCTGTAGGATCATCACTGGATTGTAAACCACAAGGTTGGCAGCTCAAACCCACCAGCTGCTCCTCGGAAACTCGATGTTGTTAAGTGCCATGGAATTGGATGTGACCTGTAGTGACTTTATACAGGGTTTCCGAGGAGTAGCTAGTGAGCTTGAACCGCCGACTTTGTGGTTCAAACCAACTTTGCAATCCAGCACATGAACCTACGGCGCCACAACAAGACTCCTATACATGGTCACTATAAGTCAGAACTGACCCGATGGCTGTTAACAATAACAAAAAAGGTATGCATTTGTTCTGACTTATCTACAAATTCAACTTAAAGACACAGCAGATGATCTCATTCATAACCTGGGGACTGCCTATATTCAAATGAGTTTTTGTTAGCTATCTTTTTCTGAAACTGAGATTGATTCTGAAATGGTGGAAAATTTATACTCATGTATGTTTTTAAATTTTAATGATTTTAGATGAAAGGATAATTATACATTTCCTATGGGAAGAAGAGCCACAGTGTCATGCATTCTTCTTTTATTATTACAGGTATTCCAGGATTTGGGGACTGAAGTGCTATCTGGAGCTGCCAGAGGTTACAACATATGCCTTTTTGCCTATGGACAGACAGGCTCTGGGAAGACGTATACCATGCTGGGGACCCCAGTAAGTAATTTAGTGTTGTAATGCAGTATCTTCCTAATGCCACAGCAAGCCTGAGTCTTGTATTGATTGCCTAGCAAGGGCTCCATTCTTGCCACAGACATAGAATGTGAGTCTGTCAATTTTAATAAGATTTGTGGGACTTCTTCTGTATTCAGAATGGGTTTTAAGCACTTTAACTGAAAGTTGTTTTTGGTTTTAAAGCTTTTATTGTGAATTGAGTGCTAGCCTACATGGCAGAGCATCAGTTTTGCATCCAATCAGTTGCATCTTCTTTCGTTGTAATGATTTCCTTTTTTGATGTACACAGAAACATGCAGGAATATATAATCGTTTAAACAACCAAAGGGCACATTTTGCAAACCTGCCCCCTGCCCGCCAGCACACAGCCTTTCTCTTTCCATGAGTCTCAATCCTCAGCAGTCTGTCTCCCCATGCCATCATCTCTTCCTCCGTCTCTGGTGTTACTGCTTCTCCGGATAGGATCTCACGTTCTGCTCATGCTCTTCCTTCTTGCTGGTCTCAGGGTCCTCTATTCCTGTTCTTAAATGTTAAGATTAACTACTCCCCCTTTTTGTTACATATCTTCTACCTGTACAATTGTGACAACCGCAATTAGTCATGATAACAATTGTTGTTGTTAGGTGTCATTGAGTTGGTACCGACTCATAGCGACCCTATACAAAACAGAATGAACCACTGCCCGGTCCTGGGCCAACCTCACAATTGTTGCCACATTTGAGCCCATTGATGCTGCCACTTTGCTAATCCATCTCCCTGGGGGTCTTCCTCTTTTTCTCCAACCCTCCACCTTACCAAACGTGATATCCGTCTCTAGCAACTGGTCCTTACTGACAATATGTCTGAAGTATGAGAGATGAAGTTTGGCTATCCTGGCCTCCAAGGAACACTCTGGCTGCACGTCTTCCCACACGGATCTGTTTGTTCTTTTGGCAGCCCATGGCACTTTCAGTATTCTCCTCCAACACCATAACTCAAAAGCATCAATTCTTCTACGGTCTTCCTTATTCA
>NW_006408522.1:33357047-33358354 GCF_000296735.1 Chrysochloris asiatica | reverse complement strand
CAAATTACTTTTCATCAACTAAGTTTGGGCATTTGTGTGTGTCTCCCCCACTTCATATGAGTTGGACAGTTTATTCTCAGCTCTAGCCCCCAGTGGCTAGGTTAGTGTCCGTGGGCTCAGTGGTTCCCAAGTCTCCCCAAACTTCAGACCAACCAGCCTTTCCTCTTCTCTTTCTCATGAACTGAACATTTTCTACATGCCTCCAGTGAAGCTTCCTAAAGTGAAGAGGCTAACATAATTAGCTCAAATGCTGTCCACCATGCTGAAGATGGTTCCTGGGCATTGTGTGTGTGTGGTGGGGGAGGGAGAAGGTAATCACTGTGAACAGTTATACTTTACTTTCTTCTCTTCTCCAGGCCTCCGTAGGACTGACACCGCGGATATGTGAGGTAGAGACTCTCTTTTGACTGGATCCTCTCAAAGTAGGTCTCCTTTTACATTCCTTTCAATGAAACCCAACCCTCTGGTTTGTACAGGGTCTCTTCATTAAGGAGGAAGACTGTTCTTCACTGCCTTCCTCCTGTAAGATAAAAATAAGGTAAGAACCTATCAAGATCTTGGACCTAGAATGTTTCTGTTTCTACTGGCATGCTCAGCTGTTTGCTCTTTGTTTCCAGAGTTACCCAGAGGGATGGTGAAAAGCCACAGCAGAAAATATTTCAGTACAGGGAGATTGAGAAGCATACTTCTTAGGTCCTTCTTCTTGTTGTTAACTGCTGTTGAGTTGGTTCCGACTCTTAGCGACCCTGTATAGGGTTTCCGAGGAGCAGCTGGTGAGCTTGAACTGCTGACTTTGCAGTTCAAACCAACTTTGCAGCCCATCACATTAACCCACAGTGCCATACCAGGACTCCTCCTTAGGTCCTAGGGGTGTAGAAAACCTAAATCTCTGTCTTTAGGCTTAATAAATACTCCTGGTGTGGTGCTATAGGATCCACAGTGGGCTGTGAACCACAAGGTTAGCAGTTCAAACCCAATGGCTGCTTCTTGGAAACCCTATGCTGGGTCAGAACCAACTTGACGACAGTTAACAAGAACAAGGCTTAATAAGCAGGTGTTTCCTTTTGTAAACCAGCTTATTCTGGCTGTTTGGTATCTCTTGTTCTTCATTTTTTTTGTACAGTTTTTTTTTTTTAAATGATTATCTGTCCTCTAACTGATTACTCTCTGGGGCAGTTAGTTACTAGATTTTAATTCCCAGACTTATTGTTGGCTATTCCAAAATAAAGTTTTAACCAGTTTGTAATAAAAATATTGGTATAAGATTAGGTTACCAACTGCACTTTATTCAAGAGCATAGCCATCCT
>NW_006408522.1:33302150-33356131 GCF_000296735.1 Chrysochloris asiatica | reverse complement strand
GGTTTGAACCACAAGATCAGAGGTTCAAACTCAACTGCTGCTCCTTGGAAACCCTAGCCAGGGTCACTGTGATTCAGAATTGACTCATCGCCACTTAACAACAAAGATCTTTACATAAGCAGATTGCTATTTCTTTCTCCCACAGAGCAACTGGAGGGTTTGAATCACTAACCTTTCAGTAAGCAACTGAGCACTTAACCTGGTGTCGTGGTTGGTTGGTCATGGTTATGTGCCGTGGAGTTGATTCTGACTCATAGCAACCCTGTACAGGGTTTCCAAGACTGTAAATCTTTACGAGAGCAGAAAGCCTCATCTTTCTCCCGCAGAACAGCTGGTAGTTTCGAGCTGCTGACCTTAAGGTTGGCAGCCCGATTCGTAACCACTACGCTACCAGAGAGCTAAACTTGAGTCAGCTCTCATATTGTGAACCTAAAACTATAAAGTGACAACAGCTAGTGCTTAAAACACTACTGTATAGCTGTAGAAAGAAACTCAAGATGAGCCCTTGCTTGAGCAAGCATTTAACTTGTCAACGATGGGCTAGAACAAGAACTAGGACATCCTGATTCTTGGCTTAGTGTTTTTCCCACAGGATTTACCCATTTTTCAAAATCTAATTGTGTTGCCTTTTTTACTTGTGTCTAGTTTCCTGGAAATATATAATGAGCGGGTACGGGATCTATTGAAGCAATCTGATCAGAACAAATCCAATCCCTTGAGGGTCAGAGAGCACCCAGAGATGGGGCCCTATGTACAAGGTGAGCCACTGTGTCCTTTGAGGTCTGAAACCAAACTGAAGCCTGGCAATGCTTCCTAGCCAGCCAGTTGCCATGAATTCGGACTCATGGTGACTTCCCGTATGTCAAAGTAGAGCTATGATTTGGGGTTTTCAGTGACTGAGCTTTCATCAGTTGACCGTTAGGCCTTTCTTCCAAGACACTTCTGGGTGGTTTCACACTGCCAACCTTTTGGTTAGTAGTTTAGTGCTTAACCATCTGTGCCACCTAGTTATTTCAGAAGCTCTCCTAATTTTCACCTAATTAATTCAACAAATGTATAATGGGTGTTTATTATGTGCCAGGTACTGCACTATAACACTGGATAAGCAATTTTTTGTTTTTCTTATTGCATATTGTTGAGTCAATTCCAACTCATAGCATCTCTATCAGACAGAGAAGAATTTCCTCAGAGAGTTTCATTTTTGTAGAAGCAAATATGTATGGAGCAACGTGTGGGTTCGAATCACTGACTTTTTGATTGACAGTCAAGCATATAACCATTGTATTAGCAGAGCTTCTTAAACACTGCATTGTTGTTGTTGTTAAGTGCCGTTCAGTTGGTTCTGACTCATAGTGACCCTATATAGGGTTTCTGAGGCTGTAAATCTTTGTGGGAGCAGAAAGCCTCATCTTTCTCCTTTGGAGCAGCAGATGGGATTTAACTACTGACCTTGCATTAGGGCTAATAAAAAAGTATGTATAATGATGGAAAGCAAACTTTGTGGATCATAACAGACTATGGATAACATAGCAAAAACTGGGAATCCTAGAACACTTAATTGTTTTCATACACAACCTGTACATAGACCAAGAGTCAGTTGTTCAGACAGAGTAAGGGGATACTGTGTGGTTTGTGATCGGGAAGGGTATGCATCAGGGTTGCAGTCTTTCACCATACTTATCCACTTCGTATGCTGAGCAAATAATTCAAGAAGCTAGACTATGTAATAAAACTTGGCATCAGGAATTGGAGGAAGACTCATTAACTATATAGCCTGCAATATATAGGTGGCACAGCTTTGCTTGCTAAAAGCTAAGGGGACTTGAAGCATTTACTGATGAAGATTGGAGTCTACAACCTTCAGTGTAGATTACACCTTAACATTAAGGAAACAGAAATCATCAGAACTGGACCAGTAAGCAACGTCATGATACCTCAAGAAAATAAGAACTTGTAAAGGCTTTCATTTTACTTTGATCCATAATTAACGCTCATGGAAGCAGCAGTCAGTGAATCAAACAATGTATTGTGTTAGGTAAATTTGCTATAAAAGACCTCTTTAAGTGTTAAAAAAGCAAAGATGTGTCACTTTGCAGACTTAAGGTGCAACTGATCCAAGCCATGATATTTTCCAATTGTCTCATGCATATGAAATCTGGACAGTGAATCAGGTAAACCAAAAAAGAATCAATGCATTTGAGTTAATGGTTTTGGTGAAGAATATTGACTATACCATGGACTGCCTGAAGAATAAACAAAACTGTCTTGGAAGAAGCTAAGCTAGAATGCTCCTTAAAAGTGAGGATGGTGAGCCTTTGTCTCACATACTTGGACATGTTTTCAAGGAGAGGGAAATCATGCTTGGTAAAGTAGAGGATCAGCAAACTCTCTCAAGGAAGATTCTCAATGAAATGGATAGACATCATGGCCATACCAGTGGGACTCAAACACAGGGACAGGTGTGAGGATGGTGAAAGACCAAGCAGTGTTTGGTTACGTTGCATATGGGGTTACAATGAGTCAGAACTGATTTGATGGCAAGGACAGCCATAGCAGCAGTAATGGAAAAGAACCTCAGGACATGTAGGAGACCCATCTGCACAAGGTGGTAGAGACCCATCTGCACAAGATGGGTAGACCCATCTGCACAAGGTGGTAGAGGTGTTTCAGCGAAGGGAGTATAGGACCAGTCATGTGAAGAATTGTGTAGTGAGGGCAAGAGTATTCAGGTAGAAGCAGCAGCATGAGCCAGAGCCCAGAGGGAAGAGCTTGGTGTTTTCATAGAGGCCTGAATGGCTGAAGTGTTGTGAATAAGGTGAGTAGTAGCATTGGATAAGGTTGGATCTGCTGGTGCCAGCTCCAGCAGAGCATCTGATTCCTAGTGTTTTAGGCTGAGTTCACCAGAAGAGCAAAGCCAATGAAGCATGTATGTGTGGATACATATGAGGGAACTTCAAAAAGTTCATGGAAAAATTCCATTGTCTTTTAATTCCATTTTTTCCTTGAATTTTTTGAAGCCTCCTTATATATAGTTGTTGTTATTGTTATTAAGTGCCGTTAAGTCGATTCCAACCCATAGCGACCCTGTATAGGGGTTCCAAGGAGCAACTGGTGAGCTTGAACCACTGACCTTGCAGTTCAAACGATTTTGCAGTCTGACGCATTAGCCCACAGAACCACACCAGGACTCCCCTTATATAGAGAGAAAAGATTTATTTCAAGGAAATGGCCCATGCAATTCTGGAGGCTAGGAAGCCCCTAATTTGTGGTTCGGGGTCAGGCTCAAAGCTTCTCCTGACTCATGTGGTGTCAGGGGCTGACAAACCCTAAATTAGCAGGTCAGATGTCAGGTTGCTGGCATGCATGGCTACAGGAGCTGGTAAATCCCCAAACCTGCAGGTCAGACAGCAGGGTACTCTTGCACTGGTGTTTATAGAGAGGCTAGGAGAGATGGAGAGTTGTCAAATACGAGGAAACTTCAAAAATTCATGGAATTTTTCTACAAACTTTTTGAAGCCCCTTCATATAGGGCAGGATCTGATTTGCTTCCTTGTTAAGCATTGATATATCAGCGTGTTTGATACTATTTGTCCTACTTCATTAGGTTAGGTCTTGCTTTGAGTGAGAACAGTTAGATGCTTTTGTGGAGGGGATTTTTATCTTTTTATGCCACTTAAAAGAAGCAGTATGTCCATTTTATCCTGTTCCCTTGTTGTTGTTAAGTGCTATTGAATCAATTCTGACTCAGAGTGACCCCATGTAGTGTTTCCTAGGAGCAGCTGGTAAGTTTAAACTGCTTACCTTGAGGTTCAGGGTTAATTACATCATGACATGGAGAGGGACATAAAAGTTCTCTTCTTGGATGCAGACTCAGTGGTTGTGTTCAGCCACTGATTTTGCTGCATGTCTTTTTTCAAATGCCCCATCACAAGTAGAAACTTGGGGAAAACAAAAATAGCCACACACTTTACCAGAAGTCGGTTTGAGTATCTATAAAATTCTAAGGGTATGTATTTCTTTGTGGGTCCAGAGCAGTATTTTCAAGGCAGACCAGGGGTTGATCTAGTGGCATTAAAATTTCTCATCTTTAAAGTGTCTTTTTTGGTTTGTGTGGATATAAAGGAGACTTCAAACATAGTTCAAATGTCTTCATTAGGAAAATAAAATGAAGTCTGTAAATGTTAAGGGGCTTGCCCAAAGTGACACAGCTAGCTGGGGCAGACTTGAAACTTGGAACCTTGCCTAGGACTGGGTTAGAGGAATGGGATAGAATCTTGTACATTAAGAGTCTGGAGGACCATAGATTATTTAATTGGAGTAGTTCATGTCATAGAAGATATGAACTCTCCCAGGGTCATATGGCTTGAGCCATGCACTGAAGGTCAGTGACAGGCTCAGGATTAAAATCCAGGGCTCAAGATACAATTTAGGGTTTTTGTAGCACTGTAGTGTAAGCACTGGATTGCTAACCATAAGGTGAGTGGTTCAAACCCACCAACTGCTCCTTGGAAACCCTATACAGGGTCACTATGTGTCAGAACTAACTTGACTGCACTTAACAACAACAACAGCAACATTGTGGTTTCTTTTATGGAGTGAACCTTTAAGGTAGGGGTGACCAAGGGATAGGGGGCAGAGATGTTTGGTAGGAAATAAATTTTGAATTATCAGTGTGTCTTGTCTTGAGGTTATAGGTTTTCTGAAGTCATTCTGGACTTTCTCAAAACATTATATCTAAAATGTAGATGGGCATTTTCCCCATTTCTTAGTGAAATACTAAACTATTATAGAACCAACCTAGGAAGACCAAGAGGGGTAAGGAAGGCACCCACATGGGTGGTTTGCCTAGGGAACAGGCCTGGATTGGGCCTGGTGAGGAAGGCTTCCTGTGGAGAGATGGCCCCGCATGCTTGGCCCCAGTGGAGAGGACATTCACAGAGAGGATAGTATTGGCAAAGGAAAATGCATTTCTCATGGTTAGATAAGGGGGTTACAGATATGGAAAGGGAGAGATCCAGAGAGAACTAAGTTGTATTGGATTGGAAGTACTGGTATAAACATACAAAGGGACTTTAGAAAGTTTGTGGGAAACTTGAAAGATAATACAAATTTTCCATGAACATTTTGAAGCCCCCTTACTGTCCACTGAGAGGGATTAGGAGTTACAACATCCCAAAAGCAGTGAGTATACTAGCATTCAGATTTTTACTTCTAAATACCATTTTCCAATGAAAGTAACCATGGTATCTGGGAGAAATGACTGATTTCAGGGTTAAGGCAGGGAAAGTACAAAATCCTTGTGCTGACCTTGTGCTACCCTGGCATGGCAGCCTCAGCACCCTGCATGGACACCCTCCTCACCTGCGGGCCACCCCACATGTGGTCAGCTTTCGAACCCTGCCTGGGCTGCCTCCCTGTGGGTGCTATCCTCACCCCACTCACACTCTGACTTTCTGTGCCAGGCTATGGCACGTGATTACATGCCTCACCCCACCCGCCTGCCAGACCTTTCCTCTGCAAGGGTGACTTCCCCACCCTGGTCAGCTTTTAACTCTCAGCGGGAGGACACTCTTCTCTCTGTGCTTGGGCTATAATATTCCACACTAGGTTATATCCACCCCCAGTGTGGACATCTCCCTAACCTGGTGGCGGTGATGTGCCACAGAGTGGTTTCAATTCATAGTGGCCCTGTATAGTGGTTCCGAGGCTGTATATCTTTACAGGTGCAGAATGCCTCATCTTTATCCCACAGAACAAAGAGCTGGTACTTTCAAATTGCTGACCTTGGGTTAGCAGCCCGACTTGTAACCACTACACTACCAGAGCTCCTTAACTGTATCATCTATAAATATTTCAGTGTGTAGCCCTAAAAAAAAGTCACAAAACCATTATCACACCTAAATAATAACAATAATTTACGATTGTAAAAAAAATTCTAGTTAATGTTAAAATTAATCATACTTAGCGGGCTGCGAACCTTAAGGTCAGCGGTTCGAAACTGCCAGCTGCACCGCGGGATAAAGATGAGGCTTTCTACTCCCGTAAAGATTTATACCCTCGGAAACCCTATACAGGGTCGCAACCGACTCGATGGCACATAACAACAACAACAGTGGTGATGGTGGTTATGTGCCGTGGAGTAGGTTTCGACTCATAATGACCCTGAACAGGGTTTCCGAGGCTGCAGATCTTTACAGGAGCAGAGAGCCTTATCTTTCTCCCGCAGAACAGCTGGTAGTTTCGAACTGCTGACCTTACGGTTCGCAGCCCAATTCGTAACCACTATGCTACCAGAGCTCCTTCATACTCAGTAGTAAGTCCGTAAAGTTACTTTGCTCCCAAATCTCTAATGCACTGTTGTGATGGCCCCTTTTGACTTGGTTAATACCAGCCATGAGGATTTACTTCCATGCCTTTAAGCTCCTCTTCACCGATCTAAAGCCTACTCATTCTATAATTGCCAAATTCAAGACTCATCTGCTTCATGGGACCTGTCCTAACCTCTCCTCTGATCTCCTTAGCACTTATTATCATTTCTGCTCGTGTAATACGTGATCACGTTGTCTTGTTATAGCCTAACTTCACATGTGTGTAAACTGTAGGGAGCTAGAGACACATGTTTGTATATTTTCTTTTCCAAATGGAGTCTGCCACCTTCTGGGATACATAATACTTAACCTTCTGTGAGGACCTATAGGAGCTAGGACTCCTGGGGTGGCACTGTAGGATCAGCATTGAACTGTGAACCACAAGATTTGCAGTTCAAACCCACTAGCTGCTTCTCAGAAACCCTATACAGTATCGCTATGAGTTGGACTCGACAGCACCTCACAACATAGGAGATAACATATAAGAACTTTTCTTGTAATCTATGTAGCAAAATTTCAAGCAATTAGTATTATTGTTGCTAGCGTTACCACTCTATGAATTCTAGGCCATATTTGCTCTGAGGACATAAACCTACGTTGCCAGAGTCTATCACAGTACCTGAAAATTGGCTTTCAATAAATATTTGTTGATTTATTGTCTAAATGAATTTAGCCAAGTTCCCTCATTCTTCTCCATCAAGTGATATGAAATAGGAACAACAAAATTAAGGACAGAAAAAGGTTAATTTCCATTAAAATTTTAAATTTCTTTTGTCCCTCTCACAAATCTAATAGGTTTATCTCAACATGTAGTTACCAGCTATAAGCAAGTAATTCAACTCTTGGAGGAGGGAATAGCAAACAGGTAACAGGTTTGTTTGTTCCTGTCTTTCTTTTACTTCATCCACCTGTGCTCTGTTCTCATTTTTCTCCTTTGGTGGGGGTATGTACGATGGTACTGATCACTGTCTCTGACTGAAGCTTTCTATATCCATAATCAGGAACCCTTCTGAGAACAGTCCATGTACTCAGGGTGGAATGGAGTGATTAAGATTTAGTGTTTTTCTCTAATATTGATGCTGGAAATTTATTTTGATAAAACGCTATTAGGTAGGGAGCCCAGAGAGTTACTCTGTCCCTTGTCCTGTAATACACAGCTTTTGATATTTTGATCAAAGAAATCATTCATGCTAGTACTGCCTTCTCAGGCCAGCACAGTGTAAAATGTTTTCAGAGAAATTTTTTTTTTCTCAAATTTATCATATTTGAAAAGAGTCTATCCACAAGAAACTGTCTTTTGGTTATGCTTTCAGTAGTTAACTGCTATCGACGCTCTTGAAAGTTACTGGAAATAGTGATAACACTGTGTACTGCATATTGTCAATTATTATGAAGTACTCAGAAATATTATCAATGTGCTTTTTTTTTTGTTTTTTTTTTAGTATTTAGAGTTTTCCTTTTACCAATTAGCAGGTGCAAGCTAATTGGACATAAAGAGAAAATAACAACAGTAACTTAATGCTCTTCTCCTGGGACTTACAGGAAAATGCCCTGGTCTTCAGGATATTCTGAGTTCCTTGAAATTTTTCAAGTGTCAAACTTCACCTATTCCTCTTTATCTTTGAATCATGAGGCCAGTCTCTAGATGTTAGCCCTTTTCTTCAATTCTTCATCATCTCTCAAAACAGAAGCCAATGAGATGATCTTAAATTGAAGCATGATTAACAAATTTAGGTAACGAAAACTCTCCCGACTTTAAGAGATAACATTGGAGACTATGGATTCCATCTGGTTTAAGCATGATATTGACAGAATTCAGCTGGTCCTTTCAAAGGCCTTTGCAGCCTACAAGATTCTATGTTAAATCACAACTCACTTCCTCTGACTTTGAAGCTTCTCTGTCTTGAAGATTTCCGGATTGATGATACTCTAGTATTTCCCTTTTCACTCTATATTTTTGCTTCTATTGTCTCTCTCTTTTTTTTTTATTTAATGTTCTAAATATAGGAGCTCTGGTAGCGTAGTGGTTACCAATCGGGCTGCGAACCTTAAGGTCAGCGGTTTGAAACTACCAGCTGCTCCGTGGGAGAAAGATGAGGCTTTCTACTCCCGTAAAGATTTATACCCTTGGAAATCCTGTACAGGGTCGCTATGGGTCGAAACCGACTCGACGGCACTTAACAACAACAACAACAATATGGTTTAGTATGAAGCTCTACTACTTTCATTCTCAGATATCAGTTGTTTCTGCCCTCTTTGGACTTCACTGTACTAGATAAAAATGGATCATTTCTTATTCTTCCCTGTGAACCTCCACGCTAACATGTCTTGTGTTTCCTATGGAGCCTTAAGAATTCACCACGTGTAAACCATCTATGTCCTAATTGCCTTCCCCTGTATCCATAGAATCACAGCAGCCACCCATGTTCATGAGGCCAGCAGCAGATCTCATGCCATCTTCACGATCCACTACACACAGGTTGGTTACCCCGTGTCTTTGATGAGACTTCTTCCAATTTTCCTTTTGATTACTTACCTTCCTATCTCTTTTACTTTCATCCTTCCTTTCCATTAACAGGTCCTCTGGTAGGATTTAATATCAAGGAGGACCCACATGCAATTGATTAAACTACTTACCCAGAGAGCATAGAGACATTTCATAAAGATTAATCAAAATGTATTCATATTTTACTTTTAACATTTCCAAGCACTTTTACATCTTTTATGTGACTAGTGTGAACATCAAAAATGAAAAGCAAGGTTGTAATGAAAATAAACATTTAACTTAAAAAGTTATGAGATTCACTTCTGTTCATGATGGAGTGAAGAGGTTAACAAATTTTGTTCACAAAAGCAAGTGTAAAACTGGACAAAATTGACAAAAAGAACCATTTTTATGCTCTAAATATAGACCAAAGGCATGCAACAAACCAAGGAATATTTATTTGTGAAAACTACTAACTTTTGGTTAAGAACAGTGCAAATGTATTGCCTTGGGCTGCTTCCTTCCCACCTGCACCCCTACCTCTGCTGGTGGTGTAGTTTAGTCAGGCCAGACAGGCTGTGACAATCTACCACTGCTAGAGGATGTAGTGCAAGGTTGGTTTGAACTCACCAGCCGCTCCTCGGAAACCCTAAAACAGGGCGGCTCTGTGTAGTGGTTACGAATTGCTAACCTCAAGGTCGGCACTTTGAAACTATCAGCGGTTCCGTGGGAGAAAGATGAGGCGTTCAGCTCCCATAAAGATTTACAGCCTTGGAAACCCTGTGTGTAGGGTCACTATGAGTCTGAACCCACTCCACAGTACTTATCAACAACTGAGTCAGAACTTACTCCATGGCACTTAACAACAACAACAAAGTTTCCCATTTAGATTTCTTGAGTGGGCTGGCTGAAAATTCAAAATATCACCATTTAAGAGAGGTTACCACCACCACCACCACCAAGAGAGTGCCTAAGGAGGGAAAAAAACAGCAAAGTTCCAAATGATCATCTTTAAATGTGTTTTCTCCCTCAGGCAATCCTGGAGAACAACTTCCCCTCTGAAATTGCAAGTAAGATCAACCTTGTGGACCTAGCAGGCAGGTAATTAGGATTTCAAAACCTAGGGGAGTAACTCCCTTGATAATCACTTTGTTCTTGCCCACTGCGAGGGAATAAGCTTGTCCAAACTTTCCTCACATTTCAATCATCCTGAAAAAAATTACAAAAGCAATAAATTCTCTGAATGCCAGGTTAAGAAGTTACAGTTTCGAAGGGCTGAAAAATTCCTCTAAGTCAGAGGTTCTGGACATAGCTGCCCATTAAAATTACCTGGGGACATTTTCAAACTCCCAGGGCCTAGGTTATGCCCTGATCCATTAAATCAGATGACTGGGTAGTTGGGGAGGGAGAAGTGCTAACAGGCAAGCATCTGTATCTTTTAATGTATTCGTACAACACAGGTTAAAAAACAAGGCTCTAAGTGGAAGCACACCTTCATCCTTTGATTTAATATTGGTTTCATGCACCTCTATATGTTAGTGAAATACATAGCAAAAACTCTTAACTATTATGGAAGTGGAAAGACACTGCCTTTCAAAAAATAGAAGGAAACATAAATTATAGCTACACATACAAGGAGGCTTTATAAAGTTTGTGGAGAAATGGAGTTAAAGGATAATGGAATCCTTGGTCTGGGGCAAAATGTCAGAGTAAGCAGATGCACTGAGTCCACCCTCTGCAACAAAGATAGAGGAATCCAAGTGAAACAGATACAGATGGTGATCTTGGAACCCTGAGCACCAGAGGGTAGGACAGTGGATGGATTGAGTGTCAACTAGAAGAGGAAGCTGAACAGGAGCAATGAGAGAAGAAAAATAGGCAGACCTGGGATGGCATGGTGCAGCACAGCTCTCTTGAACTTTTGCAAATGACTGTTGATACAGAGGCATGAAGGCACAGAACTTGGCTGGAGGTTGGTAACAAAGGGGTGTAGTTCTCTCTTGTTCCCGTACTTTTCTGGTAGCTCCTCTGGGAGTGGCCAGTTCTCTTCTTTGCCAACCCAGCGGCCGTCCCTCCTGTGCAACCTCTGCTCCACCTGGGGCATGTGAACCCATCCTGAACTTTGCTACACAGTAAAGAGAGAACTGACTAAATGCACACTTCCAGTCTCTGCCACATTCAGCAGAAGACAGTTGGTGAGTGCCTGAGAATACACCAATGTACAGTCATTAACAAAATATAAATACACCAATGTACAGTCATTAACAAAATATAAATACCACCGTGTCTCAGAGAAAACAGTTTACACAAAGAAATAAGACAGAGTGCCTCAAACAAGTGACCAAAATACAGAGTCAGAAAATATAATGCCAGAAATGGCATCAGAACTACCTGATAAGGAATACATAGGCAAAACTATGGAAAAACTCAGGAAACAAACAGACAAAATAATTGAAAAAATAGGAACCATATAAAAACAGCAATTAGAAAGCCAGCAGATTAACACTTAGACTTCAGAAATAGGTAATACAATGAAAAGACAAAAAATAAAATTAAATCAATGAAAAGCCAAATTACCGAACTTGAAAACTTTTTCAATATTCATCAGGTAGAGGATCAGGAAAAAAAGAGCAAAAAAAAAATCCAGAGAAAGCCTAAGATTTCAGTGGGACACTATCAAGAGGAATAACTTAATATATGATAGGAATTACAGAACAAAAAGAGGCAAACAAAACAAAACAAAAACCCATAGAGAATGTTGTCCAAGAGTTACTGGAAGAAAACTTCCATAATGTCATGAAAGACGAGAAGATAGTTATTCAGAAGTTGAATGAACTTCAAACAGAATAGATGCCAAAAGGACAACACCAAAACATATTATAATCAAACTTCTGAAAACCAAAGCCAAAGAATTTTGAGGGCAGCTCAGGATAAATGAAAAGTTACCTACAAAGGGGAACTAATAGAACTAAGCACTGATTTCTCAACAAAAACCAATGCAGGCAAGAAGACAATAGAGTGACATACGTAAAACTCTGAAAGAAAAAAAAAAATTGCCACCCTAGAATCATATATTCATCAAAACTGTCCATCAAATATGATGGCAAAATTAGGTCATTTTCAGACAAACAGAAATTTTAAGAATTTATAAAACCAGATCAACCTTACAAAAAATAGTAAAGGAAGTTATTTGGACAGAGAACCAATCATAGCAGACAGCTACCTAATACTAACATATATGACAATATCACTAAGACTCGACCCAGATTACGTTGTTGTGTATCTTTGAGTTGGTTGCTACTCATAGCAACCGTGTATAGGTTTTTTATTTTTTTATAGGGTTTCTGAGAAGCTGATGGGTTTGAACTACCAACCTTGTGGTTAGCAGTCCAGTGCTTACCCTACAGTGTCACACCAGGACTCCTAACCTAGATATAGAAGTATGCAAAGTAAAACAGGCCTATGAGACTGAAAATAGAGAACCAGAGATAAAATTACAAACAAAAAAACATCATAAAGTAAAAGAGGGACTAGTGTATACACAGAACTTTCAAGTGAAGAGGAAATCAAGTAGATTACAAAAAAAAAATGAAAATAAATCTAACTGTAAACCTGAAAATGAGACCAAGCTTAACTCATAGCCCCAACCATGACCCTAACAATAAATGAAGTTCAAGGTCTAGCTTAGATCTAGTCATAGTCCCAACTCGAACTCTCACTTCTTATTCCTTACCTGCCCACCCCCCACCCCCCCAAAAAAAAGATTGTGGAATTCTTCCATGAACTTTTTGAAGCCCTCTTTTATATGCAGAAGGAAGAAAAGACTAACATAAAGTAAGGTACATTTTCTCATTGTTAAACTACTATATAATACAGCAACTCTTAAGATCTGAATGCTCTCTGTAAGAAACTATCAGCCCATCTAAGATGTGACTTTTAATATTTCCTAGTTACTTAAAAAAGGAATTTGAAATGGTTGACAGTTAATAACTAGTACTCTTAATTCCGTTAACATTTGAATTTAAAATAATAAAGATAGAAGGAAAGTAATATACTAAAATCTATGTTAATATCATTATTATAAATGAGCATTACATTTAGCTTAAAGTGTTCTAGCTGCCAAAATATAATCAGAAATGTAATGAATTGTTTGATTTTTATTGCCTGAGAAGTAAAAGCATGCCAGTTCATTACAGAATGATGATATTTTCCTGGAACTAAATTTTAAAAGGAGTTTATTATACAGGCCTTTACAGCATGATGTACAAGATGCCTGACATAAATATGTCAAGAGTCTAAAATCTTGATAGTATTTTTTTTCAAGATGGTAAAAACACTGTTTTAAATTGTTACGTCGGTGTTAAAAGTGAATCCTACCTTCTTTGAAGTCAATCACTTTCCTATTTAAAAAAAACAATAAAACAACTTCATAAGGAGTACACACAACTCTTTACACAGTAACATGACCTTGTGTGTATAAAGAACTAAACTCCCAAATCAAAGCCTCATTCTCTTATTAACTTGTGAACATAACAAACATGTTCACTTCACTATGTTCTTTCATGAAAAAAAAAACCATGAAAAATCACAGTCATTTTAATTCAGTCGCAAGAAAAATTCATTTTTTACATAATAAATTTTTGTAGATAAGAAAAATACGATTTACAGTTCATATTCCAATCACAATGTGGCTTTTTCTTCAAATTTTGAGAATCAATATTACAAAGGCTATTTTGCCAACTGTGTATCACATATATATTACCTAGGTGAATTGTAGGCACTCAACATTATATGCAAGGTCAGCAGTTCAAGCTCACCAGCTGCTTCTCGGAAACCCTAGACAGGGTCGCTATTGGTCGGAACTGACTCAATGGCACTTAACAACAACAATAACAAACATTATAATAGGCAGCTATAACAAACTGCAGTTGATCACAGGATACAGAACTTCCCCAAATTGTGAAGGAAATATCATTACCAATTCCATCACATATTATTAATACTATTTCCTGATTGATAGTATTTTTAACAGCATCATAAGGATAATGTCTTATTTGTTTTTTTGTTGTTTTATAGTGAAAGAGCTGATCCCAGTTACTGTAAAGACCGGATTACTGAAGGAGCCAATATCAACAAATCCCTTGTGACTCTGGGAATTGTCATCTCTACCTTAGGTATGGTGATGGTGACTGGATCACAGCAGTGGGAGGGAGACTCAGGAAAACAGCTGGCAGATTTTTTTATTTTGTCAAAATGGAAGGGGAACAAGGTTCTTTTTCCTAAGATTAGCTTATTTGGGACAATGAAAAATTGATATTTGACTGTGAGGTGATAGTATGAGGGGACTTCAAAAGTTTGTGGAAAAGTGGAATGAAAAGAGAATGGATTTTTTTCCGATGAAGTTTTTGAATCTCCCTCAAATAATGTGACCATCACCCTAGCATTATCATTTCAAAAAGTTGCAAGTAAAAAAACCAACAACTGTAAAACTCGTCATGTCAGAAGTCCACATAATAGTTCTCCAACTGTTAGGTTGTTTGAATGTACTTGGAATACACTTGCTTCAGAATTCCTTCTTTCTTCTAGTTCTGTTGTTTATCTTTTAAGCCCAGAACTCCCAAGTATTCAGCAGCTGCCAGAGCCTCACCAGTGCAGCCAGCAATGGTGGTGACAGTGAGATCCCTGGTTCTCACTCTGGGACCAGCAGTGGAGGGGGACCTGCCCGGAGGCAGTCTTACATCCCCTATCGGGACTCTGTGTTGACCTGGCTGCTGAAGGACAGCCTTGGAGGCAACTCCAAAACCATCATGGTTGCTAGTGAGTGGAGTGCTGAACTCTTTCTGTGTTGGGACTGGTATCTGCTTCAGAGAAAGGACTTTGACTCCCCAGGGTTCTTCATTCCTGCAAGGATCTCTCCTACAAACCTGGGCTGTAGCAGCTAGGCAAGTGGTTTGGGGCTGGGTTGGAAAGGCTTGCCATTTGTTTCTAACTTTTCCCACCCACCTCAGCTGTGTCTCCTGCACATACCAGCTACAGTGAGACCATGAGCACCTTGAGATATGCGTCCAATGCCAAAAACATCATCAACAAGCCCCGAGTGAATGAGGTGAGACCCTCATCTAAATTCCTGCTCTGCACTGCTTACACAAAGTTCTCTTTATTTTTCTTTCTCATTGATTTCTTTCGATTTTATAGTCTCCACACCTTGCCAGGTTTCTTCTCTCAGTAATGATGAAGACATTGAAAACTCCTTATCCCATTGTCATACCCTTTTCTCATCTCTACTGATTTTATTCAGTAACTTTTTATGAATGAACTATTTTAGCTACTTGTCTAAGGCCGTTTCTTTCAAGATCACTAGTGCGCTGTAGGCCCTCTAAGAAAGATCATTGAGAAGTTTCTGTGTGTGCTGCTCTTTTTTAGAAATTTTTTATTGTGAATTGAGTGAAGGTTTCAGAGCAGATCATCAGTTTTATATCTAACAAATCACACATTTTGTTTCATCTCAGTGAATGAAATTCCCTCCCCTCTATGTAACAACAGCTATCCTGCTTCCTCCTATTTCTATTCCCCCCACCTTCCCATCCCTTCTCAACTTTGTCCTTACGTAAATGCCCTTTTGATCTTGAATGATTGACTATTCCACGGTGAGCACACCTTACTAGTGTTGTCGTTCTCCCTGTATATCTGTCTACCACTTGACTGAAAATTAAGTCACGGGGGTGAGTTCAGTTCTTAACCTAAATGGTGGTCGAGAGCTATAGTGTTGGGTTCCTCAAGTCTCTTTCTAACCAGTAAGCCTAGTCTTCTTTATAATTTGGAGTTTTGTTGTACGTTTCCTCCTACTCTACTGGGACCTTCTAATGCGCTCCCTGTCAGAGTAGTGGATAGTGGTAGCTGAGTACCATCTACTTCTGGTCTCAGAGTTGTGGGGACTGATGTTCACCTGTCCCATCAGTCCATTGGACTAGTTGGTTCCAAGTATCAATTTTCATCACTCTTCTATCTCCCATACACACCTTAGATGGCCACTTATGGCTGCTCTTATTTTAAAATTTATGTTGATTTATGCTTGTTTTATTTTTTATGTGCAAATTGCAGTGACTCTGTTTTGATCAAGAAAGGAGACTAAGAAATTTATTAGTTTTGAAAGCTAAGTCATAATGAGAATATTTCAAACGCTCCTAATCTCTTTGGCAATTTCAGTGGAAAATCCCAGGGCAGGGATCACACATTGGTGACTAAGATATAAAAGTACCTAGCTCATCTGTGGATTTTTTTTCAAAAGGCAATGTAAGGGCAGGTGTTAAGTATAGTCATAGTCAGGGCTTCTCACTTTGCAACCCCAGAAATAACATTATCAAAATCTACATCTTAAAAGATTCCTGGGAACTATAAGAGTCACCTGGAGATCTTGTTAAACTGTAGATTCTGAGTCAGATAATCAGGTGGGAAAGCAAATTCTCAGCAGGGGACAGAACTGAAATGAACCAGTCAGAAACTTCTAGCACTTAGTACCTTGACCTGCCCTGTGCTGCCTGCCTTGCCCTCTACTATAGGACAGTGATTCTCACACTTTAGTGTATATCAAAATTCCCGGAAGGACTTGTTAAAACATAGATTTCTGAGTCTAACCTTCCAGAGTTTCTGATGTAGTAGGTCTGGGATGGAGCCAGATGATTTCCATTTTTAACAACTTCTCTGATGAAGTTGATGCAACTGGTCCTCGGACCACCCTTTTGAGGTCTCAGTAATCTACTTCTTCCAAGTTGATTGCATACAAATCACAGTCAGGTGGAGGAAGACTGGGGCCTGTTACCAGTCAGTGGTTTACTAAATTCTCTGTGTTGCAGGACGCAAATGTAAAGCTGATCAGAGAACTCAGAGAGGAGATCCAAAGACTGAAAGCCATGTTGTTGAGTTTTGAACTGGTATGTAGGCAATCAGAACTTTTCCATGCTCAAGTGGGGGTCTCCTCCTAAGCCCCTGAAGAGTTAATTTGGGAGGGTCTGTTCCACTGCAGAGGAGACCAGGTGGCACTGCAGGATAAACACTGGACTGCTAACCATAAGGTTGGATATTGATGAGGCTTTCTGTTCCTATAAAGATAGGTAGCCTTGGAAACCCTATACAGGGTTGCTGTGAGTTGGGATGAACTCGATGGCAGTGGGTTTGGTTGTTGTTTTTGGTTCTTCTACATAGACTCTGTAGTCCTCGGGTGGTGCTGTGGGTTAAGGCACTGGATTGCAAAATCGGTTTGAAGGAGGTTCAAGCTTACCATTTGCTCCTCAGAAACCCTATACAGGGTCATTATGGGTCAGAACCTACTTGATGGTATTTAACAACAACAATAACATAGGATCTGGGGCCTGCTCCATTTCATACACAGTTGAGAGCCAGTAGTGGAGCAGAGGCTGGAGCACAGAAAGGAGGGAACTAAATTACTGTGTAGTTCCTGATGGATTGGGCATCTCCTCCCTATGACATCGCTGTTGTCCAAAGGACATGTGCCTGAGTTGACCTTGCTTTATGTGTGGGTAAATACAGAATCAGGACCCTCCTAAAATTTTTTCTGTGAATTGTCCTGTCTTGTACCAGTGTGAGTCGAAATACTTAGGATTCTAATTTATTTCTGATTTTAAAGATAGATTCCTTTACCTTCCTTCACAAGAGTAAGGGTGGGACCCACCTGAATGGCAGACCAGTAAAATGTCAAAGCACATCTCTCTTTCTGCAGAGGAACTTCACTTCACTGGATGATGAAAAAGATGACAATCTGAAGGAACTGGTTCTCCAAAATGAGCTGAAGGTGGGTGTGTTAGGTGGGGTCTCCCTGGAAGCAGGTCTGCCCTTTCTCCATTACTCCTGGCTAGGGCTGTCCCTCTCAGCATTAAAGACAACTTTTGTCTTCACTAAGCCTCAGGGGCTGGTGATAGGCTTTCTGACTTTCTGTTTTGTACTTTCAGGAGTTCATGGTAACTCCTTTTGGATAGTGACCATGATCTAGAAAAATGATGCTTTTTCATTTAGTAAAACAATCACCAAACATGTCTGTATTGGTTACCTAATATTAAACACTTGGCTGCTAACTAAAGGTTAGCAATTTGAACCTACCAACTCTGTAGGAGAAAGAAGTAGCAGTCTGTTTTAAAAATTACAGCTTTGGAAACCCTATGGAACAGTTCTACTCTGTCATATGAGGTAGTTATGAGTCAGAATTGATTCAGTAGCAATGGGATAATATGTGCTCTATGTGATCCTGTAAGAAACGCAAAGAAATCCGTGCTCTCCAATGGCTTGAAAGAAATCCTTACCTCAAGTGGCTTGCTGTCTTATTGGAAACACATTAAGAGAATGGATAACTATGATAAACTATATGGTTTAGAAGAAAGGAGTTTAGAGAAAGAAGAAATTGTGGCTTGTAGTTTTCAGAGTAGGCATCAAGGTGCTGGGGTTAGAAGGCAGAAAATTTAAAGGATTGATAGGGCTTGTTAGGGAGAAAGAGGAAGGCATTTTGGGCAGGGATGGCTAGCATACGCAAAGCCATAGAACTGGGAGAAATCACTGGTGGGAAGCTGTGTGGAAGCATTCCAACAAAGCCACGCCGAATAGAGTAGGTGTGCTTGGAGAGCGTATTGGAGCAAGGTTAGGACCACTGTAAGAGGTGTGAACATGGCATAAGCAGGATTACTTGTTTCTTGAAACAGTTGGTGACATAACAGAGAGTAGTTTAGAGAAACTAGTATGGTAGTTGTATGTCGGCTGGTTTGGAAGAAGGGAAGACTGGAAGCAGAAAGGCCAGACAGGAAAGAGTACAGCCATTCTTGCTATCATTGTCCAGATTATGCCACCACCATAAGGAGCTCTGGTAGCGTAGTGATTACGAATTGGGCTGTAACCTTAAGGTCAGCGGTTCGAAACTACCAGCCGCTCCACAGGAGAAAGATGAGGCTTTCTGCTCTCGTAAAGATTTACACCCTTGGAAACCCTGTACAGGGTCGCTATGGGTCCTTAGCTCGACGGCACTTAACAACAACAACAACATTAGCACAAGCTCAATGTGTCCTACTGGCAGGTTCAAACCACTGACTTTTCAGTGAGCAGCTGAGCACTTAACCATTGTGCCACCAGAGCTCCTTATGTGCTCATTGTTGTTGTTAAGTTCCATCATGTCGGTTCTGACTCATAGTGACTTTGTAGAGGGTTTCCGAAGAACAGATGGTGGATTTGAACCACCAGCCTCACAAGTTAGCAGTCCAGTGCTTATCCTACAGCACCACACTGGGTAGAGTACAGAAAATATCTGTGCCTAAACGTAGCATAATATTTTTTTCTTAAGTATTCTGCTTATGAGAGAAGTGTTTGCCTAAATCAAATTCCTTTTCTTGAGCTTCCTTAGTTCTTCTGTTCCCAGGATAAGCTTTCTGCTTTAGTATTAATTTTCACCAAAAGAAGAAAAAAGGACCCAACTTTTCAACAGTGTCTAGTCACATGCCAAAGGTGATCTTAGCTAAACGTTGGTATATGAGGGAGGTTTCAAAAAATTTGTGGAAAAATTCCATTATCTTTCGATTCCATCTTTCCACTAACTTTTTGAAGCCCTCTTGTATTTATTTTTTTAAAAACTGTTGCTGACATATAGTAAGCACTCAGTGTTTTATTATTATTGTTTTTTTTGTTAATGCATGGTCTTCCAGACCAGCTCCATCTAGCCTTAATTCTTCCTGAGCAGAGTTCTCTGGATACTTTGTTGGTCTTTGAGCTCATATACAAGTTTATGTATAACTCAAGGTATGGTACCTTTGGAAAGAAATGTTAGGTGATAAAACGATCCCCAAATATGGATTACATAGGGAAAGAGAAACTATAAACATAAGATGCCTCACTAACATCCCAATTCGTTTTTAAAAAATAACATCTATGGGTTTTCCCCTAATTATAAAAACAATACTTGCTCATTGCAGAAAAGTTATAAAGTAACATCTATCCGAGGGGGTTTCTCTTTATTAGAGTAACATTTGTTTATTGAAGAAAACCTAGAGAGCCAGTGCACTTTTGAATCCTGTGTGGTTCACATTTTCACATTTGGAAGAGGTACAAGGGTTTTGAATAGCAGTGGCAGTGAGGAACATGAGAGATGACAACCACAAGAAGATCAAGAGAAGTCAGGATGGCTTCCACCCTTTAGTCTCCTGCTCATGCTGTGTGTCTACAATCATCTCCCACATTTCTCTCTGTAGATTGACCAGCTGACTGAAGACTGGACCCAGAAGTGGAGTGACTGGAAGGCCCTCATGGAGCACTACAGCGTGGACATCAACAGGAGGCGGGCAGGGCTGGTCATTGACTCCAGTCTGCCACACTTGACGGCCTTAGAGGAAGATGTGCTTAGCACAGGTGTTGTGCTTTACCACCTCAAGGTGAGGAGGTCGCTGGACTTCCTTCTTCCTGAGGCACTGGCCCAGAACTCAAGGAGGGAAAAGCCAGGGGCAGCAATCACGCTTCTTTTGATTGAAACAGGTGCCACAGATCTGCTTTGAGGCTTGCTTTCAAGAAACTGGTCTCACCAACCAATTGTGCTATGTTTTACTTTTCCATGGATAGACTGGCCAGAGGACTGGAAATCAGAGCAAGCATTCATTTTTAAGCTGTGGTTCCTGTTGTAACTATAACTTACTTTTATTCTTTGTGCCTTAATTTCCTCATTTTAAAGTAAGAACAGTTCTTTTATTCCATTTATGACTTCCTGAGGGACAAGAGAGCATAAAATCCAAATCTCAAAATGCCAATAGCATTCCCAAGCTCTGTAAATACAGGCTGCTCAGAGGCGCTGTTCAGAGGCTAAAGGGGAATTTAAAGATCTAGAACCATTTTCTTCAGTACTTTCCTGCTTCATTCCACACCCAAATGAACAAAAAATACACCTTCTCAATCACTTGGTGGCATGGAAAAGAAGAGAGGAGAATGAACGAAGTGTAAAGCATGAGGGAGGGCCCCAAGAAAAGGGGACAAGAAGCTGCATTCATTCGCCTAGAAACATCAGGGTGACGTTAAGGTCCTCCAAAAAGAACCTGACTCTTGGTCACCTGGAAGCTAGATCCTTATTTCAAAATGAAGCCTTCAGACAGTTGGTGATGGATGATAGAGGGAGCCTTATACCCTGTCCTTATCAAATATACTTCTTTTACTGAAAGGGAACAGTCCCTAGGGATGGCCAAGCATGTGTCACGTGGCCAAAATCCCCAAGTGCACTGAAAACCTAATTTTCATTCTCATAATTGCCCCCAGCTGACACTGAAAAAGAGCAAAGAAATGCTGCTGTTATCTCTGGAGAAATTATCCTCTCAGCACTGCTGTGTGTGTGGATAGAGAGGTGTTAGCAGAGTCCCTCATGTATAGGAGTTCTGTGTTCTTAGGGTAAGCCCTCAGGGAAGTTATCAGAGACTGAAACTTTCAGGCAGAAAGACTTAAAGTAGCTTATTTTCTAGCCCCTCCGTGTAAACCCCTCAAGCAGAAATGGCCTTCAGCTCTTAACCTCAGCGATAGATCTAAACACCAAAAGATCCTTCCATTAGCCACAACCACAGGGAGAGGTTAGAGATCAGGAAGAGACCCGCTGGATTAAAATGGTCAGTGTTTGAATAGAATTGATCTGATGCATTGATTAGATGTGGAGTGAGCAGATGAAACCAGAACTCCAAGTAGGAGAGCATAGAGAGAGTACTAGTTGTTGTTGTTGTTGTTGTTAAGTGCCATCGAGTCGATTCCGACCCATAGCCACCCTGTATAGGGTTTCCAAGGAGCAGCTGGTGAGCTTAAACCTTGCAGTTCAAACAGCTTTGCAGTCTGGTGCATTAACCCACAGCGCCACACCAGGACTAGCAGAGGATTACTGCGATGAGGAAGTTGTGTCACCTAAGTACAGGAATGTGATTCTCACTGCTGAGTCACTGCACAGCACTGTGCCCTCCCTGGGGCCTGGGAGATAAGGTTTCAGTCTAGCCCTAATGCTGAAATTTCTGCATTTTGTTTACCCTTCCTCTCCCTCCTTTTATTTGTTTAGATCTTGGTTTAGGCAATAGTATTAATAGTAACGGCGCACAAGTCTCTGTATTATGTTTACTTTGCTAACCTGGCTGCAAACTCAAAACTAGTCCCTGGCAATACCCTGGAAACTGTTTTCCTTTGGGTCACCTTGGGAAGCAGTCAGGGAGATCGAAGGGGACAGCAGGGAAAGATGGGTGGAGCACAAATTACTGATAATCCTGGAGTTCATCTCATATTTTCCTCTGCTAACTCCTCCTTCCCCTGCTGTTTGGGTTTAAGCCCAGAAGGGAGAACCCTTCCATGTAAGTAGTTGCCGAGAGACTGAAAAACTGACCAGGAGACAGTCCGGGAGACATTTGTTTTTTTCAAAGGGAAAGTGTCTGACCAGGACAATAGTACTGCATCCAGTGATGATGGCCAGTTGGACAGTCAGGTTCCGCACCAGGCTTGTGTGCCAAGGATAGGAGATATGGTTCGGGTTGGTGCTCGGCTGTTCATTAGGAGGCCGGTTTGGAGTGTTTGTGCTTCATCCGTACAACTGCATGAGAGTCAGAGGGGCAGCAAGCAAAGGTGCTCACTCAGCCTAGTTTTTTGGGATGCCACCACAGGTGTTGGTAATTTCTATCTAGCACATCTGCATGGTGTGATTTGCTGTGATCTTTATCCTCTTAGGGCAGTATACCTCCTTATCAGGGCTTGTCCCTGGAGCTTTGACCTCTCTCCTTTGAGCCACCATCTAATTCTGTGATGGTGTTCCCAGCACCCATTTACTCCAGTCCCTGGAGAAGACCATCATGCTTGGTGAAGTGGAGGGTCAGCAAAAAAAACAGGAAAGACCCCCAAAGAGGTTGGCTCAAGTGTAACAGTGATGGAGAGGATGGCGCAGGGCCGGGCAGTGTTTCATTCTGTTGTGCGTAGCGTTGCTGTGACTCGAAACTGACTCGATGGTAACAGTTTCCGTGTGTGAGCAGGAAAGTCTAAGCTGCCGGTGTGTCTGCAGGGGATAAGGTAGAGGCAACCAGGCAGGCAGAGCCTCACTCATTACGCCTGGGAGTTTTCCTTCCTTAAGTTTCAGGGACCTCCCGGCTCTGACTGCTGACAGTGAAGCCAAGTGGGAGGGCTGATCACCAGGAGAGGCGGCATGGTGACGTGGGAAAAGCAGAATCTGAGGACCCAGAGAGTCCTGGATTCTAATCATCAACTCTTTAGTATGGGGGATCCTCAGGCAACTTAAGCCCTTCTCCATAAAAGGGGAGTAACAATTCTTGCATTTGGCTTCCTAACTCCTGGTATCATTTTGAGTGGTTTATTCAATAATGCTATTCTACAAATGGTAAATCTTTATCTAAAATTCAGCATTTCTGTTGTTGTGGTGTCGTTTTCAAATAGACCTGTGGTCATGTGCAGATTGGCCTCAACCCAGTAGTCAAAAGGCCAGCCATTGTCTTCTTCTTCTAACCCAGTGATTCATTCATACTAACTCCAGTTTCTTCTTTATACTCTCTTCCAGTCCTTACTGACTCCAGATGGTACCTTTTCTCCTATTTGTACTTTACCCTTAGAATCTAGTGTCTGTTAAAGCTTCATCTGAGAACCAAAAAGGTAAAGATCCCATGCTTCCAGATGTCTTCATAAAATGCTTATCTCTTAGACCCTGATGGGACTACACTCAGGCCACACTAGCCTAACTCAGCCCCTGAGGCAGAGCTGCACCTGTGTGCCCACCTCCACTGACTAGAGAAATTCTGGCTGATGGCTGGGGTGGACCTTAACTTCAGGCAACAGGACAGACAGGACTGTGCCAATGCTGGTTGGACTTTGCAAAGAGATGCTGCTGCTTCGGCACATAGTTTTTGCCTACTCCTTCTTAGGGGCTTCCTGGGTTGTAGTGAGTGGGTAAAGGGGTCAGAGTAGCCTGGACCAGAACTGAGAAGTGGGGCTTTCGAAAAGGCTGAGGTGGAAGACAGTGATCAACACTCAGACGGGGATTTTCCTGTGAGTGCGGGACTGTCTCACTTTTTATTCTCATCAAAGTGATTTTGTCTTTTCTCTTTAGGAGGGGACAACAAAAATAGGAAGGATTGACTCAGCCCAGGAACAGGATATTGGTA
The DNA here is from genome assembly GCF_000296735.1 of Chrysochloris asiatica. Classification (NCBI taxonomy): domain Eukaryota; kingdom Metazoa; phylum Chordata; class Mammalia; order Afrosoricida; family Chrysochloridae; genus Chrysochloris; species Chrysochloris asiatica. The sequence continues at coordinate 33,332,120 of NW_006408522.1, read as the reverse complement.
AGAGCACTTGTCTGGCACTTGGTCTTTGTGCCTGGCAGGTTTCTTCAGAGGAATAGCATGGTGCTCTGAGAGGAAGGGATCTTTGAAGTATTAAGGGTCTACTTCCCTACATGATGCTAACCAAAAGGTTGGAGGTTCAAGTCCACCCACAGTCACTTCAAAAGAGAGCCTTTGAGATCTAATTCCAAAAAATCAGCCGCTGAACACCCTACAGAACACAGTTCTGCTCTGACATACATGGAATCACCATGAGTCAGAATCGACTTCATTAGCAACTGGATTGGTTTCTCTTTGTGTTGCCGAGTTTGGGGACTGGGATCTCATAAGGAGGAGACCCTCACAGGGGAAAGATTCAGGTATCAGGAGTAAGTAGCTCTTCCACACCTGCCATGTTGTGAGATTTTCCAGATTTGGGTTCTGATCTCATAGAAAGCATGCTTTGAATGTCTCTGATCCAAGTGATCTGGACCTCTTCTGTAGTCCTGCAGGGCCAGTGGATCGAGAGAGACCACTGCACCATCACCAGTGCCTGTGGCGTGGTCATTCTGCGGCCCACCCAGGGGGCCCGCTGCACGGTGAATGGCCGACAGGTCACTGCCTCCTGCCGTCTGACCCAAGGTAAGTCTGTCTCCCGCTCTGTGTGTCCCCAGGCTGAGTGACAGGCTATAAAGATGGCCCAGCCAGCCTCTGCACACAGAGAACTGAAGATTGTCTAAGATGGGCCTCCCACCAACAAGCCCCGCTTTCTGAGCCCCAGAGTGGAAAACATCCCTCTGAAACATGTATCTCTGTTTGTTAATCTCTGGGCCATTGGGAAAGTCTCTGAGCCTCAACTTCTTCATCTGTAAAATGGGGATAATCATCAGATTGTTGTGAGATTTGAATGAGTTAATCCATGTGATAATCTTAAAGTGTGTTTGGTACTTAGTAAGCACTCAGGTCATTATTATTATCACAATATTACTGTTAGTGCTGGTGAATGGGCTCCAGCTCATAGCAGCCCTGTGGACAACAGAAAACACTATGAACTACTGTAATTAATGTGTTCAAATCCCATCCTTTGAGGCTGAGTTTAGATGCTTCCTCTTTAACGACGCTTTCCCTGGCCATCCTATCTGAAACTCATCTTGCTTTGCCTTGGAGAACTAAATTTTTCCTATTTATTTCATTAATTCAGCATATGCTTGAGAAATTACTTACATCTAATTAACATGCAAGGAGCTCTGGTAGTATAGTGGTTACGAATCGGGCTGCTAATCTCACAGTCAGCAGTTTGAAACTACCAGCTGTTCCGCGGGAGAAAGATGCGACTTTCTGCTCCCGTAAAGATTTGCAGCCTTGAAACCCTGTACAGGGTTGCTATTAGTCAGAACCGACGCCATGTCACATAACAACAACAACAACAACAACACAATTACTATGTGGGAGTGTGGTGGCTCCATACGATAAGCACCTGTGAGCCACAAGGCCTGCAGTTCGAGCCCTCTAGCCTCTCCATGGGAGAAAGATGAGGCTTTTCTGCTTCCATGAGAATTTAAAGCCTGGGAACCCCTGAACAGGCTCGCTGTGTATCTCGTTGACTCTGCTAAATTATCAGCATGTTGAAGCCAAGACTTTGTCTTGCAGAACTGTACCCTGCACATAGTAATAGATACTCAGATGTCTCATTTTTCTCTGTGCTTCAGGGGCAGTCATAACCCTGGGGAAAGCACAGAAGTTCCGATTTAACCACCCAGCAGAGGCTGCCATCCTGCGGCGCCGGAGGCAGGTGAGCAGGGCTGTGTTCTAGGAGGAATAAATAGCCTTCTTGTTTCTCCTTTTTGGGGGAGAAGCTGAAGCTTTGTTTCTGTTGAGGTATGGAGGATGATGGCAGCTTCGCTGTGCTGTCTTTCTTCTTCCCAGGCTGGAGAGGCTGTTGGTGGTAGTGGTTCTTTGGAGTGGCTGGACTTGGATGGAGACATCACTGCTTCCCGTTTGGGCTGCTGCCCTTTGCTTTGGAAGGAGAGGTGAGAAGCAGCTGCTCTTATTGCTGGGAATCTACTGGGTTTGCTTCATAGTCCATCCCAACGTTGAATGGAGAGGTGGTCAGGCTAGCAGCCAAGTTCTGACTGAGGCCTAGTCTGGATTGACTAGGGCAAATGACTGGAAGATAATAAACTTGCTGCTCAGTTATAACTGTCAGAGTAGTGGTCTTAGCCCTTGTTTATTTCCTCGTCGGTATTTCACCTTTCTTCATCAGTAAAAGGTGCATCAAACTATGGCCACTTTGCTCTGTAAGTAAGATTTAAGTGTGTTAACAGAGATGCTTGACTCTTCTGAACTTGCCTCCCTACATCCTGTGTGTGAACTCATAGTATGTGCCACTTAGCTTCTAGGACTGACAACTCCCTCTGAGTTTTTAAAGACAGTATATGACTAAGAGGCCAGAAAAGAAGGACAGGAATGGACTTGGAAAGCAACTGGCGTGGTTTCTCTGTCTGTTGCTGAGTTTGGGGGCTGGGACATGATAGGGGCAATAAGAAAACATGGGGTACTGATCCATCCCCATTTCACCTGCATTGTGACTATGAAGCAGTGAGTCAGATTTCCATTGTCATGCTTCATCTATTTCTGCATAGCATCCCCTTCCTAGAGCTACAGTGAATAATGAGTAATTTCACTTAAAAGAATCAGCAAGCACAAAGCTGGCTCCTATGAGGCAGAGGTTTAAGATGTCCCAAGTGTCCACCATCTCCAAAGGGTACACCACCCCATCATCTCTAACATCAACTACTTTGCCTCCACTCAGTGCTCTCCCTCCTGTTTGTGGGTTTGGTAATTTGTCACAGTGTCTCATAGAACTCATGCGCTGTACTTTAAATGAGGTTTATTAGGAAACTATCTTTAAAATTTCAGAGGAAGCTGTAAGTTCTAGAAGCTAAGTGGCACATACTATGAGTTCAGGACTGGAATCAACTCAGGATGAAGTTCCTCAATCAGGACAGTTTCTTCTTGCTCTCTGCCACCAGAGCCTGCTGGGACCTCACTATCACTATATCCTGCTGGGGGTCTTCTTGGGCCAGTGTTAACAACTCTTGACTCCATGCATGGGCAAGCCCCACTGCAGCCATCTCTGTGGGCTCCTGGTTCCTGCTGTATTGTGCTGCCATCCCTTGCTGTTTTCCATGTTGGATAGCTCTCTGCCTCCTGAGTCTAGGGGGTTCCCAGTACAGGGTCTCAGGGATCAAAGGACACATTCCACCCCAGCTCTTTTTTGATTATAGTGAGGTCCCCACTCTACTCTGAGATTGGCTTTCTTTTAAGCCTAACAACATGGTGAAATTGACAAATCCCCTCATTAGGGTTCCTGTATACCTTATTTACATGATCATGCCTACTCTGATGTGGCGCTGTGGGTTAATGCGCTAGACTGCAAAGTTGGTTGGAACCGCAAGGTCGGTGGTTCAAGCTCACCAGCTGCTCCTTGGAAACCCTATACAGGGTCGTTATGGGTCAGAACCGATTCCACGGCACTTAACAACAACAAACCCGCACAAAAGTATCATTTATCTTATTTGCATTATTAGCAAGCTGTCCAATTTCCTTGGTGGGCCACAAGTACTGTTTGCATAGTCCCAACCAATCTTAGGGTCTCTATGAGTTGAAACTGATTCAACAATAAGCCACAACAAAAAGACCATGGCGAGAAAGGACAATGAAAGCAATCCATCACACCACAGAAGCTCTCAGGTTCTGTCCTCAGCCAGAGTGGCTTCTTCTCCTGGTGTGGCGCTGTGGGCTAATGTGTCAGACTACAGAGTTGTGTGAACTGTGAAGTTGGCAGTTCAGGTTCACCAGCTGCTCCTCGGCAACCCTATACTGGGTCACTATGGGTCAGAATCGACTCAAGGGAACTTAACATAGAAAGATGAGGCTTTCTGCTCCCAGAAAGATTTATAGCCTCGGAAACCCTGTACAGGATCACTATGAGTTAGAACCAACTCCACAGTACTTAACAAAAACAACAACATAGGAGTCTTGGTGTGGTGCTGTGTGCTAATGCACCAGACTGCAAAGCTGTTTGAACTGCGAGGCCAGCAGTGCAAGCTTACCAGCTGCTCCTCAGAAACCCTATACAGGGTCACTATGGGTCAGAACCTGACTTGACGGCACTTCACAAAAACAACAATGTAGAAGATTGGCACAGTGGCAGAAGTGATGGGCACAGGCGTATCGGTGATTGTGAGGTTGGCCCAGGACTGAGCTGGGTTCTGTTCTGTTGTACACCAGGTCACTATGAGTACCGACTTAATAGCACTTAGCAACAACAATAGAAAATCTCAGCAAAGGGTTCAGTACCTGTGAGGTCACTGATGTTAGAAGGCTGTCCAACACCTCAAACACAGGGTTCTTGGGAGAGTTGATGACCTTTGGTGTCTTGTTTCTGAAAGGGATCTACTTGCTTTTTCTTCAGGCCAACAGCATTGGTGGTAGCTAAAGACAGTGTTGGGTCTGACCTTGGCAGTGCAGGTTGTTGAATACAGGGAGCAGAGGTACCCTGACAGTGCATTAGTGTAAGGCAGGTCGTCACAGGAGAGCTGCTGAGGGCCCACAGACAGTGCAAACAGACAAAGGCTTATGGCAAGATGGTCTTAGTGTTGAGGGACTGAGGATTCTCGAGGTGAGGAGTATGTTGGGAGAGATGATTCAGGGTAGAGAGTGTCAGTGACAACGGGGACTCAGCAGGACTAAGGCTGGAGCACTTGTTTTATCCTTTTTGCAGTGAAGTCGTGACAGGAGGCCCTGTTGAAGTAAGGCTTCTACTGAGAAATAAAAGTCTCGTTTTCCCAGAGTTTAGAATTTCACATTGGAGTGAGACAGCTGTGGTTACATCATGGCTCTCTTACGTAAAAGTTATGTCACCTTAAGAAAACAGCCAAACGTGCATGCCTGTTTCCTTACTTCCAGAATAAAGATCCTACCACTCTCTCTCTGGTGACTTGTGAGCAGACTGAGAGTGTGAGTGTGTGTGGTGGACTCACCGGTCTTGTTGTGAGGCATTTCTCAGGAAGGGGCTGCCTCCCTCTCCCTTTCCTGCCTTTCCATCTGAACCCAGCTGACCCACCCAACTCACCCAACCAGCAAACATTGGTCTTCTGCCTTTTATGTCTTCCTAGTACTGTCTCAGGGCACTGAAATGACCTTTCAAAAACACCAAGAATGTACCCTTTCATTCACAGAGGGCTTTCAGGGCCAAGGCCTGCCCACCAACTGCCTCCACTGTCAGCACCAGCTCTGGGAGCCTGTGGGCTGGTCCTGCCCAGCTGCCACCTCTGGGTGGCAGCCCTGGTGGTGGTGGTGGTGTGGTGTGGTGTGGAGTTCAGATCTGTGATTGGACAAAAGAACAATTGGGGAGGGGACTGGGTCAGAGTAGAGGAGAATGCTTGTTGTCAGCTGGGCTCCCAGTTGGGTTCTGTGGCTGCACCTCCAGGAGGGCCTCTCACCCTGCTCTTGGATGGGGGATGGCTCCTAGGTCCCCCGCTTGTCCCAGGCTTTCCCTTGTGTGTTTATCTGGAGGAACATTCGTGGGGTGCCTGCAAAGCTGGAGCTGATCCCAGAGCCAGGGGAAAGTAGCCAGTCGGCCCTTTTCTTATTACAGCAGTGAGCAGTCTATCCAGGGAGTAGTCTGTCCCCGAGAACCATTTGTTGTCTGTGCTGCTGGTATTTTCCCATTGAGAATTTTCGGGGCTTAACCTTAAATGCCTAGAGCTTGGGAGACATTCTTTCTGCCACCTCCTCTGATGTTTTAGTGACTAGATGCTGCGACAGGAGGGGGAGGGGCACAGTGGAGTCCTGCCTCCAAGGGGACCAGACAGCCACTGGAGGATGCTAGCACCACAGATGAGGACAGTCTCCTGGTGGAGACTCTGGTCATTTGGCTGGCAGTGACCTGAAGACTTGTCCTTGGTAATCTACCCAGACATGTAGCATAAGGTCAGTATGTTCTCTTTCACCTGCTCTCTGAGAGATTGGCTCATGGCGTTTAGCAAGGGAGAGGTTTTCAGTCTGACGAGGTGCATATGTTGTGTCTGCAGTGATAACACTAGACAGCTTGTCCTTGGTGGTTCTGTCACTGTTAGAAAGGAAACTGCGTAAGGTCTGCAGAAGGGAGCTGCCACTTTCCTCAGAGAAGGAAGGGTAGTGGGAGCTCTCTTCTAAGGAGAAGCAAATTGTAAATCTGAGGGATGGAGAGAAGACAGCAGAGAGGGGACTTGAGTCATCTCAGGGAATTCCCATTCCCAGCCCATCCCTTGCATCTGGTGGGTCTTAATGAGTTTGTCTAAGACCTCTGGTGGGCTCACTGTGTAATTTGGTGGTTTCTGTGTTCAGACAAAATTTGGATCAGTAACACAGGCATGATACATCTTATAAGAGTTTCTCATTCACTGCTCTTTGTATTTGTGTGGCGTGAGCTGGCTTTCTAGTCCAGGCCTCACATGTGATCATTTTCTGTAGGTTCTACTGTGCATGTTTGCCTTTTGCCCACAGCAATCAGCACAAGTTTTCTCAGGAACACACTCAACTATCTGTCCTGTCCTGGTCCTGGGACCTATTGCAAGTTGAGCCAACCTCTTGGCACCTTCCCAGGGAAGAGATTGTGGTTGTACCAAAGCCCCATTCTGCCCCCATCCACTGATTCACTCTCCCATCCATCCATCCATCCATCACCATCCCCCTAAGACAGTAGTAAGAAATCTTACTTTCTTTTAACACAAGGGCAGTGAACTTCTATAAAGGACTAGATAGCATTTTAGGCTTTGCAGGCCATACCTCCTGAGGCAACTACTCCCATTTGCTGTTGTTAAGTGCTGTCAGTTCTGGCTCATAGCTACCCTGTATAGAGTTTTTGAGGAGAGGGTGGAGGGTTTGAATCACTGACCTTGGATTAGTAGTCCAGTGCTTATCGTACAGTGCCATGCCAAGACTCAGGTTTGTGGGCTGCACAAAAGCACACATCTTAGGCATTATGTAAATGAACGGATGTGTGTATTCCAAAACAACTTGATTTACAAAAACAGGCAGCGGCCAAGTTCTTCAGGCTGTAGTTTTCAGACCCCTTCACTGAGGTGAAGCCCCTGTGCTCTACAAAGTGGCAACTCCCCTAAGAACAGTGAGTCCTTAGAGCTCACTGCTCTGCCTGAGATGGGACCATAGTTGGGGAGCAGTGAGTGAGCTTCTGAGGCTTAGAGTCCTGCGTCCTGGAGCTGGGTGAGAGGACCTGCTTCTGGCTTTTTATCCACCTCAGGCAGATCCTGAGCACTTCTGGCCACTTCTTACCCACTGCCGCTAGGTAGCTCCCAGACAGTTGACACCCTTAGAAATCTGAACATGGATAAAAGTACCCTGACAGAAACAGCATGTGTGGCCCTTTCATAGAAAAAGCTGAGAGTGGCCCCAGGGAAAGTTGGTGTGGAGAAGCTGCCAGTTTTCAGAGGAGAAATTGGACTCACTCACCATCATAGCAGGTGGCGGAATCAAGCACAACCACCCTTTAGAATTATTTCAGAGCTTTTTATGATGGGAAAGTTCAAATATATCCAATTTATTAACTCATGGCTAACCTGGATCAGAGGGGAATCCCAGACCTATCATTTCCCCAGTAAACACTTCTGTGTTCTAACTCCTGAGCCCCATTCCTGGGTCTTCCAATGAGAACAGTAGAGGCCACAGCTCCAGGTCCTCTGTACATACAAACCCTCTCTTCTCGAGCCTGCACTCCCCGGTAGTTGGGGGCTCCTATCTTGGGGTGCAGCAGTTATCTCTGAGCATGTCAGAGGATTTCCAATCCTTCAGTGTTTCTGGGGTTTCTGTTCTATTTAGTATTTCCAGGAGATTGTCAACAAGTACCTTTTTACTCTCTCATTTGTAGGATAAAGCTGCTTAATGTAACTAACATGGTTTTGTTGTTGTTTGAATCTGCTTTACTTTCCTGGTGAGTTTCTTACAAAATGTAGGTTTCCTACAACCTACAACTCTAAGAATAGGTTAGTCTAGTGACCATTCTCCCAATCCTGTACTGTGACATCATGAACTGTCTGTGACACGGTACCTGTTTGTCCCAAGGCCCAGGAGGATGGTAGTTGCCAGAAGTTCAAAGCCCTCTCTACCCTGAATTCAGGGCTCCCTCAGAGGGATTCCGGCTGCCACTGGTTTGTCCTGCACTTGGTTTGCACTTCCCTTGGGTGACCTGTGGCCCCTTCTGTGACAGGAAAGTGCTGGGGGAGCCGTGTGAGGAGACCCACCCGCAGTTGAGGGATGGAGAGACATCCCACAGGGCCCAGATTCACCAGCAGCAGTGCTACGTGGAAGGTTTGAGGCAGCAAATCCTCGCAGGACAGATCCAAGCTGAGCAGGAGCTGGAACTGGACCAGGCTCGCATCAACCAGCAGATTGAAGACAGTAGGTGCCCACCCATCAGGTGTCTGCCTCACCTTGTCTTCCTGCCCTCTCCTACTCACCAGCCTTCTGTAGTCTCTCCTCTCTTTTCTTTGTGATAGTATGGAATCCTCTCAGGGACATGGAGCTGGAGACAATAAGGGAACTCACTTCCCTTTTGTCCCTCAGGCTCCTGGGCCTCCTCCTCACTTCTCATGCACACACTTGTCCCTGCTTCACTGCTGGCGCTGGCACATGCCCTCTGCCATGCTGAGGCTGGGGTTAGTCCTCCCCTTACCCTATGGACCCTGTATTCCCTATCCTCCAGTTCCCCTGGCTAGCTTTTTACTGTAGACATGGCAACCCTGGCTGGAGGTGTCCAAGGCCAGGCAGCCAGGGGCAGGGAGGGATGTGCTGACATTGTCTCTGGTTGTGTTTGGTTGTTAGACCAGCAGTGGCTGCTCAGAGAAGAGACCTGGCTGGCCAGCTTGCAACAACAGCAACAGAAAGACTGTGTAAAAGAGAAAGAGCTTGAGGCCCCTGTGGTACTGAATACTTGGCTTCAGACAGATGCTGAGGTTCAACCATCACCACTAGTCCGAAGCCAGAAGCGGGTGGTGCAGCTGCAGCTCTTGCGGAGACACGCTCTTCGGGCAGCAGAGCGGAACGTCCGGCGGAAAAAAGCCACGTTCCAACTAGAGAGAATCATCAAGAAGCAGAGGTTGCTGGAGGCCCAGAAGAGCCTGGAGCAACTCAAGGTGTTGTGCTGGCTCCAGGATGACAGCTCCCAGGAGCCTGCAGACCAGGTCTCCAGCCCAGATGCCACGGTCCCGGGGCCTCGACGCAGAAGCAAATCAACAAGTTGCAGTTCTTTGAGCCAGTACTTACCCCAGCCACACAGGTACTGCTAATGGTTGCCGCTGGAAGCTTGTGGGAGGCATGGAGTCTTTAGGGCTCTTGGCTGAAGTTTACAGCCTTGTTGTCCAGGCAGTGAGTGTTCTTTGCGTCCTCATGCCTCAGTCTCCTCAGTTTGTGAAATGGGAAGATGTGTTTCTTGATCTCTAACCCACCACTTCTTTTATTCTCTATAGTTTATGTCTTCCAGGACTCAGGCTGCTCCCCTTCTCAGTAACACCTCAACACATCAGCTCTTGATGTCTTCAGCTTCTCTCTCACCAGCTCTTTAATCCCTGGCTGGCCATAGACAGCTCCTCATATATGTCTTCCTATCATCCATCTCATCCTGCCTCAAACTGGAGTCATCCTTCCCACAGGCTGTCCCTCTCTCCCTTCCACGCTACCTGTCACCTCAAGCAGACTCCTGAGCCCACTTTCCAGCTTGGTCTGTACAGCAAGCACTGTCTTTCTGATTCCTGAGTTCAATCCTGGGATCTTTGTTGTTTCTTTTCTCCCTTACTTCTTATCAAGGTGATTTGTGTTTTTGTTTGTTTCTTTCTATATATTGCCTGACAAATTCCTTGGAGCACTAGTCTGTGTCATGTACCTCTTAATATCCTCAGGACTTAGCCCAAGGGCCACAATTAATGTCTCCTATAGTTCTCACCTCTGGCTTTCAGAGGACTGTTGTTACTGTTAAGTGCTGTCAGGTCAGAGGACTAGACAGGATTATTTTTAAAAGCCTTTTTATTGTGAAAAAATTTCAGACACATACAGTAAAATCTGCAAAAGCCAGACCTGTGTAAAGTAGAAACTTGCCAGAGAAGGAATCCTCAAATGATCCGATTGAGTGAGGGAGGGAGGGAAAGGCAGGGTGGAGGTGGGGGTGGAGGAGGGGAGACAGTGAGTCTGAGCCCATGACAGGCGCAAACCTGCGGAACACCATTGAGTTCCAGTTTTCCCCAGTCTAACATATATATGTGCCAAAACTTTGAGAAGAGTGCCCTCTATATGAAGTATTTAATAACAAATTATCCAACTCTTCATTATAAAAATCAGTAGTTTAAAACTAGTGAACAGCTATAGATGGGAGGCTTCCAAAGTTCATGGAAAAATGGAATTAAGAGAAAAAGGAACTTTCCACAAATTTTTTGATGACCCTTTGTATATTAATTTGCACTCTTACTGTGCTTTTGACTGGGCACAGTCTTGTTTTTCCTAGTAAGTTTCCCACCTTTAACAGGTTCTGACTTTCGCAGGTTTCACTGGAGAAAATTGAGAGAATACTATACCCCATCACTCATATTCAACAATGATCAAGATTTATCACATCTTCCCTTTTTCTGATGATATATTTTAAAGCAAATCCCAGACACAATATCATTTTGATCCTACATCATAAAGTATACACCTTTTTAAAATATGTGGACTTTTTTTTTTTTAACTTTGTGAATCGAGTGCAGGTTTACAGACAGGATCATCAGCTTTACATTAAAAATATATATATGCTTTGTTTCATCCCAATGATTACAATTCCCTTCCTGCAACAACAGTCTTCCTACTTCCTTCACAAATGAACAAAGCAAAAATATTTCATGTACACATATGAAACAAAACAAAACATATCTGTTCACGTAAAGGTCCAAAGGGCACATTCTGCAAGCCACCCTCTTTGCCCCCAGGTGCACAGCCTTCCTCAGTCCATGGGCATAGAGCCTGCAGGTACTGTGTGTCTCCTGCCACCGCTTCTGCTGTTGCCGCTTTTCTAGGTAGGAGCTCATGCTCTTCCTTCCTGATGGTCCTGGGATTGTCTGTTCCTGAAATGAAAGATTGATTGCTTCCTCTTTTTAGTTACACATCTTCTACAATTACAGTTGTGCCAATCACACCTAATCCTGCTCACAATCACAACTGAATCATGGAATCCTATCCCCATCATCGCCCATTCCCTTTCACCAGATCCATCTGGAAAAGAGGGAAACTCTTCAGTGGGGATTAGGTCAGTTGTTCTTTAGAATATACTGCTTTATAGATTTGTCTGTTAAACCTATTCCTCATATTTCCTATTAACTGGAATTTTTTTAAAAGTAGTGGTTAATTCCATTCAATCCTTTTAAAAGATAGGGAAAGTGAGGAACAGAGTGTTCCTGGGCTTGTCTGAGAGCCGGGATGATGGGCAATAGTTTCCTTTTGCACCAGTAGACCTTTTTTCTGATCCTAAGACTACAAGAGGCAGTGCACAGGGCTTTTAAAGCAAATGCAGTGGAACTTCATATTCCCTCTGTCAATAGGAAGTCGGGGGGCTCTTCCTGTCTCTGAGATGGCTTTCTTTGTCTCTCTAGCATTCTCCTGCATTGGGATCCCTCCATCACATTACCACCTATGCCTTGTCCTACTCGCCAAATGTCAGAGCAAACGTCCTCAGAAGAGCATTTACTCCAAGCTGCTGCTTACCCTCCATGGATGAGGAGGGTCAACAAAAATGACCTCTGTTCCTCAGGCCAGGGACAGCTCTGTACAGCCAGGCGAGACATGGCCATGAAAGGAGCGTCAGCTCCCAGCACCTGCCTCGCTATGAGCCCTGCATCTGCCAGTGTCCAGGAAATGGAGAGAGTAGGTAAGCAGCCCCGTCGGAAGGTGGCCCAGGACTCAGCATCTCTGAGTCAACCAGCTAACAAGCTAAAACCAAAGGAGGAGGCAGAGGTCCTCACCCCTACCTCCCGGAGCAGAAGGGCTAAGGGAGTAAAAGGATCTGGCTATATGCGAGCCGGGTGGCGAAAAGAAGGGAACCTCTCAACCCACAAGGTTGCCAGAGAAGCCAGTTGCAGCTCCTCTCATCCCCGGGAACCCAAACAGACATCTGGGCGTGGAAAGGCAGCCAAGACTTTCCGGGCAGACTCGAAACCAGCCTTTCCAAGCAGGGCATCGAATAGGCAGCCGAGGGTGCTGGCAGTAGTCAGAGACACTGCCCAGCAGTCCTGGCATTTGCCTCTTGGCAGTCCTTTAAAGTGGCAGCACGGTGCAGGAGACCCAAACACTATGGCCCCACTCACAGATGCCAGCCCTGTAGTAGGTCATGCAGGAGAAAAAGATGGTGGTTTCTCTGACACACATAGCGACTGCTCGGTGGATTCTCTCTCCTGTGACTATGCCAAAGCTCCAGCAATGCTGCTGAAGCCCCAGGAGTCCCAGGGGAAGAAGCTGGGTCTCCCAGAGCCAGAGAACTCTGAAAGTGATGAGAGCCAAATATCTGAAGACTCACTGACTGAAAGGGGTTACCAAAGCCAGAAAGACAGTACTGTGGGTAGTTATGTCACCAGTGACCCTGGCTACCACATGGACAGACTGAAAGCCTCTGAGAGGGACCACACCACACACACAGACAGCGGCTTACTTGCTCACACTCACAAGAGCTTTTCCTTGGATAGTCTGATTGATGTTGAGGAAGAACTGGGGGAAGATCAGCAAGAAGAACCTTTACTTGGTTCACCTGATGAGATGCCCACAGAAACTTTTTGGCACCTGCAGAGTTCCAGTGTGTCTGGAGTAGATCAGGAGGTAACAAGCAATTCATTTTATCTTGATCATCCTCCATTGCAATCCCATTGCAACCCCGCTCCTGAGCCAGCGGCGGAGGCATGCTGCTCAAAAAAGGCCTGCTCTCCCCCAGGCATACTGCCATCCAGAGGGAGCCCGCTGATATCCATGGATTCCTGGTTTTCTTGTGACTCAAAGATCAACGCCAGCAACCCCCCAGGAACAGTGGGATCGTTATGTCTGAGTCCTGATGTCCAGGAATGCCAACCCTGTGGTTGGGAGAGACGAACTATGGAAGAACTGAAGCTGTCAGGTGCGGAAGTTGTCCTGCCATATAGCTTCAAACGGCTCAAAGGGAGTGCTGATCTATCCTGCGATGTCAGAGATGAGTACACAACCTCTGCTTCTGATATGTCTAAACTGTCACTCTGGGAGACTCACCAACTTCTTCAGCCAGAAGCTGATGGCACCTCTCAGGGAAGCTGTGGTCCTGACATTGCAGAGCGGGGCACCTCTGAGGCATCTAACAGCTCTAGTGTGTCCAACGTGTTGGCTGCCTCTGCCGCCTCCCTCACCCATCTCAGCAGTACCTGTGAAAGGAACTGGTCTACCCTTCAGCAAAAGTACCTCCTTGAACTGTCTCATCCTGTTCTCAAAGCCATAGGAGAGCCCAGGCCGGCTTTCCCCTGCCTTGAGGAAGACTCTGGTTCCCTGGCCCAATCTTCTGGCACAGCAGGAGATACTTTCTTGCTGGTTGGACCTGGGCTGTCTAGCAATTTGAATGTCAACCAGTTTTCCATCCATCTAGCTGAAAGTAGGCACTTGAGAGCAGAGAAAGAAGATAGGTTGACTGACAAATCAGAAGGTACTTCACGTTTTTTTAGGATTAGTGAAAAAGAGGTGAGTTATAATGAAACTTCTACAGCTGACTTAGAGTCCCTGGTTTCTGGAATGACAAATACACACGTTTTTGCAGCAGAGATCCCAGAATTGATGGCAGAAGCACATGAAATCAGACAGAGCCATTTGGAAGTGTGCTCTCAGGGGGGCAGGACTCCTGCACCAATGGCTCCCTCTGATAACTATGTCTCCCTGGAGACCCCTTGTCACGGTAATGGCGCCATGACCATCAAAGACCACCACTGGTCCCAAGGCTGGGCGCCTCTCAGGAAGAATATAGCAAGCCAGACAGGGCAACCAAGGTACAACAGCCACCACGCACTCCTGGAAGAAGATGCAGATTGCCAGGAGAGCTCCCAAGACACACAGTTTTCCTTTGCCGTTCCATCGGAATCAGAGCTATACCTGCCCCGTGCTCCCTGGGATCCGTTTCCATCTTCCCTGCAACCACCTCCCTTGGAAACATTTTATGTGACCAAAAGCAGGGATGCCCTAACGGAAACTGCCTTAGAGATTCCAGCGTGCAGAAAAATGAGGGTACGTTCGCCACCTCTCAGGGAAGCCTGGGGTATCAGTCATGACCACCAAATCTGCCACGATGCTTCTTTAAAGAAGAAAAGACCAGTTCTCTTGCAAATCCAAGGCTCTGAGATGGCCCTATCTCAGCAGGTCACAGCACAGAGGCCAGCTGATCTGAGCACTAGGGACACTGTCAGAGAAGTAGGGAAATGTCCTACCAGTCGTCGAAAAGAAAGCCATAATTCTATTTCCGTTGCTCAGAACAGACATATTTTCTCATCTGTTGGCACAAGAGCATATAAATTAGAAAATCAAGTTCGAATTTTAAATAAAAAAGACCAGAACCAGGCCTTCGACATGAACAGACAGTTTTCTTCTAGGGCCAGGTCTGATTTTGTCTATAAAAACATCAATTTAGGGCTTGAGAAGAACATGCTAGGAGAAACGGCTATTTCTTTGAAGTGCAGGCCAGTAGATCACAGTGCCAACAGCCAAGTAATAGTGAGTCAGGATGAGAACCCTGCCCACAAGTGGGAAGGGAAGATTGAAACTGGGCATCTTAGAAAAGCTCTCCATCCTAAAGACAGCTCTGATGAGTTTAAGCTTCCAGGGATATACTGTACATATGAAAGATTCCAGACAGTTCCATCCATTCCAGAAAGAAACCTCAATGAGTGCAAGCAACCTAGAAAGTCACAAGAAAGGACAAAGGAAGAATCTTCTGGAAAAAGACAGAATAAAAGGGTTAATAATGATGATGAAATGGCTAGGCTAATTAGGAGTATAAAGCAGCTAGAACATAGCCTCTTGGAAATTGGATCCAAGCAGAGTAAGCATCTACATGCTTCCCACATTCCAGGAGTCAGTAAAGAGAGAGTGTTCCAGGACCACGAGAAGGCTGACCATATCCTGAGGCCAGGTAGTCCTCGAGACCACTTGTCCTTCAAGGATCAGTCACCTTCTCCAAAAGAGCATGTCATCTTGAGGGATAGTGAAGCCAGAGAAATGAAGGAACTTAGCAGTTGCCTTAGGAAAGATCCCCGGGTGCAGAGTCCCTTCAAGACAAGAGAGTGTATAGAAGAGATCCAACTTGTGAGAGAGCCCACTCACTCAGCTGCATTAGATAGTTCTGCCAGGGAAGCGTGGGATTATTTAGGGACATGCACAGCTCACAGAGATCCCACCGAGACTTCCATTCACCCAAGGAGAAGGACAGCATTGGCCAGAACTTTGCCATTACAGCCCTGGCAAGAGAAAGCTTCCCAAAATGAGTGTCAGTTGTTCGGTGCATCAATTAGCCCCAAAGGGCAGCCCTATGATTTGACAGGTCTTGAGGAATTGGAAATTGTGGGAGGTTTCCAAGAAAACCACGTTGCTGAACACACAAGCAGTTCTGAGCAAGAGCAGCTAAAAGTTCAAGGCAGGATTGGAGAAATTAATATGCAAATGGGAGGGAGCCTACAAGGGGAAAATAAAATGGGCTCATCAACTCAGAAACTTCTTAGTCCAAGCCTGCTTTGTATGAGCAGGTTTTTCAGCCAGGAGACTGTCTGCCCATTGCTGAGCCAGACAGACACATCAACAGCTGCTTCTTACCAAGACCTGATGAACACGGTGCCCTTCAATTCTCCAGGGTTGCCACAGAGCTATTTTTATGCACCTGACACTGTAGGCATCTTTTCAGTTGACTATGTGCTGGATCCCACAGTGTTTAAGATTCATGACAGTCCCTTGGTACCTCGAGTTGAGCATCAGGACCAGAGTGGAGACACCAGAAGCTACAGTCCTCCGGGACATGTTAGAGGGATCACCTCTGTCTCACACACTGCTTGGTGTGGTCCTACGATCTCCATGGCTCTAGGATCTCTCGGTCAGTCTAGTATTCCAGAGAGCATTTCCCTTGAGGAAGAGGACAGGACTTTAGCAAGCACCAGCCCCCCAGACCAGGGAGCAGGTCTCAGAAGCACCTTCATGGACGTGAGTATCAGGGAGGGTTTTGATTCTGCAAAAGAGGCAGCTATACAAAAAGAAAGAAAGAGTCCACTGAGGTGGGTCTCTAGCCAACATGAAAACAAAGTTGGCGGCCCCTTTGAAGAGGGTGACTTCCAAGACAGAAAGACAAGGCAGAAAGCAGAGAATGATGCCGAGAACTTCAGTCTCACCAGTGATAACATCTCAGAACCTGCTTCCCTGACCAAAGTTTCCAGTCCAGAGCCCAGGGTGTGGGAGCACTCTGTCCATGCATCCTTGTGCCTGGCTCTGTTGAAAGAGGTCAGACAGGCAAAGGCCCAGGGAAAACAGCTTAATAACTTTGTGGCTAGGAGGACAGTCTTTCCTTACTATGAGACTTTACTAGAACCAGAGTGTTCTTCCAGGGTGCCTGGGATGCCTCAGTATAAACAGATGGACCAGCCAGAGTGGACCAGAGCCAGAAATGAAGGAGAAGCACAGGAATTTCATGTGAGAGCTCTGTCTCCTGAACCAGGACATCTGTTGGTGGATGAGAGGAAAATTCTTCAGACCACACCCCTCCCTGTAGAGGACTTCCAACTTCTGCCCTCCTCAGAAACTCATGAAGGGACCTGGCTTCCCTCACAGGCTGCCTCCCCGGCTGCCCCTGCTTTAGACAACAGCCATTTCACTGGAGAGCTGAGACATCTCCTAGGGGGAGGTAAACAGTTTATATGTAATTCAAGTTCTTCTGAAATCATTGAGAAGAAAGAAGCAACCAGAAAACCTTTCTCTCCTGGTCCTTTGGACTCAGAGGAGGGTAGGAGAGTAGAACCACAGAAAGTGGTGCCTGCCTTGTCTTCTCAGGCCCCCTCATATGACCCTGAAATAATGCCACATGCACCAAGTGAGCGAGCCATATGTGACACTGCAGATGGTGCTCCCCCTGACTGTCAGGAGAGACGCCCAGAGCAACAGGAGCTTAGCACCCAAGAGCCCCCCTATGGAGGAGGATCAGGGAACTTCTTAGTGTCTAAACAGGAAGGAAAAAGCACTTATTTTGAAAGTCAGTCTGTACTTTCTGATCAAAGTTCTGCAAGTGTCTCAGGACCAAAGCAAGACCATGTCCAATGTCTTGATGCAACAGGTTTAGAAGATGTCATAGGCTTAGAAGATGGGAGAGCAAGTCCTAAACCAGGGGCCCTCAAGCCTGGAGTTGTGAGAAGGGGTGAACTTGAAGAGCCCTCTCAGCAACAGTGTCCAAACAGGAACGGGAGTGTCGGGTCTGGGATTACAGAAACCTGTAGATCTGGCAGCAGACATCCCAGGTTAAGTTCATTGCCAGATCCAAGAGCTAGCCTGGAGCCTGGGGGCGTTGGGGACGAGGCCCCATTTAGGTGCGTAGGGGAAACTTTCCATTGTGCCAGCTCCGGGAGCATTGATGGCAGCAGAGCTCTTCCTTCCCTGCAGCTCAGTGATGCTCAGCCTGGTGCTGTGCACACTTGCTCTCCCTGTGCCATCCCCTTACTGTGTCATGGAAGTGGTGACCAGGAGAGGGACACTTCCCACCCACCCTGGATAGTACCATCCAGGACCTATAGTGGTGACAAGAGAAGAGCAAGCCATTCCAGGGAACCCGATATGCTCTTGGCACATGGCCTGAAGCCCACAGACATGAATCTGGAGTTGGAGCCAGCAGATTACAGCACTTTGGAGGCCTCGGTGACAGCTGCTGTCTCATCTCCAGCTCAAGGTTGCAGTTCTCCTTTGGCTGCTGACAAGAGGACGGGTTCCCTCGCCCACTCAACTGCTGAGAAAAGCTCAAGGTCAGCAGAGGGTCCTGAGAGAAAGTCTGAGAAGAGAGCCAGCATTGAGTCTGAGAATGTACCACCTCTAGGCATGTGCTCTGAGCCACTGAGGAAGTTTCAGGACAGCTATTCCAGAGACCAGAACTCAGTAGTATCTCAAACCAAGCCAAAACCACCCACAACAAATAGAGGTCCAACTGCACAGAACTTCAGTGAAAGGTCTGTTGAGAATGAGCTGGTGGCAGAACCACAGTGTCGTGGATGTTTAGAAAATACCTTTAGATGCTTCTCAGAAAGGTCACAGCTTTCCACAGAGTCCAGAGATCACAGTGCCTTGGATTTTCAAGCCAAGTTTGTAACAAGCTTAAAACATGTCAAAAATCCCCGGGTTGATAGTCCCTGGGAGGAGGAAGAGCAGCAAAGAGACCCTGCCCAGGACAGCAGTTGCCCACCTTCAGATGAAGATGGCTTGGGCGGTCAACTTAGAGATGCCAGGACAGAGGAGGAAGTCGTGCCCCAGCTGGAAAGATTGTCATCAGACTTTGAAGATTCAGCCATTGTGGGTTTGGGGCAAAGCAGGCTGGGCCAGCCCTGCTCTGTCAGGGAGCAATGGTCTTCCAATCATCGGGGCTCAGTTCCTGTGATTGCAATTGCCTGTCGCCCCAAATGCTCCTTCAGGGCACCCCCCAGACCACAGTTCTCTGTGGTCAGCTCTTCCCGATCTCTTCAGGAGCTGAACTTGAGTGTGGAACCTCCTTTCCCGACAGATGAGGACACACAGGGAACTAACAGATCATGGAACCCACATCCCAAGGACTGCTCAGGAGAGGTGACGGCCAGAGCTGCTCGGAAAGCTGGGGACTGCAGCCAGAAGGGCTCATCTAATTCCAACACTAGGACTGCTGATCATGGGCCATTAAAACCTGTCGCCTTGCTGTACCCACCATCTTCAGCTCCCTCATGTATGCCAACCCCATCTATCCTGACCAGCTGGATGCCTGGCACGCTGAAGCAGGCCCACAAGGGAAGGCCTGAGAAACCTACTGGCCAGAGCAGGCCACAGTGCCTTCCTGAGGCAGACAAAAGAATGTTACATGTTGTCTCCAGTGACATCAGTCCCTGTGTTCTGCCCTGGTGTTCAGACAGGCCTGAGTGCATGAGCTGGAAGCAGTTTGTGTTTGGCAGTGCAGTTGATGTCTCCAGCAGCCACACAGTCCAGGGCCTGACATCATCCAACGTGGCCTGGAGTTCCAGCATGGACAAGGGTCTAGAAAACCAGAACACCCCCTTTCACTCCCATCTCAGCTCCTGTGCCAATGCCCAGAACCTGTCAAGCACACACAGCAGCACTGAGAATGCCCAAGCTTCAAATGAAGCTTCAAACATATGGGACCGCCACACTGTGACAGGTCCTGAAGGAGCAGACCAAGGGTCTCAGTTTAAGGGCCCCCCTGATGAAGCAGGCTTGGAGAGCAAACCCTCATTGCCTGGAGAACATGCTGCAGGTCCAGTGGATGAAATGTTGCTGCTGTATCCATCAGCTGCAGACCACATTGGGGGGCAGGCCAGAGTGGGCACCTTGGAGCAGGGCACGCAGACCCTAGGCTCCAGGCTCCACTGGAGTCACACCGATGCCACCTCTGCTGCACCAGAAGCCAGTGCTTCGTTAGCCTCTCCTCTGGCCTCATGGACCAGCATGCACAACCTCTCTCTCCACTTGTCTCAGCTTCTCCACAGTACCTCAGAGCTGCTGGGGAGCCTCTCGCAGCCAAGTATGGCCAGAAAGGAGCCAAATACCAAGAAGTCTCCAGGCGAGGCCCCACAGGCACATAGGATGGATGGCTGTACTCAGACCACTGCAGATAAGGGTAGCCAGACTGACCTACCCTCACTGCCTCTGCCCCTCCAGCCACCAGAGACCAACCCTCAGAAAGTCAGTGTGATACTTGAAGTGCTGGGCTCAGATGTCTCAATGGCACCAGAGAAGAGACAGGCAGAAGAAACAGAATGGAAAGTGGCTGGGCCCTCAGATCTCCAGAAAGAAAGCATTCACTGCAGGCCGCAGCAGCCTCTGGTCACTTCATCCCGTTTGAGGTTTCAGAAAGAGCCCCTTGAGCAGAAGCTCTCTCCTTTGAGCCTCCAAGATTCTCCCACTGTTTTCCTGCCTCTTTGCTCCCAACCAGAGACATCCTCTTGCCTGGTTGCCAGCAGCCCCAGCCCCAGTATCTCTCGCTCCTCAGGGCTCTTTCCCAATACTGCAGAGGCCACTGGGGAGCCTCGGCTCCAGAAGATACTGGGCCTCCCAAGTGCCTTGTTGGTGGACAGGGCCTCCTCCCCAATCCTCACACTTAGTGCCAATGCGCAGGGGTCAGGCTTCCTCCCAGGCTCAGTAACTCCCTCAGCCCCCTCAGCCCCACCTCTTACAGGCCACCAGAAACTTGTCTCTAGCCCAGACCTTCCTCTTGATGCCCCCACACCTCCCATGGGTCATTACCCGCAACCCAGTGATGAGTTGAGTGACTCCCAAAGAGGCGAGGCTGTGTGTGGAGAAGGCGGCAGCTCCTTAGAAAGGAGGGACAGGACAGCCTTCCTTGAGTTACACATGTTAGACAGCCCACAGCCTTGCCCAGAACGCCAAGCTGGTATTTTAGGACAGTCTCCTCAGCAGCTTGAACCTGGGACCACCCAGGCGGTGCCCACTTGGGTACAGAAACTGCCACTTCCCCTGCTGAGGAACAGAAGATGGATGCTGGCTAAGAGTGATGCGAATGAGGAGGTGGTTTCTCCAGAGTGTGACCCACTGAGCAGCCGGGGTCCAAGTCGATCTCTGGAGGTGTCCTCTCCACAGGGAGACACAAAGCACCTCAGCCCCTGCCCAGGCTCCGAGTTGACTGATATCACAGGTCTCCAAGATTCCACCTCGGGCCCAGCTAGGGTTTGCCAACCTGAGCGGCTGCTGAGCCCTGATTCCCAGACGTGCTCAGCCCCTGTACCCTCACACCACAGCTTGGGGGACCTTCCAGTGCATAACAAATTCAGTAACTGGTGCGGGGTTTGTGATGACTCTCCTGGGGGGTTGAATATGACCAAGGAGTTGGGGACCGGATGTGATATCAGCTCTGAAGACCAAGAAGAGAGGCCCCCACACACTCCTGAGGACCAGAGCCAGATTCCCAAGTGGACCCAGAGGGAGCAGATCCCTCTGCAAGTTGGGGCCCCGAACTTCTCTGTCAGCACGGAACTCACAGAAGCGAAACTGCACCACGGCTTCGGGGAGGCAGATGCCCTGCTACAAGTGCTGCAGAGTGGGACAGGGGAGGCACTGGCTGCCCACGAACCTGTGCACTCCGGCTGGGAGGAGCTCTATGCTCGGTAAGGGCCCTCACCGGAGGGCAGGGCTGGGCTGAGAGGAAAAAGCCCTCAGTCCTTCCCCAGCCCTGGGATCTCCTGGGAACCAGGGGAAGGGTCTGTAAGGTAGAGATGGGCATTCAGGGCCAGCTTCAGTGAATCGACCACATTTTGTCTCAGGCAAAAAAAAGCCATCCAAACCCTCTGGAGAGAGCGGACTGATCGACTTCATAACTTCCGCCGGACACGAAGTCTGAGTCCCCAGAAGCAGTTGAGCTTCCTATCCAACTTGGACTTCCCCAGCCGGCGCCGAGAATATCTGCAGCAGCTGAGAAAGGAGGTTGTGGAGACCACCAGGTAAGGGAGGCCCAGGATCCTGTGGGGAACAGGCTGTGTGGGAGGGGCGAGGGGCTGGGTAAACAGGCTGGAGTTATTAGCATCCTGGAGAGTGGAGGCCACAGCTTTCTCTGCAAGGAAGGACCCAGGAGACATGCCTGGACGGGCATGTGGAAAGGAGGTTGGAGGGAGCAGAGGTGAGAGGTTGACTGGGCAGGAGCACCCTCTCCTGAGGATGTAAAATCAAACTCCTAAGACCCTGAGTTAAACGGGTGGATAGGCCATGTTAGAAGGCCTCTCTCTGCCCTTGTGGTCCTCCCCAGGAGCTCAGAGGCTGCACCTCGGTCTGCTCATTTGCCCTCTGACATCGAGCTGATGCTGCGAGACTACCGACAGGCCCGAGAAAAAGCCAAAGTGGAGATTGCTCGGGCCCGGGACAGGCTTCGTGAGCAGACTGAACAGGAGAAGCTGAGAATCCGCCAGCAGATTGTCTCCCGGCTGCTGAGGGTAGGGAATGGGAGTTGCAAGACTTGAAATCTGGGGCGTACCTCAGGCCGGGCCAGCCTCCCCTAGGCTGCCTCTGGGACCTGGGGCATGGCACATGGAAGGCACACAGAGCCCTGGTGCCAGTTTGGAGCCTGTGTCTAGGAGGAAGTGGCTTTGGGATGTAGGCTTATGGAATATGAGGAATGGAGACTTTGTGGAAGGGGGAGGCTATGAGGCTGAGATGGGGAGCTTCTGAGAGGTGAGAAGGGGTGGCTTGGGGGTTGAGAAGTGGGCAGTAAAGGTTTGTGCATCAGAAACTGTGTTAGGTTGTCCTGTCCTTCCCAGGAAGAGGAAAAACTACACACACTGGCCAACTCCAGCCCCCTGTGCACTAGCTCCAGTGGAAGTCTCTCCTCTGGCTACAACAGCAACCCGACCTTGTGTGGCCAGCTCCCATCCCCAGATAGCCTGGTGAGTAGCTGGTCCATGTGGAGCATGAACCCTGAGCCCGGACCACTGAGACAGGAGTTTGGGCAGGAAGGTCTGTCCCTTGGGGTCTGCTGCTGCCATGAGCCCTTCCCACGAGTTGCAGCCTTGCACTTCCCTTCAGTTCTGTCTCCTCCTCCCTCTGTATAGTCATTTCCTCAACAAATAGGCATCACCAAGGCACTGGGAATACAGCGGGTGAGCAAAACTGCACTTTTCCTTAAATAGACTGTTGTTGTGAATTCCAACTCATGGCAACTCCATGTGTACAGAACAGAGCAGCTTCATAAAATTTGTTAAACTGATCTTCCAGAAGCAGGGTCAGGCCTGTCTTCTGAGATACCTCGAGGTATCTTTTGGCTAGTCGGCAAGCACTTAACTATTTGTGCTTAAGTGGGTCAGGGACTATTGTTGTAAAATGCCACTGAGTGGGTTTGGGTTCTGACTCACAGGCATCCTGTATAGGGTTTCTAAGGAGCATCTGGTGGGTTTGAACCACTGACCTTGTGGTTCACAGTCCAGTGCTGATCCTATAGCACCCTACCAGGAGTCCCAGATAATTTTATTATTATCTAATCATTGTTGCTGTAAGTTCTATGAAGAAGGTGTGCTAAGTCAACACAAAGCAAGGGATCTGACCTAGTCTGGAAGGTCTGAAAAATGTGTTTAAGCGAAGACCAGAGTTTAGCGGCAGTGCTGTTGGGAGAACAGCCTTCCAGGGTAAGAGCCCAGCAAGAGATGCCTGAGGAAGGAAGAATTTGAAAAGCTAAGAGAAAATGAGTCTAGAGCGAGAATGGGACAGGGCATGAGAAATGACTAGAAAGACCAGGTCAACTCTACTGAGCATTCTGGCCCCTTTCTAGAAGGCTGCTGTAAAGCTTTTAAACAGAAAAATAAAATCAGACTGCGAGAGAAGAGGCAAGGGGGCCATGGGTGGTCCCTGGGTGACTGTGGTATCGTCCAGTAAGTGGAGGACTGCTTGGTTTGGGTAGTGAGCAGAAGTGCTGTAGTGGAGGAAGGGAGGAGGAGTGGAGCTCAGCACTCATCTCTGGCTTGAGCAACTGAAGGGGCGGTGATGTCAGTGGGAGTCAGGGGCTTGGAGGAGGGAGGACCGTTGGTGAGGAAGTGCCTGTAGAGCTCTCAGGTTGACAGCTGAGAATCCAGACATGGAGCTCAGAGGTCAGGTCTGCTTGGGGGGACGGCAAAGTTGAAATTCATTTTACATGGTAAACCAAGTAGTGGCAAAGGTTGTGATGTATAGTTTATAATCTTTGTTTTATAATAGCTTTGTGATTTCAGTTTGTAGTTGTCTTCCTTGAGCCATTTGTTAAGAAAGGTATGTTGTTAAGTGCCGTCGAGTCATTTCTGACTCATAGTGTCCTTGTATAGTAGGGTTTCTGGGGAGTGGTGAGTTTGAACTGCCAACCTTATGGTTCAGATGACCTTGCAGTCCAGTGCTTATCCTACAGCACACCACACCAGGACCTCCTAAGAAAGCTATATATGTATATATATTTTTTTTAATAATGTTATTCTACTTCAACAATTTTATGCAAATTGTTTTGTGCCATAAGTTACCATTTTTACAATGTGTCAGCATTCTCCTGATTTCTGTTTTGTTTGATTTGTTTCCATTAATCTAGTTTCACTTCCTCTCCTTGGGTTCTCATCTTTGCTTTGGGGTAGATGCTGATTGTTTGGTCTCATAATAGAGTCCTGGTGTGGGACTGTGGGTTAATGCACTGTACTGTAAAGTCAGTTTGACTCACAAGGTCAGCGGTTTAAGCTTACCAGCGACTCCTTGGAAACCCTATTCAGGGTCGCTATGGGTCAGAACCAACTCAAGAGCACTTAACAACAGTTAATTGTTTAAAGTAGCACATTGTTTTTGTTAAATGATGCTGAATGGGTATTCACTCATATCAACCCTGAGTAGAATTTCAGAGGCTGTAAATCTTTGTGGGAGCGGAAAAGCCTCATCTTTCTTCAGCAAAACAGCTAATGGGCTCGAACCACCCACTTGGTGGTTCACAGTCCAGTGTTTATTCTATAGATTCATGAGTAATAAGATAATTTTTTAATAAAAAGCTTTTTAGTAGAAAGGTTCTTGTTTTCTGATTTTGTCAATTTTTAGTTTGCTCTTAGAGAATTTATGATTTCAAAGAAAAATATTTAAGTTACTAAGGTTTTATTGGCATGATTATTACATGGAATTTAATTTTTTAAATCTGTATAATGTTCTCTGTGTTCTCTCTGCTTTGGGGTCCTTAAGGGTCGCCTATCTGGTGATTTAAACTTTTTTTTTTTTTTTTAATTGTCTTTCCTGTCACCCAAGTTAACATATCTATCCTCTGTCCATTGAATAATTCTCCCTTCCCTCTCACCCATGGTAACCATCATAGAATGTTTGTTCAAGGAAAACTTTTCTTAAGCTTTTTACATTACTCTCATGCAGTATGTCCTTTTTTTTTTTTAGGTTTTTATTGTGAACTGAGTGAAAGTTTACAGGGCATATCATCAGTTTTACATTCAACAAATCATACATCTTGTTTCATTACAATGATTATAATCCCCTCCATGTACCTTCCATGTTAGCTTTTTTAAAACAAACAAACAAAAAACCATTCAGGCATATATAATAATTTACAACTTCAAAAGGGCACATTCTGCAGTTCTGCCTCCTGGCCACCAGCTCTTAGTCCCTCTCTTCCCATGAATCTAGAGTCCTCAGCCACTCCCTCTCTCCATGCCCCCATCTCTGCCTCTGTCTCTGGCTCGCTGCTTCTCTGGATAAGGTCCTGCATTCTGCTTTTGCGCTTCTCTCTTGATGGTCCTAGGGTTCTCTGTTTCTGGACTGTAAGATTAACCACTCCCCTGTTTTTGTTACAAAACTTATTTCTACCTTACAATTGTGACAGTCGCAATTAGTCATGATAACAATTATTCACTGTTGAATCTTACGAATCTTATCCCCATCTCTTTTCACCAGACCCATCTAGACAAGATGACAGCTATTCAGTGGGGAATGTTTCTTTACCCGCATACTCTTAAACTAAACTCCCTCTTGAAACCTTGTAAGCCAGTCACTTCGTGCCTTTTTTGCCCCTCATTTTAGGTAGCCAAATGTCTAAGTTGCCCGTTCCTATCTACCCTGTGTACAGAGGGGATAGATAGCATCGATACTTGATGTGAAGACTCTTTTTTCCCTCTCTGTTGGTATTTAGAGTAACTACCGCTCTGAGTATAGGTCATCAAATTGTAGCAATTTACCCTTGTTTCTTTTATACAAAAAAAAAAAAAAAAAAATTTTTTTTTTTTTTCATTCTTCCTTTAGTCGAGTTCTGATTATCGAGCCATCGAGGGTAGGTCAAAAGGGTACTGTCTGCAAGTTTGGGTGTTCTTGTGCATCTACCCTCACTTCATATCAGCTGGATGCTTCACTCTCAGCTCTAGGTCTCTGTGGCTAAGTCATTGTCCATGGGCTCAAGTGTCCTCAGGTCTCATCACAATTTGGACCAGCCAGCCCTTTCTCTCTCATCTCCAGGTCAAAGGGATTCAATGGACTGGGGTTGAACTCAGCCTATTTCTTCATTGATGCCTTTCTGCCTCTTCCATTCACCAGTAGACCAATGTGGTCGCTAACAAGTTTACATGCTTGTGTATGTCCTTTGAATAACAGTCTTAGAGGGGAGTTTGTCCTGAAGGCACTTGATTGCTAACCTTGATGTCTTCCTGGTGAACAGCTTGCTTATTCTTTTAAGGTTTTTATTGTGGATTGAGTGAAAGTTTACAGGGTACATCATCAGTTTTACATTCAACCATTCATATGACTTGTTTCATTACATCATCAGTTAACAGTGTTTCTCTCTATCCTCTTTAGTTGTTTTTTTTTTTGGGGGGGGGGAACTTTGCCTTTTTGGAATTTACAGTCTCGGCTTTTAGGGAAGGTTTTTACATTTAGGTATTCCAATCAGTTATAGGCAGAAGACGGACTTACTAGCTTTCTATGGTGATGTTTCTGGTTATTCCTTTCTATCCCCCTTCAGTGTCTATTTTATACTATAATGCAAGGAAAACCAAGATTCAAAAGACATCCAATGTAGTGTATACCCTTTGGATGGTTGATGATGCATGGAGGGGATTGTAACCATAGCCATGAAATTATATACTATAGGATGAATGTAAAACTAACGTTCTCCCATGTAAACTATCACATAATTCACACCAAAACATTAAGAAAAAAAAAATTAGTTGGCTATATGTAGATGGGTTAATTTCTGGATTCTCGATTCTGTTTCATTGATCTATGTATCTTTCATTGTACCAGTACCAAGCTGTTTTGACCATTGTAGCCATGTAATAAATTTTGAAGTCATCTCTGCCCATTTTTTAACTGGATTATTTAACGTCTTGTTGAGGTGTTGAAGTGTTCTATACATTTTAGAAAGTAGTCCTTAGTCCTTTCCCTTTGTCTGATAAGTCATTGCCAAGAATTTTTCCACAGCCCGTCTGTGGGCTCTTTTTACTTAATTTAGCGAAACCCTTTGATACACATAAGTGTCTAATTTTTAGGAGGTTCCAGTCATCTATTTTTTCTTCTGCTATTTGTATGTTTTCAGTTATGTTTGACAGTATAAGTATGCCTTGTATCAGAGCCCTTAAGTTTTTCTTATATTTTCATTGATGATCTTCATAGTTTTAGGTTTTATATTTAGGTTATTAATCCATGTTGAGTTCATTTCTGTATGTGGTGTGAGATATGAGTCTTGTTTTATTTTTCTGCAAATGGATTTCCAGTTTGTGAGCACCATTTGATGAAGATGATCTTTCCCCCATATTGGTCCTTTGTCAAAGATCGACTGACTGTAGGAGAATGGATTTACTTCTGGGTTCTCAATTCTGTTCCACTGATCTATGTGTCTTTCATTGTACTAGTACCAGACTATTGTGGCTGTGTAGTAGGATTTGAGACCCTGTGTAGGAGGCCTCCTACTTTATTCATTTTTAGTAATATTTTGCTTATCCAAGGTCTTTCCTTTCCTTATAGTGATTAGTTTTTCCATCTCTTTACAGGATGATGTTGGAATCTGGATTGGGATTGCATTATATCTATGCATTGTTTTGGGTAGTGTTGACATTTTTAAAACGTTAAATCTTCCTATCCATGAGTGTGGGATATTCTTTCATAAGCATTTCATCTTTGGGTGACTATTGTAAATGGTATTGTATTCTTAATATTCTTTTCAGAGCTCTATTAGTATAAAGGGATACAACTGATTTTTGTTTAATCTTGTACTCTACTATTTTGCTGAATCTTTCAGTGAGTTCCAAAATTTTTGTACTAAGTCTGGGATTTTCTGTGTAGGTTCATATCATCTGCAAAAAGAGTGTTACTTCTTTGCCAATTTGGATGCCTTTAATTTCCTTTTCTTGCCATATAGACTTCCAGAACAATATAGAATATGAATAGTGATAAAGGGCATCCTCTCCTGGTTCCTGTTCATAGGGGAATACATTGAGCTTCTCTTATGTTAAGAGTGATATTGACTATTGGTTTTGTATGTTGTTGAGAAATTTTCCCTTCTTTTCCAATTTTGTTGAGTGCTTTTATCAGAAGTGGGTATTGGATTTTGTCAAGTGTCTTTTATCAATTGATACGATCCTGTGGCTTCTCTCCCCCCCCACCTTTGTTTTACTTATATGGTGGATTATGTTGATTTTCTAATATTGAACCACCCCTGCATACTTGGTCTGAATCCTACTTGGTCATTATGTGTTATGTTTTTTGATAGGTTGCTGGATCCTACTGACGGATTTTATTGAGAATTTTTGCATCTCTGTTCATGAGGGGTATTCTATATTTCTATATTTTCCTTTTTGGGGGATTTGCATGCTTTTAGTATCAGGGTTATGCTTGCTTCATAAAATGAATTCAGGAGTTTTCCACCCTTTTCTGGAATAGAATTGGCGTTAGTTGCTATCTCAATGTTTGGTAGAATTCACCAGTAAATCGAGGCCCAGACATTGTATTGTTGGGAGTGTTTTAATGACTTGATCAATTTCTTCTCTTGTTACAGGTCTGTTGAAAATTTCTACTTCAGTGTTAGCCTAAGTAGGTCATGTGTTTTTAGAAATTTGCCTATTTCTAGAATTTCAAATTCGTTGGAGTAGTTTTTCGCAGCATTGTGTTACCCTTTTTATTTCCATTGGTTCTGTTGTGACATCACCCATAACATTCTTAATCATGCTTTTTGTATCTTTTCCTCCTTCTCTTTTATTAGATTTGCCAATGGTTTTTCTATTTTATTAATCCTTTCAAAGAACCAGCTTCGTGTTTTGATTCTTTCTATTTCTATTTCACTTTTGTTACTCTCAGCTTTATTATTTCTTCTTGTGGCTGTAGGCTTCCTTTGCTGCTCTACTTTGGGATGTATATGGGTCTCCTAATCATTTGGAAGACTTTAAAACATTCTTTTGAGATCACTTTTACATCTTTAAAGTCTTGAGCTAACCCTTTTAAATTATATGTTTTCACTTTGTCTATAAAACCTGGAAACGTTCAGTATCATTTACCTTTATCTTTTTTTTAGTGACAGTGTTTCTGCATTGTTTATAATGTTTGTATTCACTGTGTTGTTCTAGCCCTTGCATATTTATTCTCAAGTGCTCACTTCTAGTCCCTTTGCCTTTTTTTTTTTTTTTACTTTTCATTGTAATTTGGATGAAGGTTTACAGAGCAGATCATCAATTTTACATTCAACAAATCATATGCTTCATTTCATCTCAGTGACTGCAGTCCCCTCCATATATCATCACTTACCCACTTCCTCCTTGTGCTTCTTTTTTCCATTCTACCTTTCTCCACCTTTCTGAACTTTGGGTAAATGATGCTCTTTTGATCTCAAATGACTGATCTCACTTGTATTGTTGTCCCCCCTACATACCGATTGCATGGCTGAAAACTGAGTCATGGTCAGGAATGGGAGATGAGTTCAGTTCCAGACTTAAAGGTGGCAACCAAGGGCCATAGTCTCAGGGTTCCATCAGTCTGACCAATAAGTCTGCTCTTTTTTATGATCTTGAGTTTTCTCCCACTCTATGCAGGACCTTCTAAAATCCTTTTTGTAGCCGTTGGTAGTAGTAACCAGGCACCAGCTTGTTCATTTAGTCTCGGGGTTGTGGAAACTCACGTTCCTACGCTCCACTAGTCCACTGGACTAACTGCTTCCAAGCATTCCCCTAACTCACGTTCCTACGCTCCACTAGCCCACTGGACTAACTGCTTCCA
>NW_006408522.1:33249309-33301700 GCF_000296735.1 Chrysochloris asiatica | reverse complement strand
CCCACTGGACTAACTGCTTCCAAGCATTCCCCTAACTCACGTTCCTACGCTCCACTAGCCCACTGGACTAACTGCTTCCAAGCATTCCCCTAACTTTTTGTTCTTCTTAGTACTCTCTCGTTTTTTGACGTAAAAATACAACACATTTGCCAGTTCAGCAATTTTTCCATTTATAATTATAATTCAATGGCATTGATTCCATTTGCAATGGTATGTAATCATTACCACTACCACTATCCTATCTTTTTCCAAATGATTCCACCCCTAACAGGAACTAAGCGCTCCCCCGCAAGCAGTCACTCCCCGCTCTCCTTCCCTTCCACCACTGGTGACCACTAAGCTTTGGGCTCATTATAGATTGGTCTGTTTTACAAAAGTGGAATTTTTAGCCAGTATTAGCCCTTTTGTGGTCTGATCTATTAGATATATGGTTCCCAAATTCTTCTCCTAATTTGCATGTTGTCTCTTTGTTGATAGCGTTCTTTGATGAACAAAAGCTTCAAATTTTTATGAGGTTTCATTTATTTACTTATCTTTTTAAACGTGTCTTCTGGCAGTAATGCTCGAGTTTCTCCCCTGTATACCTTGACCTGTGAGAACTAATGTTTGCATGATGTCATGTTTTTCCAGATGGCCATCCAGCTGTCTCAGAAATGCTTATGTAATCATGGAGCTTTATTTTGAAGTCATCAATGTAGCAGTAAGAGCAGATGAGAGCACCCTGGAGTAATGATATTTTAGAGTGAGAAAAAAGGGCCCTAGACCCAAGTCTTGAAAGAATTCCAAAATATGAATTTGTGGTTGCGAAGGATGAGTTACCAAAGAAAGCCAAGGAATGTCCAGAGAGTAGGAAACCAGGAGCAGGATGATTCAGGAAGCAAGCAGAGGGCTGGCAGACCTAGCTACATATGTCAAGGTGACCTTGGTGACTGCTGCTTGCTGAGGGGATGGTTGGGGGCTACAGTGCTAGTGAGATGTGGGAAATGGGGAAGACTAAGGGTGAAAGTCCTTTCAGGATGTTGATCTGTAATTGGCAGGAAAGCAAAGAAAGTTGTAATGGAGGAAAAAGTGGCATCAAAGTTTCATGTTTAATGCTAATAAAAAGATCCAGTGAAGAGGAAGTGGTGGAGGAAACAGGAGGTGCAGTGCTCAGCATCAGAAGGCTCCAGAGAAGCTGGCAGATCTAGCTCTCTGGTGGGTGGACCTGGCTGCAGTGGAGAGAGCCCTCCTGTACTGGAGAAGGAGGGAAGATGGAGGACGGAGGGACACTGGCATTGTTCAGCCACTCCTGTCTTAGAAGTTCTGAGATAGGGTGATGAGTGTGTGTCAGATCCAAAAGTTGAAGTGAGAGTGGGGTGACCATCCCCATATGAACCTAAATTGAGATCTTTGGCTGCAGTGGAGCAGGGCAAGTGTCATAGTTGGTTTGCTTTCCTCCTCCCCATTTTGTCTCCTTCTTGGGATCTGTTTGGTGCCTCTACCCATTGCCACCCCCACCCCTCTGCAGGCTGCCATAGTCCTTGGTGCTGCCGGGCTCCATTTTGTTCTGATTTCCATTGGACCTCTCCTACAAATAGCTGTTGGATATTTGGCTTAGAGGATAAGGAGATTGGTTGTCCAGGACTGGTTTATAGTGCTGTTGATCTCTTGTAGGCATCAGCCGCCTATAATTTAAATGTTGTTAAATGCCACTGAATTGGGTTTCTGACTCATAGTCACCTTATATAAGGTTTCCAAGGAGCAGCTGGTGGGTTTTTATCGCCAACCTTGCAATTGACAATCTAGTGCTTATCTTACCCACTAAGATTCCATAGTTGTTAAGTGCCATTGAGTATGTTCTGATTCAGAGAGATCCTGTATAGGCTTTCTGAGGAGTGGCTAGTGAGTTTGAAGTGATGACCTTGCAGTTGAAACTGATCTTGTGGTCCAGTGCTTACCCCACAGCGCCACACCCAGTGTTTTCCATGGGACCATGGCTGGAAACCATTCGGTGCAGAAGAGCCTCTGCGCTTGCATTCTGGCTTTCTTTCTCTGCTCCAGCCCTGAGCATCCTCTCCTCTGCAGGGAGACACAAACTTGTCTGATTCAAGAGACATCTGGATAGGGGACGGACGGGGCCATTCTGCAGTAAGGAACAATCACCTGTATGTAGCTGGGTCCTCCCGGAAGAGCTCAGGCAATGGTGAGTGGAGGGGAGGGTAGTTTGGGAACTTTGGGGACTGGACATGCTAGAGCCTAGGGAGCTGCTGACTTGAGTGCCTGTCCCTATCCTGCTGGAGAAGTTGCTTTCCTGGAGCCCTCCTGGCCCATGCTGTCTGAACACCCTGTTGATTGTAGGCTACAGAGGCTCCCTGGGCAGTTGCTGCTGCTCCCCATCCAGCCTGTCCAGCTCAGGGACCTGCTTCCCCTCCTCCTACCAGGACCTGGCCAAGCACATCGTGGACACCTCGATGGCTGATGTGGGTAACTCCTACCACACTCCTCCTTAAGCCAGATGTCTGCTGGGTGGGCATCGAAGCAGGGAAGAGGAAAAGGGCAGATTAGGGCCACCAAGGTGGACACGGGCTCCTTCAGGCGTTCTCCATCTTGAGAAAAGGGGAATTTTATGCACACAATTTGGACTACCAACCCAGCAGCCTGGTATCTCGATGTCCACTAACTTGGATATGGTCATCATGTGCCCAGGTGATGGCTGCTTGCTCGGATAACCTGCACCACCTCTTCATGGGCCAGGCAGCAGCTGGTTGGAGGTAAGTTTCTTTGCAGCGTCTTGGTCCTAACCTTGTTGTGCTTGGCTTCCTTTCTCCTTTACCTCCTCTGCCCTGACTTCCAGATGCTCACCCCAATCTCTGGAACCCATTTTCCACCACCACCTCCTTCTTCTTCCTCATCCTGGTGTTTCCCACCCCAGCTATCAGGGTGAAGAGCAAGAGATACAACTTTACTACAAGGTGTTTTCTTCCACTCGGCACGGCTTCCTGGGGGCAGGAGTGGTGACGCAGCCACTGCCTCAGGTGTGGACAGCTGTGAGTGACCCCACACTGTGGCCCCTGTATCACAAGCCCATCCAGACAGCACGGCTGCATCAACGGGTAACCAACAACATCAGCCTGGGTGAGCCAGCAGGTCCTGGTCAGGGGACAGAGGTCAGAGGGTTGGAGGCAACCCCTGGGAGGCCAGGTATTCACATTAACATCCAGATTGCTCAGGCAAGGAAGTTCAGCAGAGGGGCAGAGGGTCCAGAACTGGGAAGGGTCCAGAACTGGTGTCTGTCATGTGTCTGCTGACTCTCATCATCCTGCCCCTGCAGTATACCTGGTGTGCAATACCACCCTTTGTGCAATGAAGCAGCCACGGGATTTCTGTTGTGTCTGTGTGGAAGCCAAAGAGGTACCTGCCTTGCTGATGAAGATACATGGGATGATCTCAGGGTGGGATGTCCTGAGAAGCACCCTCTCCTGGGAGTCAAGGCCTTGAGAGGAAGGCAGCTAAGTTGGGCTGGAGCTGGAGTGATGAAGGGTTTGCATGAAGGCTGGCCTGGTGTTCATCTTGTGACCTCAACCATATGTGAGCTCTTCCTGGTTTCCATCACACAGGCAGGTCTCAAATCCATCTTTGTCCCCAGGGGCAACTGTCTATCATGGCAGCTCAGTCCGTGTATGACACATCCATGCCACGACCCAGCAAAGAAATGGTCCGAGGGGAGATCCTGCCCAGTGCCTGGATCCTGCAGCCTCTTACAATGGAAGGGAAGGAGATGACCAGAGTCATCTACCTGACTCAGGTAACACACCTCAAGCAGCCAGCAAATCTGCTTGCAAACCTTGGTTTGACCCCCTTGGGCCTGACGCCTAGGTCCTTTGACTTAGAATTCTCTTGAGAGCTGTGGGCTGAAGGGCTTACAGTAGAGGGAGTCAGCTGGAGATGAGACGGTGGAGTGAGTTATCTTTCCTGCAGTTGCTCCCAGGGTTCTCACAGTGAGAGAGAATGGCCACTTAGACAGAGCAGAGGGAGACAACCCATTAGAACATTACAGCCTAGTGCCAGGAAGCTCTCAAACAGCAGTCAGACAGCCTTCTCCCATCAGGGCAGCCTGTGAGGCTCCCTGTGGCGTAGGTGGGCCTTTGGCGCGCTCTCAGCACCTGTTTGCAGCAGCTTTGACTCTCCCCCACTCTGCTTTATTTCAGGTAGAACTTGGTGCTCCAGGCTTCCCTCCTCAGCTCTTGAACTCTTTTATCAAACAGCAACCACTGGTGATAGCTAGACTGGCTTCCTTCCTTGGTAGTTAGCATCTGGCCCTCAAGATGGTGCTGCTGAGATGCAAGCCCAGCACACTCGGGAGAGGCTGTATAGCAGCTACTTGTTCCTTTCTGTGCCTGAGGCAAGAAGATCTGTGGTAGCCTGCGGTGTCCCACTGAACAGACAACCCTCAGTCCAGTCAATATTTGGTCATGGCTGGTACCTCTACAGAGCAAGGGGCCTGAACTGCTGGTCTTGACCATCAGGGGGAATGAAGCTCAGGTCACTCTTTGGATACCTCATGGCCGGCAGCCATCAAGAGCCAGGACTGGCTCTGGCCCTGGCCAGCCTTGGCCTATGGTGTTCAGAACCCAGCAGCCACTGGCCAAGACTCCCAGAGCTAAGGCCCTACTGTAGGATGGGGTGTTAAAACAATAGCAAAACAGAAGAAGGGTTTTTAAATGGCACAAACAGATTTAGAATCTTTTCTCCTTGAATTTTTGCAAAACGCGTTAACTTCTGGGTTTTTTCTCCCTCTCCTTCAGAGGAGAGGACATTTGGGCCTTTGCGTCAGTCACGATTGCTGCTGTGAAGCCACTACCTTAGAGCTCAGTGAGAAGCAGGTGGGTCAGGGTGGGGACCTAGTTTTTTGATGAAGACTGGGGACAGCCAGATACTGGCTGCTGACAATCCAAGAGGAAGATAAGATAAATGAACTCCTAAGGTGATTTGTCCTGGTGTGGCACTGTAGGATAAGCACTGAACTGCAAAGTTGGTTTGAACTACACAAGATTGGTGGTTCAAACCCACCAGCCACTCCTTGGAAACCCTATACATGGTCAGAGTTAGAATCAACTTGATGGCACTTACTTAACAAGGTGATTTGTTAGGAAATGGCTCAGCTCTGGTCTCTCCTCATTCAGAGGCTTGGTTCCTGCTGCCAGGGTCTGTTAAACCTTCAAGGCTGCTGAAGATTCCCTTCAATTCTGGTCCCAGAATCTTTGGTGGAAAGAGGGTGCCATGCAGAGACTGAGAAGATACGCTAAAAAGGTAGTTTTCTGTGTAGTGCCACAGAAATTTTTCTATAAGAGCAGGGTTCCCCACACCCCTTCTAGATAACCTCAGATTAAGTTATTTATGTATTACTGATGGAAAGT
This sequence comes from Chrysochloris asiatica, assembly GCF_000296735.1. Taxonomy (NCBI): domain Eukaryota; kingdom Metazoa; phylum Chordata; class Mammalia; order Afrosoricida; family Chrysochloridae; genus Chrysochloris; species Chrysochloris asiatica. Next base: position 33,296,304 of record NW_006408522.1, on the reverse strand, counting down.
TTTTAAAATTGCTTTTAAAGTTCAATTTTTCTGTTTTTTTAAACATCTAATAGGCTTAATACCTTATCTTAATGTATTTCTTTTCCATGTAAAACTCTTCCTTTATTTAACTACTGGCCAGACGGCTCAGAATACTAGTATGTGAAGTTACCTTGTGACTGCCTGTGTGTCACTGGAAGTCAGCTGGTGCCTCTTACCTGGCTGGCTTCAAGCGCTGCTGTTTTTGTGCACGTGCTGAGGGGCCGCTCACGGGCTCAGCTCTGCGCAAGCTGATTACCTGCCCAATTCTGGCCAGCTACCACAACAGGAACATATGGAAAGGTTGAAAAGTAGCTCCTGTAATATTAATAGTGACCACAAACCCCCTGGAGGCAAGATCTTGAAAAGCAAATCATTACGTGGGACTCTGTGGGGACTGAAAGGAGCCCAAAGCAGAGCCCGGTGTAGAGAACATTCAGAGAGGAAGTGTGAAAGGTGATCCTGAGACCTAGCTCTACATGCTAACAGATCACAATGATGCCAGATTTTACACAGGTGGTTCTGGAATTCACCTGCAGGACTTGTTTCCAACAAGTTGCAGGTGAGGGATGCTGCCCACACTCTGAAAACCACTGGCTTAAAAAAATCAAGTCGTGAACAGCACAAATACAAAGTAGAATGAAGTTTCTCACTAGTTGAACCCCCTTCTATGGAGTATCAGGGCATTAGCTGCCTGTATCCATAATCCCATAATCCCGATATGGTAGTATTTTACTGTTGTATTCGACCAGCAGGAAGACAGTTGGATTTAGAGAGTCGGTTTCCATTCCTATTCCTAAGACTCTGGTTTCTCACTTGGCCATGGAGCAGCCCTGCAACTGCAGCATCCTCCCCTCCCCCCTCAGCAGTGTCATCTGGAACAGGTTCAAGCAGCCATCCAGCTGCTGCATGCCATTGGGCCTTATCCACATCCTGGGGCGATTCCCAGACTTGAGTTTGCTATAGTGTAAATTGGATTTAAAGGGCATTAGAAAAAGATTAGGAAATTAGATGCAGAAACTTGGACAAGGCCGAGGAGGCTGCCTGCGTAGGTATTGGAGCCCTGGATCCCCAGGAGAACCTGCACAATCACAAGGTGGTGACTGAGAAACACTCCTGTTCTTTACTGTGATGGGATTTATTGCACTGAAGCGTCCCCACTAGCCTCCAGCTGCAGTATTCAGACCAGTGGGCCCCTCAAACTAGAATCCTAACCTTATGTCAGCCATTCCTCCCACAGCTGTGAGACCTCACCCCCCAGGAAATAATGCAGATTTGTACATACATGATTTGCAAGTCATTTTACCAGGTTTACTAACTGTCCTTCATGTCCCCACACAGAGCCAGAATCTGTGTACACTGTGCCTGGATAGAAAAATAATGCATTTTAAAGAAATGAAGTTAGACAAAAATCAGTGGCTCATTATAGGACAAAGTAGAACACTTGCGCTCTGAGCCAAATCGAACACCTCAGTCCCAACAAGACACGTGTACCAAGAGCTGCCCCACGCCTAGTTCAATAGGCACTGTCTCTGCATGAAGGGGCACGACTGGAAATGAATAGGACTGGCTCACTGGTCTCAGGGTCTCACGTGGTGTGGAGCACATGGGCACTGCTATGGGACAGTATAACTTACCAATCACACAGAGCTCATCATTGCAGCACTGTCTGTACAATAGTAACTCCCAATTCAGTCTTTTCAGAGAAAAGACAGAATGGCAATAATACCAAGCTCTTGGTAAAGAAAGGAGTTTATTTAAAAAAGCTCAAATGACCTGTCCTGTGCTTAGTCGTTGGGTGGGAGATTTAACGAGTTCCTACCTGAGAGGGGGTTGAAAGTGGGGTGGTCCAGGGATAAAGGCAGGTGTCAGTCTGAGAGTCCCATCTTCTTTATTGTGTCTTTTAAAGGAGATGGCTCCTGGTATGAAAATTCATGCTTCAACTTTCCTCACAACTTAAGCAGGAAGTTAGTTATTTGCTTGTCATGATTTCCCAAAACCACAGCATTTTAAGATGCAGTTTAGCAGCAAGTGGGGCTTGAACTCTTAGCCAACAAGCCCATACACATCACTTAGTTTTGTATCCAAGTGATAAACGTCAACTCTTCTGTTCCAGGACTGGAGGCTTGGCTCTCCTTTCTCTAAGAATCTGGTTGGCAAGCCTGCAGTTGACGGTAGGGGGCCAAACAGCCACATACTTCCTTCTCCTCTGAGCAGGGAATCTGAGCCCGCCAGCCCCATCTGCTCTCTCATGTGCCCTCGGGGAAAGGGCACCAACAAGGGTCCGAAGTAGGCACTCGGGTGGCACTGGGCGCTTGGGTCTGCTCCTGCGGCGAGGTTCCCAAGTTCTGGTGAGATGCCCACAGCAGGGCCACCTCTCATCCTAGCTCTGGGCCAGCACAGTGCCCCGGTTGGGCTGCACCAGTTCACAAGCTCTTAGCTGTGGTTCTGGTACGTGGGGCTCAGCTAGAAACAGCTTGAACAGAGTTGCTAATTCTTTAGCAAAGTCCTGGAATAAGAAAAGCAAAGAGATGTGCAGTTCTAGAAGGTTCATCCTTTCTGTTAACCAGTGAGTAAGGAGTCTTAGGGGTGCTGTAGGATAAGCACTGAACTGCTAACTGCAAGGCTGACAGTTGAAACCCACCAACCGCTCCTATAAAAATTGACAGCCTGGGACCCCATGCAGGGCTGCTGAGTGGAAACTGACTCTGTGGCAGCTGGTGAATAGGTGCTCTGACAACATGGTAGGCTAAACACTGGTAGGTTAATCACCAAAGATCAGTAGCTCAAACCCACAGCTGTTCTGTGGGAAACCTTATAGAGCAGGTTGTCCTCTGTCTTATGGGGCAACTATGAGTCGGACGTTCAGCAATAGTGTCGACGGTGGGTTTGGGTTCTAGTTTATCTCTCTTCCTGACTGCCTTCTGTACTGAACTGGACTTAAATAGTGTGATATACTATGTTGACCCGAGTACCCTTGGCTGTGGTAATAATCACCATCTACTGGGTACTTCGTGTCAGACCACTCTAAATCAATTCACCTGGACACAAAACCCTGAGAAGTATAAATTATTCCCATTTTATGGAGAAACTTTACTTTGTCCTAAGTCTCAGGTTATTCTGATCGAAGAACCCGCACTCACAATGTCTTGACTGCTTTCCAACCGTGTAGCCTTCCCTTTTTCTAGTGACACAGAGCTTCACAGCCAACTGTAACAGCTACTCCTTAGTTTCAGGGTGATCCTTAAGATCACTTAGCTTTGAGAAGAATGCTAGGCCCCATGACTTGACCCCTTTCTGGTCTAAAGGAGACATCCATTCTCTAAATCTGAGCAGACAGGACTCCTTACCCCTAGCCACTGGGCCTCTTGGAGGCTGCCCAGGCAGGCCTCTATCTCCGTCCGTCCCATCAGACCCCGCTCGATCAGCTCCTGGAGCAAGAACAGCAACAGGTCCCACTGCAAACACAGTGAAGGGAATGTCAGGGTTGCTGGAAGGAGAATGTGCCAGGACGCTGACTAACACAGATTTAGATCTCATAGGACAAGAGTGGTTCAAAAGAGACCAGAGACATAGGAGATAAAGCAGCTCAAGCTATAGGTGAGGGTGGTGGCTCTGCGAACACGGCTGCACGTTGCTAAGAAGCTTTTGGCTCACCTCTCTTGGCCGAGTGTCCACTAGAAGGCCCACATTTCTTGGCCTCAGCAGTAGCTGGAGAGGAACTGGCATCTGGAAGTCGTCCTCCCACAGGGAAAGCAGCATGTGCAGAAGCCTTCGAACCTGTCCTCTCTCCAGCCTGCACTGTGCTGGGGGCCCGAGGATAGGAATTTGGTCTGCAACTAGGGAAACAGAACAGCCAGATTTTACAAATGGAGGCTACATCACCTGGCCAGGTCCTGGGAAAAAAAGGGAGCAGAGGGCTCCTTGTTTCAAATCTTGCTCATACCCAACCCTGAAATTTGGGGCATCCAGCAAGAAAACGATTTCGTAAACATACCAAGGAGGGATGCTAACTCCACTGAGCACTTTGCCAGATGTTGCTCAGCAGGTGGGCACAGGAACTGTGGAGAAAAGGAAGACCCGGACATTATCCCAACCTTAGAGCAGGAACCCTAGGCCAAGCTGGCTCTGGATCCTTAAGCACCAGACAAGAAAGGACACACAAGAAAAGCAGTCTCTCACCTGGCGGCACCGCAGTGTTTGGCCCAACTGACCCAAGAGTTGTTCCAGATGCTCTGGGGACACTCCCTCCTCTGGGTCTCGGGGGCCCACAGCCAGAGAGAGCACATCCTAAGAGCAGGGAAGGCAGCACAGTATGATCTCTGGTGGGATCAGGATGCCACAGAGAACTGGGCTGAGGGTGGGGATCAGCCAGTGGACAGAGGCAGAGGGGAGAAAAAAAAACAACAGATATGCCCCTGGGACAAAGTGACTGGGCCAAGGTGTCCGCAGGTCTGGGACTTGGGCAGGACAGCACAGTTGGGAGAAGCAGCCATGGGGTAACAAAAGGGAACAGATGGAGCAAATAAGTAGGACAATACCCTGCAAGAGCAGGACACAGCTGGCAGGGATCTCAAGATTGGTGCTCAACTTGGGACCAAACTACCTAATCAACTCCCAGTGGTCATCCAATCCTTAAAGCATTCAGGAAAGCCTCTGAAGCATTCATCTGATTAGATACAGTCTTGGTCTACACTCTCTCATGCTTCTCTGTTCATCTGAGACAGCTGAGGTTTCACAATAGAAAACCTGAGTGTACTGAGAACCAGTACCATCTAATGGTCACTTAGCCTTTGCTTCCTTTTTCTCCATTTGTAGTTATTTCTTGGGAGTCCCTATTCCAAAGCTCATTCCCAGACGATAGCAAACACTTCAGGTTTTGTGGGCCACAGGTGTTATTGGACCAGCAGCCCTAGACATGTAAATGAGTGTGTGTGGCTGTGCTTCAATTAGACTGCAGCGAACAAAACAAGGTATGGGCTGGATTTGGCCCATGGTCCCTAGTTTACATTTTTAAAATCAAATTAAGACAATTATTACTGTCAGTATAGAACATTTCTGAAATCATCCAAATACTGGGGTGACTATTTCCTTAGAAACTTTCTGCTACACTGAAGAGCCACTCACTAGCCCACTCTCCCATCACCACTGCATAACATGTTCTTAGTGAACGTGAAAAACTGCCTAGGCAACACAGGAAGGTTCTATCCATGGCTACTGGAGCGGATGTGAGAAAGGAAAGAGACCAGGAAGGGGCAGGGAGAGGGAGCAGGGAAACCAGGGGGAGTAGGTAGCTGTGTACTTTTATCTCGGAGATGAGGTGGGAAGGGAGGGGAGCATGGTGCTCACAGGCACGGGGGCAGCCCCTCCGCTCCCCCCGGACAGCTGGTTCAGGACCTTGGGTCCGAAGGGTGCGACTCACTGCCGCTTTCACCTCTCTTCTAATCAGTGCTGCAGGAAGAGGGAGAACAGACAAGAGCTCACTGGAGCAGCCCCTTCCGGGTGGGTTTACCATACCCTTGACAGTTTTCTAATCACTGAGTACCATTCTCTCCAAAAGCGCTCCAACCTTCTCCAGCCCTCTTGCTAGAGAGCAGTCCAGTCACTCCCCTCGCCTAGTCCTTACCTGTGATGTTGGCTGACAACCAGGCACAGGCTTTCTCTATTGCCAGCCCCACAGCAATGTTCTCCGCACTACTAAGAACCTGTGACAGAGGGATTGAAATCGTCATGCCTGGGCACATGCAGACAAAGTCATGTGTTGTGCTTCTCCCAAACTACCCACCCCTCCGAAGCTTCCTGCTTACAGCTGCTGGGGTCTCTTCCGGAAGCAGGGCCCGCACTGCCTCAGGACTCTTCTTCTGGCAGAACCTGATAGGAGACAAAGGCAGGGAGACAACAAGGTCAGTTTGGGTGTCTTGATAAAACTCGGCCTGGCTCGTGGAGGGGAAGCACTGTCAGCTACCCTGCCCAACTCACCACCCATTTGACAGCATTAGATTCCTCCACCTCCAAAAAACCAAGCAAAACAAAATGGAAAAAAGAGGGACGGAGGAGGAATGGAGCAGAAGCTGAGTATGAGAGTTAACAAGGCAAAAAAACAAAAGGTAAGAGGAGAGTGGAATGGAAGCTGTAATGGACCAAACAGAATGAGGGATGTTTCTTACTCCCGACCCTGGGCCAGTGCCTGGGCCCCGTGGGGGCACAGCCGGGAACACAAGATCTCCAACAGCTGGGATGGATCTCCCACTTCCTGTCCCTGTGTCATCAGCTGCTCTTGGAGAAGTGACTCTGCCTGGCGCACCAGGTCTGCCACCAGTGTGGCCCTGCAGCAGGGACAGCAAGTTTTAGAAGTAGTTGGAAGGGTTGAATCAGAAAGGGGCTGCAAATTTTAAAAAAACATGACCAGAACTGCTTTAGCCTGCCTCCCACCTTCCAGCTGGCCTTCCTCGGGCTGCACCAGGGAATGAGATGGATCCTCAAGGGCTCCATTCCCCGCCCCCACCCACCTCACTCTTACTTGATATGTTTAACACAGTTGGATCCAATTCTCTCTGCCACAAACTCCACAGTCCTACGCAGGGAGGGTGGTTGGTTGTGGAAAAAGGCCTGGGCCAGCTGTGCCTATTAGGGTGGTGGGAGCACTGGCATGAAGATTTCCTTCTGTGCAAGACAGTCTTCTCTTCCCCACTGGGCTATCTCCTCTTATCACCCTGGCCCTTACCTGCAGCCCCTGCATCTTCTGGGGAGCCTGGGCTCCCAAGCTGGTGGTAGTGGTAGGGGTGATTTTCCTCACAAAGCCTCCACTCCGCCCACTGCTGCCCGAAACCCACGAAGCAAGCAGTTTCCGGAGTTCTCCTGCATCAGGGAAGCCCAAGTTCTCAATTCCAACCCCACCTGCCTGTCTTACTCCACTCTCCACTTCAAGTATTTGTGGAGTTTAGAGGCTGAGGCACCTCCCCCGGAGAGCACCTGAGAACAGCACACACTAGGGTGCTAAGGCCCATATAGTGTATCTTGGATATTCATGAAGAGTCAGGATAAGGACCAAGGACTCCCCAGGAAAGACCGTGATACTCACCGATATAGGGGCAGCAGGTGTAGAGCAGCTGCTGGTCCACCACAGGCATGCTGTCCTGGGGGGGGGGGAGGGAATAGGCCACAGCTGGAAAGCCGCAGGCATTGTGCCCTCCCCAGGGTGCGGCAGTAGTCCAGCAAAGGAACAATGTAGACAGCAAGAGGAGTGTACGAGGACTCAGTTTCTACCCTGGTTTGTCTCCTGTTGGGCCTTCCTGGATAGCCCCACCTCCTTTCTTCCGGGATTTCCCCATGGCTCTGGCTAGACCCCAACACTTACCAAGCCATGCTCTGAGGCTAGTGGGTCTACTTCAAAGGCATCCAACTGACCTTCTTCCAGAAAAAACAAGTCCTCAGGGACTGTGGGAATCTGGCAAGAGATTGGGTGGTCAGAGGTCTAGTCTTCCAAGTTTGTGGTTCCAAGTTTGTGGTTCCCAGACCTCTTTAGAATCTCACTTTCGGGTCCCTACCTCAATCAGAGTTAACCATTAGCCCTCTCCCCATCTCCAGCCACAGCTGCCCCTCCTTGATGTGGAAATTCACTCTTACAACCTGGAAAAGCCAGCCCAGAACAGCCAGCAGCAGCAACTTGTTCAGGAAACACATCTCCCCTTCATTCTCCTTTGATAAGACCAAGCTCCTGAAAGGCAAACAGAGTATGAGCAGAATGTGTGCCAAGAAGGGAAAAGAATGAAGTGAAAGGAAGCTATCAGCGAGGTCACTTTCAAATGAAGACCTAGCAAGCTGCAGACAGGGAGGAACAGGCCTCCTCACTTTCCATCCCACACGAGTCTACCCCTCAGCTAGACCACAATGGAAGCAGAGAAGAGCAACAAAAGTGCAAAAAATCACCTAGTCTTTCTTTGTGGGCCAAATCCCAGCTTTTTTTTGAGGCGCAGTGATGGCTAGGATGCCAGATACACAGAAGGCAGCTCAACCCTGCTTATATGCAGCAGATCAAAGTAGTGTTCTCCCCAACATCCCTTCTCCAGCTGTATCCTACGTGCCTTTCTCTACTCACCGATGTAGGTGTAGCAGGAGAGCGAAGGTGCTCCGGTAATAGTCCAGCAAAGGAACAATGTGGTCAGCGAAAGAAAGGAACTCCACCAGCCAGGGCACAGTGAGCACTGCTCGGTGGGCTCCCAGTCCCTCCTGCAGCAGAGTCAGCACATCCAAGACCGGAGGAACCTGGTGGGGCCAGTGCCCAGTCAGTGGGCGGGCCCCTGGGGGCTGGGTAATGCCCTCTAACCTGCCTGGTTTCCTAAATGGCCAAGGAAGCCAGTCAACTTCAGTGTCTGGCTGCTCCTCCCAGCTCCCACCTGCTCAGGAGGCCCTCACTCACCTGGCTCCTGAGAGCCAAGATGGAATCCTGAAGTTCTCGGGTTGGGGGCGGTTCTGGTCCTCGGTACGGCAGGAAAGCCACAAAACCCAAAAATTTAGCCAGAAGTCTCAGGCTGAGCAGCACCACAGCAAACTGCCTCCGTTCACCCTGTAGGGGGTCAAGGAAAATTAAAGGCCCTAAGTACAAGGCTTCCAGAACAACCCCAAATCTGTTCTATAAAGTTCTTCGTAATGTCCCTTGCCTGGCAGGTCAGAAACCCATCATTCCCCTTGTTCTGCTCTCTCACCTGCCAGTCCACATCCGACTCCCCATCTTCATCACTTGGCTCAAGCTGAGGCAGAGCGAGACTATTGAGCTCCCGGATCTTCAAGCTCAAACTATCCATGAGGTGCTGATTAAACTGGAAGCTAACGGGAGGCCAAAAAGAGGAGGGGCACTGGGAGAGATGTAGGAAGAACAGACTAGAGAAGAGCAATGCGATCACGAGGTGTGAAACGTAGGAGAGTACTGACAGGAGCCCAGCCCCAGCCTGGTAGAGCCCAGGCAGAGGAGAGAATGCTGCCTGCCTCTCCTGACCTCTGCCCAGTGTTATGGGACAAAGCTGTTACCTGCTGGCACTTAAGATGAAATCCCTGAAGAAGCTCTGACAGCCTGGGAAGGTGGGGGGTGGACACGGTCCCCCACTGCTCTGGGGAGCCACAAGTCGTTCCTGCAGACGTCGCAACCGCCCCAACTTGTCAGCTCCCAGCATACTTAGTACATCGGGAGCTTCCCCCAAGACAGAGCCCCCAGCCCCACAAGGGCTCTGACACATCTGGACAGGAAGAGAGAAATTTTAAATCACTTGAAAACATGAAACAAAACAAAACATTTTTAAATGAAAGGAAAATTAAGTGGGATTGGATTGAACAAAATAAGGGGGTAGTAATAAATACTTATGGAATGCTAACCCTGTATTAAGGAGCTCTGGTAGGATAGTGGTTCCGAGTCAGGTTGTTACCATCACAGTCTGCAGCTCAAAACTACCAGCTGTTCCTCGGGAGAAAAATGAGGCTTTCTGCTCCCGTTAAGATTTATAGCCTCGGAAACCCAATGCAGTGTTGCTATGAGTTAGACATGACTCCATGGCACATAACCACCACCAATTCTGCATTAGGTGTTTTTTAGGTACGTTTTTCAATATCAGGACTATATTTTAAGTTTACAGAAGAAACCAAAACTGAAATTCAGGTTAATCATTTGCCTAGGGTCACTCAACAGTAAAGTGAGAGAGCCAGGATTTCACACTAGGCCCATCTGATTCCTGGGCACAGAGTCTGAGGTCCAGGCCTGTGAGAGGTCTCTGCTTCTGAATTTCATCCACCACCCAAGGAGGAGAACTGCTGTCCAAACTTCAGCACAGCCATCTGCCCTAGCCTAAAACACCAGCCATTACTTAATTGACTACAACACTCACTGTTCACTGCCGACTCATCTCCTATTGAGCCTGTTACCTGAAGCAGCTGTTTTTGGAAGAGCCGAACAAAATGGCTGTGGCTGCAAGCTGCGGAGAGTTGACCCATCATGGCTCTAAACAATAAGGGGCAGGAAAGGAAAGTGAGGAAAGGTGAGGAGAGGGACAAAGACCCAAGATCCAAAAGAGCCAGCCAGTCCTTGGTTTTTTCAGCCTTTACCAGAGGTCTCGTGAGAGGTAAGGAATATCTATCAGTTTCAAAATCCCTCAGGTAAGGAATATCTATCAGTGTCAAAATCCTTCAGGGTATACCAGGTAAGAAACTGTTGTTGTTTAGTGCTGTCAAGTCGGTTCCGACCCATAGCGACCCTGTATAGGGTTTCCAAGGAACCACTGGTGAGTTTGAACTGCCACTTTGGGGTTCAAACTGACCTTGTAATCCAGTGCTTTATCCCACTGCACCACACTGGGAAATGATTTAAGTGTAGTTGAGACAGTTTCGACTCATATAGCAACCCTGTACAGGGTTTCCAATGAGCAACTGGTGGGTTTGAACTATCAAACTTGTGGTTCAAAGTCCAGTGCTGATCCTACAGTGCCACACCAGGAAATACCCCTCAAATCTCTAAACATCAGTGAGTTTCAATGATTCATGTAGAAGGTTGGACCCTGAACAAAGACCATATTCCTCTTCATCCCAGTTATGTAACTGTGTAAGGTTATCAAACTTGCCCAAACTAAATGATGGAGAAATTGGAGGTTGGAAAGGGTCTAACCAGTGACCTAGACCCAAACTCAAGCAACCTGAATACAGAGACTTGTACTTTCCTGAGCAGTCTCAATCAGAGAACAAGGAAGAATCACTTTAGTGGAAAGGGCTGGAGGGACAAATCCATCCCTTTTGAGTGGAAGCAGACTTGCAAATAATTAGCAAGAAAGAGGAAAGAAGACAGAAGATCACAGTTTCAAACTGGATCCTTCCAGAAAAGTTTTCTTCCATTCAACTACCCAAGCACCACAAAGCAGCTCACTGTAGGAAACTAGCCACACAAGGTGACCAGTACAAGCACCCACCTGATCCTGCTGCCCAAGCCCTTCTCAAAGTCCCAGCCGGGCTCCTCATGGCGATCTTCCCACTCTCGAAGCACCTCATAAAACACATCCCTGACAGACACACACAGAGGACCAATCAGCTGAGGTAAAGCCACCTAATGTTCATCCCCAGGAGCACGTTCCCTAGCCCGAAAGCACACTTCCTCTTTGACTTAACCTACACAGAGTTATTGAAGGGATGCTACTGACCCAACAGCATTCTTAACACACATGACCTCCACCTGCGCTTTGACCTATGAACTCTGATTAAAGCCATACATCTGTGAGATGGCTGGCTATGGTGTGTGCAGCAAGTGAGGGAAGGTGTTCAAGGCCATGAACGTAAAGCGTAACTTAAATGGCTACCTGAAGGGCCTGACAGTACTAAACTACCACCTGTTTGTGCCAAACTCTTGGTTTCTATGAACTGCACAGAACTATACAGCTGCCTGCGCCATATAGCAATCAACTTAATCCTTCCCCAAAAGTTCTGCCAACTCCTTTTAAAAAAAAATTACCTTTGTTTTTTAAAGGTATGAAAGGCTCGGTCACTGCTGAAGTTGGCACGATTGTCAGTTTCTGGCTGAAAGGAGACAGCTTGAGCAGAGGAGGGCATCACCAGAGAGACCTAAAAGACAGCAGTGGTAGTAAGATGCCTAGAGCCTGCAGGGGTCAGACTCTGAAAACTTCACCCCCTATCCTGGCTCAGAGTTAGCCACGTGATACGTTAAGTGGCGTGAGTTAGGTTGCCCGAACTGTGACAGTTGGGGAAGAGTCAGATCCAGGCAAGTCATTCCCTAAGTTGGGGGCACTACCTTGGCAGCACTGCCCTCGTAGGCAGCTCGCAGGCGGCCTTGCAGAGCTGGTGAGAAGCACAGCAGCCGCTCATTCTCAGCCAACAGCTTCAAGGTCCCTTTATCCAGGTAGGAAAGAACCCTGTAGGGACCAGAGCAGATATAAATAGGACACAGGCTACCAAGAAAAAGTGGCCTTTGTGCAACACTGAGCATATCTGGAGCATGGAGCAGGTACAAAGCCCAGGTAGGTAAGGTGGAGACATTATGGAAAGAGTCAGAAATAACAGAAGCAAAAGGGAAGGAAATGAGACCATACAGAGTAGGGAGCAAGAGAAAAAGGCTGAACATCAGACATAAAGCCAAAGGTCAGCTGCTAAAGTCCACAGAGGACAGCTTAACATTGTTTAGGGGCAAAATTCAGAAACATGACACAAATGTTAAGTTAAGGGTTAAGAAAGATGGAGGGCCATTACACTTCTGTTAAGCACTAGCATGCCCCCTAAGTGGCCAGAGAATGAAGTGGACAGTGGGATGAGGAAGCTTCAATGTCTCAATTAGAAAGACTCACTGAAACTGACACTCCAAAACTTGCACGGCAAAAAAGACACAGTCATGGACACTTTGGAACAGTGGGGTTTCCAAGGAATCTAGAAACATAGTAACAATGTTAGGTAAGAAGGTTTCAATTTCCAGATCCCATTTCTTAAAAAGAGGCTTGCCCACTAACCTAGTGTGCCTTGGGTTGGTTCAAGTTCATCATCCTTGGCAGCCACCATTCTGCGGGCAGTAAGGAGCTGAAGGACGAAGAAAAGCTCCAAGAAAAGGTTTGGGACCAGGTTTTCTAGAAGGTATCAAGCACCACTCAGAGTCAAGGCTCAATTCTATGCCCCTCCCTACACCTACAGCCTGAACTTCTGAGAGTATCTCATTCCATGTCCCTTTGCTTCCACTCACCAGCAATGCACGAGGAGTAGACAAGGGCTACCAGCTTCAGGCGCTGGCAGGAAGAAACTTTGGCAGGGTCAGCAGGTTCAGCTGTGTGGCTTCCTGTCCGACTAGGTAGGGGAGACCCTGATTCAGGAGTGGGATGGGCAGGGGTAGGTGACTGCTGCAGCTGCTTAGAGCTATGGGAACAGAAGGGTGTTATGAGCATTTAGAGTGGCTTTCCCTCCATAGCCACACTCAGGTCCCTTAGGAAAAAACAGACCCAGGGTCCGCGGGGGAGGGGGGCAAATCAATCTCAGGGAGCAGGTTGTGGCTCCCCTACAGGAGGAAGCTGACCCTCCAGGGAGTGGCAAGGCCATACCGCTCCTTCCTGAGCATCTCCCGCTCCTCCTGCAGACTTCTGCACCCTGAGGGAAGGCCAAGGCCCCAAGGGCTAGTGTCCAGGGCTGAGGGCTGGGGACTGGGGACACAGTTGATTGGTGGTGAGGTGAAACAGGTCTTAGGCTTGGAAAGTGACCGCTCTTCGCTCACCGGAGTTGGATTGATCCTGCGTGAAGGCTTCGTCCTGCTGCGAGTAGTCACAGGTTTCTCTCAAATTCCAGCTCAGACATCTCCCCCTCCCATATGGGCTCGGTTCCTTGCAAAATACCCCTCACTACTGTAGCTATCTCACCCCACACTTCTAGTCTGCCTATGTTTTACTGTGGAGCACCCGGCCCAGATTGAGATTCCCATAAGGCAGCTTTCAGCTTCAGGGCCATCTATCTTCTGGGCGAGGGTCGATTCTCACCTTGCAGGACCAGAGGGAACCGAGCCTACAGGAGGGAACTCCTCCAGATTGCTGAGGTTTGGTGGATCGGCACGTCGGAGGGTGGGGCTGCCTGGACTGCCAGAGCCCCGAGGTTTTCGGCCTCCGGTCCAGGCCAGGCTCTCCCCGCCGACCATCTCCTCCGGGCCTCCGGAGCCACGGCCTCCTCGCTCGCGGGCCGGGCCCGGGCCCGAGCCCCGCCTCCTGCCACCGCGGCGCGCCAGGGGGGCCTCGGCGGCGGCCGGCAACTCAATTGGAGGGAAGAGCTGGCTGCGTGCCCCGCGGCTGCCCCGTGGCGGGCCCCCCGGTCTCCCTGGCAGGGCTGCCGAGGCGCCCGGCGCCTTGGCGGGGGTTGGGGGACCCTGCGGGAGGACGCGGCCGCTCTGCTCCCTCAGGAAGTTCAGAAGAAATGGCACGAATTCCTTCCGCAGCGGCCGGAGTGAACTCAGTGCGGCGGCCTCCCCGGGGTCATGCTGAGGGAGAAGCAAAGGTCAGGGGACGAGAGGGTCAGCTGCCAGCCCCGGGTAGAGAGGCGCGGGGCCGCAGGACTCGCCCAGGGTGGGCCGCCCCGGCAGCGGCCCCTCACTGGAGCGCAGTCAGCCCGGGCTGGCAGCTAGGCACCCCAAAGGAAGGGGACTGGAGGACGTGGTATTTCCCGCGGGAAGAAAATTCGGGCCGGCTTAACAGCGTGTTAGCACTGTTACCTCCGAACTCTGTGTGCTGCGCGCGATCCACCGCACAGTGCCTGCGACCGATACCTCCTCTCGTAGCAGCGACTCCAAAACGGCCGCCATCACCGTCGCGGCGCTCCAGAGCGACTGCGCAGGCGCGGGCGCGCCACAGACGGCCTGAGAGGGGCGGGGCGGGGCGGGCATCTGGCCTCTGACTAGGCAGCGCGGTCGGCGAATCGCGGTCGCACCGCCCTCGGTGAGGCCCCGCCCAGCTGCCCTGGGCAGACGGGGAGAGGCGTGGTATTGAGTGCGAGATTTCAGGAGTTGCGGAGGGGGATACAGTTCTGGGGTTTCGGCAGAAATTAGGGTCTTGGAGAGCAGACTATCAAGGGCAGCACTTCTCCGAAACCAGACACCAGCTTAAATCTTCGACAATAAGCTGCTGCTGCGTGCTGTCGAGTCGGTTTAGACTCGACCCTGTATAGGGTTTCCGAGGCTGTGTAAGATAAGCATTGGACCGAAAGGTCGGTTTGGACCGCTAGGTCGACGGTTTTAACCAGTCGCTCCTCGGAAACACTATACAGGGTCGCTATGAGTCGGAAACGACTCGAGGGCACTCAACAACAAACCTTTAAGGGAGCAAAAAGTTTTAATTTTCTCCCATCTAGCAAGCTGGTAGAATCGAACTGCTGACTTGCGGTTAGCAGCCCATCCTGTAACCCACTAGGCTACGAGAGGTCCATTTTGAGGTAAATGGAAGAGTTACCTTTTGCTAGATTTAAGCGTCACTACGCTGTATGACTGATGTGGCGCTGTAGGATAACCATTAGCTTGGTAACCAAAAGGTCGGTGATTTAAATCCGCCAGCTGCTCCTCAGAAACCCTCTATGTGGTCAACTATGAGTTGGAACTGACTCCAAGGTACTTAAAGGAGCGCTGGTAGCAAATCGGGCTGTGAACCTCAGGGTCAGCAGTTCGAAACTACCAGCTGTTCCGCGGGAGAACGATGAGGTGTTTTGCTCCTGTAAAGATTTACAGCCTCGGAAACCCTGTATTGGGTCAATATGAGTCGGGACCGACTCCACGGCACATAACAACAAACAACAATCAAGGCACTTAATAACAACACTGAAATAGTCTTCGTATTTTTATCTCTTGATAACCCTATGAAGGAGCTCTGGTAGCATAATAGTTAACGAATCAGGCTACGAATCGCAAGGTCAGCAGTTCGAAACTACCAGCTGTTCCACGGAGAAAGATGAGGCTTTCAGCTCCCGTAAAGATTTACAGCCTCGGAAACCCTGTACAGGGTCACTATGGGTCGGAAACGACTCCTCGGCACATAACAACAAATACCCCTATGAGAGTCAAGAAATCATCCCAACCTCTCATTTTCACTTTTCTCAACAGCTCACTGGTATCCACAAGTTTTCCTGCACAATCTAGCAACTGGCCATTTAAAATAGAATTTTTGCAGGGAGGCTTTTTATAATCCCTAGCCCACCTACCTTAAAGTGCCTTGTTAAGTGCCATCTAGAAAGTTCCAACTGATAGTGACTCTGTATATAGCAGGGGTGGGAAACGTCTTGACTACGGCTCTGGAAATCATTTGGTCTGGCCCTGCCAAGGGAACCGCAGTTCCAGCCATCACATTGCTGCTAAGTACTGTCAAATGGGTTCCAACTCATAGGGACCGGGTATAAGGTTTCCAAGGAGCAACTGGTGAGTTAAATGCTTCACCAGACATAGCAGGCTAATTGTAAGTTGGTCCACGAATGATGGTATTAATTTTGGTAGATAAAAGCTTCCCCACTCCTGCTGTATGAACTGACTCGATAGAACTTAACCCTTGCTGTATAGGGTTTCCTAGGAGCAGCTGGTGGGTTTGAATTATGAAACTTGTGTTAGCAGTCCAGTGCTTATCCTACAGTGCCACACCAGGAGTCTTTAAAGTACCTGTTGTTGTTGTTGAAATGCCATTGAGTCGGTTCCAACCCATAATGACCCTGTATAGGGTTTCCTAGGAGCGACTGGTGAGCTTGAACTGCCAAACCTTGCAGTTCAAAGGGCTTTGCAGTCTGACGCATTAACCCACAGCACACACTAGGGCTCCTAAGCACATTAAATCCCTCCTTTACATGTTGTAACAATGGGTTTAAGTCCATTGCCACTTAATGACCCTGTAAGACAGAGTACAACTGCTCCTCTGAGTTTCCAAGACTTAAATCTTAATGGGAACAGGCAGCCTCAGCTTTCTCCCTCTCTCTCAACCTGTGGTTAGCAGTTCAGCACTTAACCCACAATATACCCAGGGTTCCTCATAATGGGTTTACATTAAGTTAATACAACTACTTTTGCAGTTGGACTGCCAGTTCATATTCATGGTATATTCATGATTAGCTTCTGAGAGCTTAAGTTATTTCTCAGTCTCCCTTATTTTGAAAAACATGGGACACAATCAACTCTTTGGTTGTTGCTGATCAATGAGAAACCAGTGGTGGGGAAATGCAGCAATCTCTCTAGGGGTACATGGGATATTTCCTGTGGAGAAGGCAAAAGTACCTCCCCACACTGATACGATGATGGAGCTTTTAGCACCTTATATAATAAAAAGGGACCATATTCTCATTTTCATAAACCCTAGTTTTCACCTGCAGGGACTCTGAACACATAGTTTCTATCTGCTGGTTTTCTAGGTCACTTCTGCATTCACAGTAACATTTTATGCTCCTTGTTGATCTAGTACCTTCTGGTGCATTCAACTTATTTTTTTTAATAAAAAAGAATATTTCTCACTTTTAAAATTCAAACAATCACACAAATAGTACTAGAGTTTGCATGCGGAATGAATCTTTTATTACTAGATTATAAAAATAAAATACAAAATAATTTTAAAACAGAACTTAAAACACTGTACAAAGCTTTAATATGATACAAATGGGAAAATTAAATAAATAATTACACTTTTATGTACAGATGGCCTATACAAAAGCACTCCATGTTTCTGCCAATACTCTATGCCCATAGTTGCCTAGGCAAAAGCACATAAAACGGGGCAGCAGGGGAAAGGGACACAATCGAATACCTTTAGAGGTATTTCAGAGTAGTATCTCATTGCTCTGATTTGATGAAGAAAGGGAGAGAAAAGTGGAATTATTAAAGTCATCTATTCCAACTCATTGGTTTTGCTCAACAAGAAGGAATTCTGGTTGTGGCAGAATCTGATTTGACAGCTGCCAACCAATCATAACTTTGGAGATTTTTCTCTAATTCAAAATTAGATGTTTCCCTCCTCCCCTTTTTCCTGAAAACTAGGAATTTACAGAAGTAAATGGCCTAATGGAATAGGCACTAGTAGTAGTTTAGGAAAGGAGTCAAGGAGGACAGACCAGGAACTTGCATCAAAAAGAAGTGAGGGGGCTCAAGCCTGACTCATCAGATCGGTTTACTTTGGTCAATCCACTTAATCCACTTTCAGAGCCCTTAAGAGGCAGTTTCTACTACCTTCTTATCTTCGTATTTCTGAATGCTTTGGTTTTTATTTTGCTTACTGAGTTAGTTTATTTATCTGGTGAACTGTTTAAAAACAAAATACTTTATGGAAAAAGTATCAAGGGCTTTTGTGTTCCTGGATAACCCTCCAAAATAAACTACATTCAAGCTCTTATGAATAAGTGAAGAGCACCCAGACAGACTCCAGATATAGTGAAGTGCTGTATGTGAAGTTTTAAGGATTTAAAATTCTTATTGGGGGGAGGGGAACATCATATGGCAAGAATAGTCTATATACAAACTTGGTTTACTCAATGTCTTTAAACTAGGTGAGTGAACACTTATACACACAATATGAAACAAGATTAATCTACTAAAAAGATAGTTAAATCCTATTCATCATTAGTGTGTAAAAATACGTGATCCACAAATCCTATAGTCGAAAGAGATCACAATCTGCCTCAGATGAGCCTATTTTCACAGGCACTGTGATCCTATGCATCTGGCTTAGGGAATCTAGGAAGCCTGTGTCAGCATTACCAATGACACATGCTAGGCCCATACTATCACTTCCAATTAAAGAGAAGGCAGAAACCTGTTAAATTTCACAAGGCAATGAAGAAAAAGGCTTCATTTCTTTTACATGAATACTAGTAAGGATCCAACAAAAGCTAAGGAAAATGTTCAAATAAATGTTACTTTTTGCTATTCAGTGTCTTGAGGTTATATGTAACCACTAATCTTGCCACATTATTTTTCTGACCCAAATTTTCCCAAGAGGAATAATACCAGGTTTAAATTTTTTTTTTTTAAAGTAGGAGCAGAAATTCCTACAGAGAGGCAAACACAACTAAATCAGAAAGTGTCTTGATAGGTCAAGACTTTAATGTCAACATTCCATTACCAGTCAGGGGCTGCGGTGTGCAAAATCCAAATTCTCATTAAGTGAAGCAGAATCCCTGTCCCATGTTCTGGAGTTACCTAAGAACTGTAGGAATTACCCATGTACTTCCTGCACATTCTCCCTAGAAACACTGGGCAATAGATTCCACAGGCTCCCAGGGACTTCCTGGGTTAAATTTTAAATTTCTCTTAATTCCAGAGGGGCAAAGTTTTGAGAATACCCCATGATATCTGTTTCTAATTGGTTCCCACATTGTAAAGGTACACACCAGAGTTCTACCGATGAGAACAAGGAAGTGGTGTGTCTTGAAAACCTTCTGAGATTTTCCATGTACTACATCCTCTGATATAGTCTAAGGACCGGACCTGTCTCTTATTTCCTTCTCTAAATTACAGTCTAAATATGCACCTGTGGGTTCTCAATTTAAGTATATATTAACTTGGATGGACTGTAAGCCTTAATTCTGTAATACTTTTTGTATCAACACAGTTAAGTAGGTAAGTCTGCTACAATATTGTCTACAGAGCCAAACTCAAGAAGTTAAACAATGCAGCTGTCTTCAACCAGTGTATCTCCTAGTGATTCAGGTACTAACCACCTTTTTTTCTCCTTAGGCACAGTGCCAACACAAACATATGACAATGTACAAAATAGAAGCCAGCAGCTTTAAAAGAATGAATGTACGTAACTTAATTTCAAAATACATGAATATAACCAAGAAAAAGTTCTCTAACATATGCCATGCTTTCAAAGACAGAAAAGAATAAAAAAAATTTTTAATGTGAAAAACTTGTTTCTCCAGCACTAACTCTAGAGGTACCATATCTACATACAAATAGATTTTTAAATAGCCAGAGTAAGAAGCATTTTTTTTTCTAAACCATTAAATTATGAATTCTGGATTCTGTTTCTATTACCAATTTCTAATGTCAGAAAAGGAATGTAGTTCCTAGAACTAAGAATCCTCTGCTCTTGGGGGAAAAGCATCTGTTTGTAATTCAAAGCTATTTGTGAGAGAACTAGCTAGGGTTTAAACGAACTGTGTCTGGGTTTACAAAACATGTACCAAGTACACTTTTTCCTTGTAGACTGACTGTAACCATAAAACAAAACACAAAAAAAGTACAAATAAAAATCTGTGGCTTCAAAAGAACCTCTGATGATTACTGAAGAATTTCAAGTCTCTATGGTGGTCAGGAGCTAAACAGATAGATGATGTCCGCACCTAGTCTAGTAAATACTAGTTAGCAGCCAGAATTTGTTTAGTATTTTAAAGCAAAGAATATAAAATGGAAAGTGACTACAGGGGGTATGAATGATCATTTTGCTATTTCTTTAGGGCTTGATTAACTTGGCAACTTTTCAAAAACATTCATAAACATGCAACTTAAAAAACTAAGTGTAGCGCTATGCTACTGTTGGCAAGGCCAGCTTACACACCGGAGTTGAGAACAAGGGTGCCTGCCTAAATCTTAACATTCCAAGATGTTTAGAATTTGTGCTTTAAGGTTAAATTTGATTTGGCCCAATTGTTCTCCTCTGTTCACTATATATTAAAAGTTAAATACCTTTAAGTTGTGCAAAAAATTAGTACGTGGAAGTTTAATATTTTAACAGATTCATAGCCCCTGGAGACCTGATAACATAAATCAGGAAGAATGTTCCCTAAAAAACTGATTGGGCCTATTGCTAATTTGAATTTCTGTTCCACCGAACTTCTTAATCTTATAATACCTTGTGTGGTAAAACTGAGATAAGTGGCTATCCTGCTACTAAACTGTCTATAGAATAAAACTCAAGAAAGTTAACAAAGGGACTAGAAAAGGGTGAGGAAGGGCAGATGTGACTAGGTAATCAGCCACTCTGTTTTGACAGGAGGAACCAGGAAGCAACTGATGTTCAAAACACAAATTTACCTTCTGGCCCTCATGACTTTTAGTGTAGGTTGGTTTGATTTTGATTTGGCCAGCCCCTCTTATTAAGGAAAATAACCAAACTGGTTTAAAATTATTTAGAACTATCTATGTTTGTCACTTAAATCTGAAATATGACTACTACTAAAAACAAAAAACTAGAAACACCAAAAATAAATAAATAACAATAATAATCATTTCTCTACATCATACTTTAAAAATGAAACAAAAACCAAAATCCTTGTGTCAAAAATGCTTTCTTTGTTCAGGGCTGCCACTTCTATATTTAGCCTGAGCAACAATGTCAAGCGCATACTAAGCTTTTAAAAACCATAAAGTAAATCTCTATATAGGACAGTACTTTTGAGTAGACCTACTAATACATAAGATATAAATAGTATGTTTTCTTTAAAAGTTAACAGAGCAGAAACATCTTTGGTTAACTCTTTCCTCTATATGCAAAATAAAACACCATTCTGAGACTATCTCTGGATTTTAACGATGAGTTTGCCGATGCTAGAAATAGGTGGCAATACAGTGGAAAGACTGGTAGAAAAAAACGAAGAAAGAAAGAAAACATTCAGTTGCCAAATTATCATCGCTGTCAGTTCTAATTGCCAGCAAAGAAATGCCAATTAGAAATAAAATGACACATCTAGACCCCAATTGTAGCCTCATCAGCACAGTTCTGAGTACAGAGAACAGGATTTATAGCTGGCTACTTTTAGCTAATAGGGAGAAAAAGATAATTCCTTAATTGTAGGTTATTCTCCCTCACTACCACCAAGAAAAAAAATATGGTGAGAAGATATAGAATGGCAATTTATAACAGACTAAAAAAAAAATTCATTATATCAGAGCCATAATTTTCATCCCAGCTTATCTACTCTAGCCATAAAGAAAAAAACCATGTGATTAACATGACCTATCTTTGAGCCAGTATTATAAGCATGTCCTAGTAATTTTTCCCCTATGAAAGTCTTAAGTGAAAATTTAATAACATATCTTGGCTTGGTAATGACTGCCCACCCTTGCATTATTCACAGGGAAGACAAGAACCATCTGAAGCATCACATGCCAAGAACATATTTTCAGAAAATAAGAGTAGGCAAGGACCAAGTGTACACGAGGCACACAATAGAACAGGAACTTCACCATCTGTGATCTTAAAATTACAAATGGAGAATGAGAAAGAATGAGTTTATATAAGCATATTGTCTCTCTCTATATATTTATAAATATTTATATAATTTACCACGAAGACATGCAAGTAGTGTTACAGTAACTATTATACAATATAATACAGAGGGGTTGGCTTTCCAATAATATAGTTACTTAAGTTACATAGCAAATATGTCTTATCTATTACATTCCTCTGCAGTGCTTGAAACCAGAAATTAAGATTCCACACTATGCTACATTTCTTATGGGAGAATGTATATGCCTTGATAGTGTTTTGAGTCTGTTTGTTTTTTTAAAAAGTTCAATACAGATAAAGAGAACAAAGTTAAGTTCAGTGCAGCTTCAGGGCAGCTTTGATGCAGCATTAGGATATGTTCAGTTGGTGAGAACATTTCTTTTTTGTCAGTTGAACTGTATTAGGATTGACAGCAAACACAAGGTCAAAGAGAAAGCACAGATGTTTGCTAGAAGGCAAATTTCAACCGCAAGCAGACCAATTTATCTGACCTTAATAAGAGTTTTATAACACAAAATACAGAGAATATAGAAGAGGACATTGAAAAGTTTAATTTTGCCTGATTCCTGTTACCAGAAGAGTGAAATTACAACAAATAAAATCCCCCTTACAGCCTCACAGAGATTACATGAAAATCAAACGAAAGCAGAGGAAAAGCGGGTAATAAAATATCAAAAGATAAATTACTTAGCCTAAATTTATTTCCGAAGATATTTATTCCTTAGTGGTTAAACATATAAAATGCACATTTTGAGGATTATAAGCCTCAATATACCTAATTTCTTTCTTTCTAGATTTCTAAGATCATAAAGCCACATTCTGAATTTTGTGCTTCCCTAGTGCCATCTTAGAGGTTGATATTAGAAAGAGTTTATACCTAGAAGACCTAAACAAGCAAGGTCTATTCTGGTCAGTTTCTCTTCCACAAGAGGAAACTTAAAAGGGAAGAACCGGCTTCTTCTATCTTGAAGGCTATTACTCCACACTCTGTCGCTCTCTCCTTAAAGCATTAATGCTATATAAATAAAGCACCTCTATTTACACTTTCTTTTTTTAAGGTGTGTTTCTCAGTTACTTATTTGCAGTAAAAATGTACTGGGTTAAGAAATGTTGCTCCAAGAAAAATATATGGGGACTAAAAAAGGTAGATAGAGTTGAAATTTCTAGCATGTACTGCTAAAAGTATATTAGAAAGTATTGTTAAAATTAAAGAAAAGAGACTGGATCAGGTGAAGAACAGTAAATTTCTAATGTGAACTCCAGAGAAGATACTATGAAGGAAGCAAAGTAAAAGTGACTTTTCAACATGCTCTAGACAAACACACGGTCAAAAAGACATGAGCCGTGGCAACCCACACCAGCCGTCTTAGATCTGCTCTAATAGCCAAGCATTCTGACACTCCACAGTTGGGAAGTTTTGAATGAAAATATTAAAAAAAAGTTTCACTTTTGATACACAATCTTTGAGTCTTAAAACACTGGGACAAATTCCTTAGGATTTCATTTTACCTCCTACCCTCAAATCTTTTGCTTCAAAAGCAGAAAAAAAATGAGAGCTCATTTACTGAGTTTCTACCCCTTGGATTTGCTGGGTTACCCTTTCCTACATAAAGGCCTAATTCCTGATCTGCTTGCTGCCTGTCATAGGTAATTCCTTATCACATATTTATGTCTTCTTATAAATTATCATATTATTATTATTATTTTTTTTTTGCAAATGAAGATCAACACTGATTTTTTTTAAATAGACAGTACAGGGATACAACATGCATCAGGTTTAGGAGGAAGATCTCACACCTTTCCTAGGGATGCAGCCCGGCTCCTATCTGCTGAGTTTACTGGCTGACTTACTCTTCCCTGGCGGGGTTTTAGTGCTGGCCGAGTGGTGGTGGAGGCTGCCAGATCCTTTCAGGCCATTCTTGCTGGGTTTGCCATGCTCCTGTTGGCAGGACCTCCTGGAGGAGGAAGAGCCTGAGTGGCTTGGAGGTGACTTGCTTCTCCCCAGATGTGGGGATGAACTCCTCTGGTCATGGTGGGGCCGCCCAGCCCTAGATGGAGAGGAACTAGACGTGCGAGGCAAGGAAGAGCTGCGAGGAGAGGCACTGGGACTTCGACGAGGGATAACTGGACTCTTGGGTGGTGTTTTGGGATTGTGAGGGGATCCTGGGCTCTTGCACTGAGTAGCGCTCCGGGGTTTCTGAGATCCATTTTGAAGAATTTGGGCCAGGCGGGAGAAAAGGTCTGAGTCGGAATTGCTACTCCCTAGGACTTTATATCTGCGTAGCCTTAAAAGAACAGAAATAATTATTTTCATTTTAATTCATTTCAAGTGTACCTAAAAAAGCCACAATGTCTCTGATTTGTATAAAATCAGAAAATAGATCATAAAATAAAGAATTATCACTTGTAAATGCTGTGATCCTTTGATCTATGTGAGGCCAAACCATCTGTATGGAGTCCTGTGGCGCTGTAGGATCAGCCCTGGACAAGGTTGACAGTTCAAACCTACCAGCTGCTCATGGGAAACCCTGAACAATATGTACAATTCACCAAATTCAATGCCATCCAGATGATTCCTAAAGGACAGAGCAGAACTGCTCCATAGGGTTTTTGAGGCTGTAAATCTTTATAGGAGCAGACAGCCTCATCTTTCTCACACAGAGCAGCCGGTAGGTTTGAACTGTTGACCATGCAATTAGCAGCCCCACACTTCATACCACCAGCACTCTTTAACAGTATGTATACAAAATTTTAAATGAGAACCTAATTTGTTATGTAAACTTTCACCAAAAATACCATTTAAAAAAAAAAAAGAGAGAGAGAGAAGATACAACGTGGCTTCAAAAAGTTCATGGAAAAATTCCATTATCTTTTAATTCCATTTCCCACAAACTTCTTGAATGTAACTGCAGGATTACATGCTAGTTCTATGACCCTGGAAAAATGATTTCACAGCTACTGGCTGTTACATCTGTACTATGTCTCACACAGGGTCTCTGAGCAGATCAAGTGCAGCAGCCCATGTAAAGTACTTGGGTGGATGCCTGCTGTGAGGAACCACTGACATGATGTGAGTTCTCTCCCTCTTACGGCAGGTTTGCTTTTCTAATTTTAAGATTTACTTAATGACTATGTCTAGCATATGTTCGCACATGAGAGAGTAAACCATTTTGTTCACAGCTGCTAGGACAAGAATTCTGCATATAAATATGCAAATATCAAACTCTACAAATATGAGTCTCCAACAGGAACTATAGATAAAAGTATATTTTACCTATATTTCATAATTTCCAAAAGACAAGAGTGGTTACTGGTGTCTCCCTGTCCTGACAATAACTTGGCATACTTGAATTTGGGCCACAGAATTCTAAATCTAGAGAATCTTCATAAGAATAGTAATGTCTTCTTTGCCCTAAATCTCCTTCTGGTCTGGTCTAAGGATCAAAGAAAATGGTGTATATAACAGTATTTTGTAAACTACAGCACACTCTACAAAAATATATTAGTGGTAGTACTAAATAACAAGGTTATAAGGGATTTAGGGTCTTTCCAGTATTAACACGATGGTAATTAAGTATATCAGCAAAGGAACAGATAAATAAACCAGAAGAGCAAAGCAATGATTCCAAAAAGGCACTCTTGTTTCAATGGGAAATGAGTATTGGTATATCACTAACTTAACACCAAATGCAGAGAACCTATGAAAGTTGGAACTCATAAATCCATGGTGCCATAAATCAAGTTAAAAGACAAGAAACAGACTAGGATAAAACATCATCAATATACTTAAACAAAGGGACTGTTGTTGTTGTTAAGTGCCTTCGAGTCGGAGCCGACCCATAGCGACCCTGTACAGGGTTTCCGAGGGTGTAAATCCTTACGGGAGTAGAAAGCCTCATCTTTCTCCCGCAGAGTGGCTGGTAGTTTCGAACCACTGACCTTAAGGTTCGCAGCCCGATTCATAACCACTATGCTACCAGAGGGACTAGTCATAAGAAAATCAACCCAATAGAAAGTTTCACATGAAGGCCAGCAACTAACAAAATCAGTTCAAGTGAAAAAATATATACGAAAAGCTCTGTTTTGTGAGTAATCCAATACAAATTAAAACAATGGGATAAATTGCCAGATTACCTCCCAAAATGTTTAAATTGATATTATCAAGAGTGTGGAGAAGTTACCTCATATACAGTTGATATGAAAATAAATCATTAGGATGACCTTTTTGACAGAACACTGTGCACATATTTGTAAAAACTTAATTAAAACCATTCTATTTTTAGGCATCTGTCTTCTAAAAATGTGCTTAAAATCTATGTACAAGTTATTCACTGCAGCACTGTTTATAAAAACAAAAGTCTGGAAATAACCTAAATGTCCAATAATGTACTTTAAGTGCCGTCAAGTCTATTCTGACCCATAGCGACCCTGTATAGGGTTTCCAAGAAGCAGCTGGTGAGCTTGAACCACCAACCTTGCAGTTCAAATGACTTCTGTACAGTACATAAATTCACCAACAGCTCCTGAGAAATCCTATACAGGCTTGCTGTGAGTTGGAACAGACTTGATGGCACTTTAACAATAACAACAAATTTGCACCTGCAGGGCACAAGAGTGTAAAAGCCATAGTCACATCATGGGCTAGCAACAAGTTACTTATGTATTATCTGATTTTCTGTTGTCTTCCTTCTCTGAAAAGAACCATGAACCTCACTTTGGTTAAATCTACCCTCACAGGTCTTATACACTGAAACCTGTGAGAGCAGGAACTTGACAGGACTGCCTTGTTTTTCTAGGTCTTTCAAGTTTTCTGTGGTTAGCAGTCCAGTGCTTATCTTACAGTGCCATACCAGGACTCTAAGTATTGTTGTTGTTGTTGTTAGGTGCCATTGAGTCAGTACCGACTCATAGCAACCTTATGCACAGCAGAAGGAAACACTGCCTGATCCTGGGCCAATCTCACTACTGTTGCCACACTTGAGCCCACTGATGCTGCCACTTGGTCAATCCATCTCGCTGGGGGTCTTACTCTTTTTCTCTCACCCTTAACCTTACCAAACATGATATCCTTCTCCAGCGAATGGTTCCTCCTGACAATATGTCCAAAATATAAGAGACGAAGTTTGGCCATCTTGGCCTCCAAAGAGCACTCTGGCTGCACTTCCTCTAAAACGGATCTATTAGTTCTTTTGGAAACCCATAGCGCTTTCAATATTCTCCTCCAACACCACAACTCAAATGCATCAATTTTTCTACGGTCTTCCATATTCACTGTCCAGCTTTTGCATGCATATGAGGTTACTGAAAATACCATAGCTTGGGTCAGGCACACCTTAGTCCTCAAGGTGACTTCTTTGCTCTTCAACACTTTAAAAAGGTTTAAAAACGGCCTCTTCTGAATCCGGCTTGAACCTCTGGAAGTCCTCTGTCAATGTATGCTTGCAGTTGTTTCTGTATTACCTTTAGTAAAACTTTACTCACATGGGATATCAAAGAGATTGTCCAATGATTTCCGCATTTTGTTGGGTCACTTCCCTTTGGAATGGGCACAAATATGGATTGCTTCCAATCAGTCAGCCAGATAGCTGTCTTCTAAATTTCTTGGCACAGACGAGTGAGTGCCTCCGGTGTCGCCTCACTTTCTTGAAAGATTTCCATTTTTATTCCATCAATTCCTGGTGCCTTGTTCTTTGCCAATTCCTTCAAAGCACCTTGGACTTCCTCCTTCAGTATCATTGGCTCTGGATCATATGCTACCTCTTGAAAGGGTTGTCAAGGCTTGAATTTTTTCTTCAGTTCCCCCAGCTTGAGAAATGCAGTAATTATACTATATAGCAAATAGTAAAGCACTATCTTTATTATCTATGCTTGTACATATCATTGGGTCTAGAGAAGCCTTTTAAAGGTTTTTGTTTACTTTATTGTAATAAGATTATCGGTATAAACAGGGCCCATTCATCAAATTATAAACATGGTATTTGTCATAGAACCTTGCGTCATAATGACATTTGTAAAGGTGAGATTCTAGCTATAAAAAGCTAGAAAATTACTGACTATCTGATCAGAATGGAGGAATCCCTTGGTGGCTCAAATAATTTAGCACTTGACAGCTAAATGAAAGATTAGTGGTGTGAATACACCCAGAGGTTCCTTGGAAGAAGAGCTGGCAATCTACCTTGAAAGGTCAAAATCTACCTCAGAAGTCACCTTTATTCTAATTGTCACTGCATAAAGTCCTACATATACATTACCCTATTTCATTCTCCCTATATCATGAAGTAATTATCTTATCCATCTTACAAATAAGGGAATTGAGGTTCACACTTCTAGAAAGTGGAAGAGTCAAGGATTAATTTAAACAATCTGCCATCTACCAATAGGCTATAAAATCTGGGAAAGACAGCAAATGACCAGAGCAGGAAAAAAAGAAATGAAACCACTAACATATTAAATTAAAAAAGACATAGAAATAATGTTACACATTCAAAAGCATTACCTGGCTTCTACTCCAGGCCTAGTTGGTGGCTTTCCTGGTGGTGGTCGAGGTAAGAACTGAGATGACGTTGAGCTACTGACTTGATCTGTATTGGCCCATGAAACTGGCCTTGGAATTTTGCTCTTTCTGGACTGGGAGATGATGGGTGTCAGAAAGCTGTCTTCGGCTGACCTGCTCAGGTGAGAGTCTACTGCCAGTCTTGAAAAAGGAGTGAAGACTTCTTCCTCAGAAAAGGAAGTAGAAACAGTAGCTAGTTTCTCCCCTAGTAATTTATCAGAGGCACTTGAGAGGTCACCAAGGAAAGACTTGAGTTGCCTTTTTTCCACCAGAAGTTTGACTAGATCTGGTTGATGAGCTTTTTTTTGGAGGAGCTTTTCTTTTGCAGAGACTGGAGAAGATGATTCAAAAGTTGAATCTATCTCTTGTGCTAAAACAGGAATTCGGCTGTGTCTCATTACAAAGGATGACCTAGCCACATCCTTCCGGGATGGGGGACAATGGTCATTCTCTGAAACACAATGAAACAGTTCTCCATTTTTAGGAACATTTTTTTCTCTTTTACCCTCTTGGTGCAAAAAATTAGAGAGGTCTCCTTGATGACCTGGCAAGTCTTCACTCTTGATGTCATCATCCTTAGATAGCTTGTTTTTTCGCATTGCTGCCACCTGTCCTATCTGTACTTCAACATGTGAGTCAATGACTCTTGGAGAAATTTCTGAAGTTCCAATTGCCAGAAGCCTCATTATCTCTTGATTTTTGTCTTGATTTGGCACCACACTAAAAGTCTGTGTCTTTGTCATATCGAGAGGCCCAGTAGTATCTGCGTGATCCTTTTCCATAGTTATTAAATCTCCTGGGAGAGGAGATATCTCAATACAACACTGTCTTTTACTTAACTTCTCATCTTCATTATCTGACCCTAGAAGAATACATTTTTCTTCAGTTTCTCCAGGGAGATTCTCAAATTCTCTCACAACCAGTCTGCTATGGTCAGAAAGGAGGTTTCTTTGTCCCAGGTCTTGGGATTTATCACATTCTGTAGTAAGAACTTCCTTGGGTAACGTGTCATGACCAATATGATCTAACTGAAGCCCCAAGTCTGTTCTGCTTCCTCCACTAGCAGGCTCACCCTCTGTCACAACTAATCCAGAGAAATTCTCCCTTGGAGAATAAAGTTCCACAGTGGGCTCCATCGGCTGAATATCTTTCTTTTCTGGATGCTGGCCATAGTGAAAGCTCCCTGAAGTTGATTGTGTAGATGCCACAGAAGGTCTAGGAATTGTAATCTGGAGAAGGAGAAAAAAAAAAAAAGAAATTAAAATGCAGTAACATGGAATACAAATTAAGATTGGGATTTGAGGTTTAAATGGAATTTTCCTGTTCAAATTTGTAAGAGGAACACAGGTTAACCAGATCTCCCTAACACAAACTGAAAAGGAGCAATTCTGAATAAAAACAGATGGTAGTTAAGCACCATTTTCAGGAACTGGAAAGAACAATCTCCCTGTGTAGGTTCACCCTGTTCTTTCTTTAGCCTGCCCTGTTTACTACAAGAATGACTTCCATCAACTATTTGCTCGTTCAGTTTGCCAACCCATCCACTGTCATCGAGCCCATTCTGACTCCTAATGACCCTACACTGGGTTCCCGAAGCTGTAAATCTTTAAGGGAGTAGAAACTCTCCTTTCTCCTGTGAAGTAGCTGGTGGATTCAAACTGCTGATCTGTGGTTAGCAGTCTTAACCACTATGCCACCAGGTGCTACCAATACAGGATCAGAGCGTGAGGAAAGAGAGTTTGAGTATTAATTCTCCCTGCTTCTACCCTAGGGACTGCAACTTTGGTGGTGGATACATTCCACCCCTCCTGTCGGTGGTTCCAATCCCACAGCTCGGACTCTCACCAGGTTCCACTAATAGCGCATCCTCCTCTTCAGTACTTTTGGTAGGAATAGATCCCCCTATTGCTGGTCCCATTTGTTTTCTTAACTCTACCCACATATCTATTAAAAGGTTTCTTTCATTTCATTTTCTCCAAGTCCCTTTGAATGTGTCATTTATTTCCTGCCAGAATCCCAACACAGGACTTAAAGGAAAAAAATTATTGTAAATTAAAAAACTTGAAATTTTCATGCATTATGGAAGTCATAGCAATGTTATTCCCTACAAATTTTATCTATCAAACAATGTTGGGAATGTTAAATTTCCTATAAACAAAAGTATGCAAAGATATTTACTAATGTTTCAAATCTTCTTTAACAATTAGGGACAAAACCTATGAGAAAGTGAAATTCTATCATACTTCCACTGAGTTCATTTTAACATTTTAATTCTATGCAAATAAGATTCAACATCTAATAACAATGTCATTTCTTAAGACACCTATAGGATTCACATCTTCAGATTTGTTAAATGTGACATATAAGAAGGTAGAAAATGTCAACTACATAAACTAGAAAGGAAAAAAAAGTCAAGCAAGATAAAATTACTTGATGAAACCTGTCCCCAAACCAAACCAAACCAAACCCACTGCCACTGAGTCAATTCCAACTTAGAGTGATCCCATAGGACAGAGTAGAAGGGCTCCACAGGGTTTCCAAGACTGTCAATCTTTACAGAAGCAGACCGTTCCATCTCTCCAACACAGAGCAGCTGCTAAGTTTGAGCAGCTGACTTTTGGTTAGCAGCCAAGTGCTTTAACCACTGCATTAGCAGGGCGCCTTAACAAAGCTTGTTAAATTCTGAGAAATTGGTCTGACTCCAAAGAAAAAGGTAGTGATGGGAGATTTAGCTGAGACTTAAAAGGCACCAAGAAATCACTGTCATCCAGTCACCTAACATGTTTCTCTTTGTGTCAGAAACGCATTTAGGTTTAAGACCAGTGAAGCTTATCCTAAGGCCAGTCCAAACAGAAAACCCTAGCTAACATCCTAGGATAGCTCCTGCACATAGCCAGCTTCCAGACGATTGTCACATTAATCTAAGGCAGGCTATTTGGGTTCAATCAGCCCAGACTTCTAGTGACCTTGGGGAGAAAGCACGATTGGTGCTGCCACCTTTCAGGAAGCCACGTCATACTTTTATCTAGCTTCCACTATTCCAAAATATATTCAGACAGATGGCAATTTTCTAGTATATACATATATTTTTAAATGACATAGAAACAATAAAAATTACAGTAATTTTCTGTTTACCTAAGAGTGATAGTGAAAAGAAAATATGAAATTATATTAAACGCTAAGTAACAAAGGTAGTGACTATTCCTACATTCAAAACAAACTAATACAAGTCACATATGTAATTCCAAGTCTATCGCCATAATGAAAGAGTTGTTTACAAAGTCAACATTCCACTCATCTTCTAAGATTTCTGAAACTCTGAGCTTAATTCTTGTTAGAATCAGGATATAAATGTATGTGCACATGTACGTATAAAAAGTGAGGTGACAATCTTATCTATAGAAAAGATATGAACCACCAGACTGGAGGATTTTTTTTTTTTTTTTTTTAATTCTGAGCAATTATGAGTTGTGCATAAATTAGTGTCATATACTATTTCTATAAAAATTTAAATTTACAAAATATTCCTAAGATTATTTTTACTAATTCATTTTATAACTTCCCTTTTGGGCACCACTATTAACAAAATTCACAAGAGGACAAACATGATCAAGAATCCAAGTCTCTCAAATGAAGTATGGGAAACTGAATCTGCAAAACCATTATTGGATGAGATAAAACCTAGGATCAATACTTGAATACAGAGAAGAGAAAGCTAAGTGTGAGTTAAAATAGCTTCCTTAATCCTATCCCATAAAGCCATTTCCATACTTGTCCTCTACAAATGGACTAAGTTAATGGTCTGCCAGTAAGCTTTGTGCATTTTTTTATAGCTTTGATTTCTATAATTCACAAACATTTCATTAAGCCATGAATTTGATCACTCTTATCTTGACCAATCCTTTTTTCTGTTCTCTAATTACACCATGTACGCCTTTCTACGAATTAGAAAATGATCTCAGTATTTTCCATTTCTTTCATATTTTTTTTTGTTATTAATGCTTAGCACTAAGTCTGACTAAAGCCTAACAGCAGCCTCAATATTTTACAGCTTACAGTGGTAAAGCAGTCTTATTATTTTACAGTAACACTATGTTTCAAGTGACCCCCAACGAGATGGATTGGCCAAGTGGCAGCATCGATGGACTCCAGCGCAACAGTAGTTGCCCAGGATTGGGCAGTGTCTCATTCTGCTGTGCATAAGGTCGCTATGAGTCAGTACCAACTCGATGGCACCTAACAACAGCAACAATGGCTAATAATTGTGAACATTTCCTCATATATTTGTTGACAGCCTTAATATATTTTTTTAAATTTATATTCAGAGCAACAAATTGTTGCCTTGTCAAATGGCACCTAACAACAATGTTTCAAGCTGGGTCATACAATGAAAGGCAATGAATTGCAAATCAGTGGCCACCTGCGTTTTGACTTACAAATTATCTTTTTACTTATCTCTCAATTCAAACAAAGTTATGCTATTAAGATTAAGACAAACTGGGAAATTCAACAGTCAGACCACAGAAGCTTTTCAAGATAAAAGGAATGTAGTGTAGAAAATACACATGTATGTTAATTGTTTTATTGTTTATACAGACAAATAATTTAGTGACGATAAGAGGCAGTAGATGTACTGGTTCCTATTATAGCCAAGAATAACTAAGTTACAGAAATAATGCCTGGTTTATTAAAAACCACAATTTTAAACCATTCAAATTCTTGGGGTCATTCAAATTCCAATACAGACTTCTTTGGTTTAAAGCATTTTTACATGGTATTTTATGTTGTTTCTGCTGTAATACTTTATATAAGTGTTAAAATTAGGAATTACACTAAAACACTATTATTGAGTCATGTTTTTGTGTGTCAAATTTTTATTTCTATAAATAAATAAAGTATTCAGCAGTAGTAACATTTGACTATTAAGAAGCCATTCAAGGTATGTAAGACTACCTCTTTCCTACTCTTCACCTGTAATGTTTGCTTTGACTGCATTTATGTTAGTTATGCTGAAGATATTATTATAGTTTCACCTACGTGGATGGGTATGGTGGTGCTGGTGGTGAGGTGAGGCCAGAGAGAGTAGCAGCCTTTACGACAAACCAAAAATGCCAAATCAGTTGCTGTCCAGTTGGTTCTAACTCATGTCAACACATGGGTTTCACAGTAGTTATGCTCCATAGTGTTTTCAATAGCTGTTGATCTTTCGGATACAGATCGCTAGAACTTTCTTCTGAGGCAACTTCGTGTGGATTTAAACTGCCCACATTTCGGTTAGTAGTGGAGTACTTAATCATTTGCACCACCTAGGTCTTTACTACAGAAGTTGGGTAAAGATGAAAACTAGACACCTCCTCAGGATTGGAAGAAGACTGATTAACAACCTACAATATGTGGATGATACAACCTTGCTTGCTGGAAGCCAAGAGAACTTAAAATACTTACTGATGAAGATCAAAGACTACAGCTTCAGCATGGGTTGCACCTCAATGTAAAGAAAACAAAAATCCTCACAAGTTGACCAATACATAACATCATGAAAAATGGAGAAGACTAAAGTTGTTAAAGACTTCGTTTTGCTTAGATTCACAATCAACACTCATGGAAACAGTAACCAAGAAATCAAATGATGTATTTGCATTAGTCAAATCTACAGCACAAGACCTCTTTTCAAAGTGTTCAAGAAGAAAACTATCAGTTTGAAAACTAAGGTGTGCCTGACCCAAGCCATGGTATTTTCAAAAACCTCATATGCATGTGAAAGTTGGACAATGAATACGGAAGACCAGAGAAGAATTGGTGCATTTGAATCATGGTGTTGGAGAAAAATACTGAAAGTACCATGGACTGTCAGAACAAACAGATCTATGTTGAAAAAGTACAGCCAGAATGCTCCTTAGGAGGAGGATAGTGAGGGTTTGTCTCTAATACTTCAAACATGTTATCAGGAGGGACCAGTCCCTGGAGAAAGACATCATGCTTGGTAAAGTGGACAGTCAGTGAAAAAGAGGAAGACACCCAACAAGATGCACTGACTCAGTGGCAGCAGCAATGAGTTTAACAACAATTGTGAGGACAGCACAGGACTGGACAGTGTTTTGTTCTGTTGTGCATAGAGTCACTATGAGTTAGAATCAACTCAATGGCACATAACAACAACACTCAATACTAAGTACATGAAAATCAAAAAGTTTCTTTTTCTCTTCACTTAGTCTCCCACTCCCCAAACACAGTTTTGCCCATTAATAAGGTTTTAATGTGTATTTGGGGAGGCTTAAAGTGGTAAAAATTTTGTCGAGGTAATAAAAATAAAAAACAGGCCACAACTCATGTCCAAAAAATCTAAGTCCCAAACGCTATGAACTGAAATAGAAATATATTTTGGTTGGCCTATAATCATAAATAAGAAACATGGCTATATGATTTAAGTCAGTTTTCTTAGCTCCTTCCTAAAAGTGTGGAAATGTGCAACAGTTAATGCATAGAGTCAAAGAAAAGAAGAAAGTAAATCTGGGAAACTAGAAAGGGGAAAAAGGGTTAAGAGGAAATGTGGGGAAGAAAAAGTGCCTGTGGCCCACATGGTACCTTTGTACAATTTGGAAAAGAATGTCTCTCAAAGTAGAAATAGCCTCACACCAAGATGTCAAGTTTGGCAAGCAAAGTTTGGGTTAGATTTCAGCTCCAAATTGGTCCCTCTGTGTAACGAACAACCTGCATAACTAAATAAAGTAGTCCTGAGAAGAAGGAAAAACTAACTGTTTTGGGGTAAAGCAGGCAAGAAGGAGAATACTAAAAGTGCCATGGACTGCCAAAAGAACCAATAGATCTGTTTTGGAAGAAGTGCAGCCAGAGAGCTCCTTGGAGGCCAGGATGGCTAAGCTTCGTCTCTCATACTTTGGACTGTTCAGGAGGGAACAGTTGTTGGAGAAGGATGTCATGCTGGGTAAGATGGAGGGTCAGAGAAAAAGAGGAAGACCCCCAACGACATGGATCAGCCAGGTGGCATCATTGATGGCGTCAAGTGTGGCAGCGGTAGTGAGGTTGACCCAGGATAGGACATTGTTTTGTTCTGCTGTGCATGGGGTCGCTGTGAGTCGGCTCTGACTCGATGGCACCTGACAACAACAACAACATCCTAAAGCCCAGGTAAATATGCCTATAGAACTTTTTACACAAAATGGAGTTCTTGTTGGTATCTTTCCCAATTATTTGCACCTATATATAGAACTGTATTTGAATAGAAACATTTCAACTTGGAGAGCAATGCAATTTCTGGTAGATGATGATGGAATTTAAGGAAAACTAGCAACTACTACCTATGTAAGGACATCCATATCCACTGGTAGCTAAGATTTGTGTACACACTTCCTTACTGCCTGGAGGTTTGTCAGGGCTCCTTCTGCTCACACAGCCACAGTAGACATCATTGTTTACTGATCACAACACAGTTACAGACATCTCCAATGGAATGATGGAGACTGAAGGTTAACAGTAGTGTTTCTTTAAAATGTTCTTCTACAGAAGAATGTACTACAACCGTCTCTGGCTGCTTGTGAAAATACAGACTCCTGGGTTGGCTCTCCCAGACCTACTGAAGCAGAAATTCTAGTAGAAAAGGCTGGAGCTCTGCATTTTACACAATGGATATCAAAGCTGAAAAATTAGTGTTTTAGATGAGTGGAAAACAGCAATTTCTGGACTGAGGCTGCAATACAGAAAGGGAATAAAAAAAATTGGACCTAGCAACAATGTACAATGTAAAGCACAAACAATGGACTGTAGAATATATACCTTCCTCACCAAATTATGGTACACACACACAAATAAGTCTGGAATTACATATTTAAAAAAAAAACATATTAAATACACATACAGAGACAGTCCTTGTAGCGTAATTATAAATATTATTATATGAAATTAAGTTATCTTGCATACTGAATTGCTGTAATTAAAGGAAACTTCACTATTTAAAAAAATTCATTTGGGGGACTGACAATAGAATTCCATTCAAACATCACACCCTGTGCCAAATTTAGGCTTGTATTGAAGAATCACAGTTGGTCAACTGTTAGTACTGTCTTAACAGCACCCTTTAATGGATAACAGAGATAAGGACACAGACAAATCTCTTACCGCTGTAAGGGGTCCTTCTGCTTGTGCCTCCATTGGACTTGTGGATGTTGCTGCAATAAACTGACTCATAGTTCCAGCCTGGAATTCCAACCTATCTGTATATTGTTCTGAAACAGCAGTGGCAGGGCACTCTCCAGAAAGTGCTAAGAGTACACCTGAGTTTTTCTTCTTTAAATGATCATTTTCTATCCAAGAACCTAATCTGAGCTTTTCATCTTGAGGCGATTCCTCCAGGACTTGAAGTACTTCAGGTTCCTCATCAGAAGGGCTTCCAGTAGTTTTATGCCCTAAAGCCTCATTTGTCCTAAAATCTCGAAGGTCTTGCTCCTTATCCACAATCACCCATTCTTTGGAATCGATTTCCTGCTTGCAGGAGCTCAGGTTGACTGCTATAAATCCATTACTGCCACCACCATCTACCTGCTCCGGGGTATTGGCAGAAGCAGGTTTAGAAGCATCTGGAAGGTATTCTTCATCATAATGCCAGATGTGGTCAGTACGGGATACAGCAGGAACACAAGGCTTATGAAGCAGAGCAGGGAGAGTAGATTCCTTTCCTGCACTGGAATCTTTCTGTATCTTCTCCAGGCTAAGGAAATGGACAGAAATTACTCATTATCCTAGGAAAATCTACTGCACAACCTACAAAGTTCTCTACAGAACTAATATTCACACAGAGAAGCGAGACAAAGTATGGATAAAGCATAAGGAAAGTTTCACAGGTTGATAATGCTCTTCCCCACTTGCCAATAATTCCATTTTGGAAGATGAAGCCCAAGGGAGGAAGATGTCTCTCGTTTTTGGGCAGGAGAGAAGCCTAACTTGGTTGACTTGTATGACCCACTTCTCCTTTGCTTTTGACAATTCAATCACAATGCCCTCTGCTCTCTGTTTTCTCTGTGGGGCTGAAGAACAACCTACCCAAGGGGCTTTTGCCTCACCAGAAGCCCTACAAAGGAAATGGAAAAAGCTAGTACACACGAGCAAATGCTTCCTGCATTTGTCTGCCTTCCGAAATGTACATGAATGTATACTAATTCAAATAAACATTTCTAATGGTGGGACTTTCAAAAGGAGCAGGCATTTTACACAGCCCACTATGCACACATAGTACTTGTTCAACCAGCCTACTATTGTACATGCAGTTGTACCATTTATGGCGATGGGTGGTGATGGCTTGGGAGAAGATTCAGGGAGTATCTTCAGTTTTGTTGGGCAAAAGGGACAATTAACAATGTGTACAAATCTCTCTGTTGGCTGAAGAGCAACACTCTGACTAGTGATATCTGACTGACTGGCTTCAAAGAACTGAACTTCTGTATAGGGAAACACTTTAAGAAATAACTTTTTCCTTTCCTTAAGTTTGTGATTTGTTGTTGTTGTTGTGTGCCACTCCATTGATTTGACTCATAGAAAACCTATAGGTCACAGCAGAACTGCCCCCATAAGGTTTCCTAGTCTGTATTCTTTATGGGAGCAGATTACAGGGTTTTTTCTCCCGCAGAGTTATTGGATTTGAACTACTGACCTTTCGATTAGCAGTCAAGTGCTTAACTATTGTGCTACTAAGGCTCCAGGTTTATGATTGTTGTTGTTGTTGAGTGCTACTGAGTTGGTTTCAACTCATAGCAACCCTGCATAAAGGTTTCCAAGGAGCAGCTGGTGGGTTTGCACCACCAACCTTGTGTTTATCCTACAGCAGCACACCAAGACTCCTCCACATTTGTGATTAGGTACCAAAATCCCTTCAACTACTTTCTATTCATCTAAGTTCTTTTTTACTTTCCTTTTAAAAAATTATGTCTATTCTCAACTCTTTCTTTGTCCTCAGCATGATCTCTTTTGAAAGTTCCAATCTTTTGACAAGCTAATTCTTTACCTAACTAAATTTTAATCCTTACTACACTCTTATATTTGTTCTCAATCTTAGTCACAACTCAGAATGTTTAAAATACTGCCTTCTTTTGATCCTATCAACTTGTAGATTGTTGTATGACTGAATGATGACAGTGTGAGGAAGAATCCATGTAGGTGAAGAACTTTAAAATGGGAGCTAAAATGGACAAGGCCTGAAGTAGCTGTATGTTTTAAGACAAAGCAACTATCATGTTAATCAAATCCATAGTCCTATTAGTTCACTGCCAAAAGCAACTGCCAGGGAAGTGCCACTGAAGGGAATGATTGTTCTTAAAGCTGCTGATGTTACTGCTAAATTGCCATGGTGTCAATTCCAACTCAGATGGATTCTATATAGGGTTTATGAAGAGCAGCTTGTGGGTTTGAACCACGAAATTTGCATTAGCAGTCCAGTGTTTATTCTACAGCTACTAAGATCTTAATAGCTACTAAACCTTCGATTATTCATAAATATATCCCAAACTTTAAGAAAAATTTCATTTCTATCTTTTGTCATCAAAATTTCTTGTGGAGCTAATGGGCCTCATAACCTTAAACTGCAAAATGGTCACTACTTATGTATAGCTCTCCAAAGTTTTATCTTTTCTCTCTAAGTAGATTGTGAGCTCTGGAGGGCAAGAATAATAGACTTATTCATGTTTCTTTCCCAACAGAACCTTGCTCAGAGCAGGATGTCATTAAACTGAATTGAACTGCTTGACCCTTGTGAATATCTGATTCCCCCCTCCGCCCCCCGTCAGGTTCTTCTGTCCTTCTAGCCAAGTGTTTTCTATATCATGCTCTCTTCAATACCGCAACGCACTTTCTCTATCCAAAGAAGAGATCACCTGCCAAATCAAGTCACTGAAACATGTTGATTTAACTTGTACATAGTGTTATGAAGTTACAAGATCTTACTACTTAGCTCTCAAAACCAAATGTTGTGCTAGGGAATTTGAAACAATACCAGACAATAATTCACAGTAAGACTTAGGATGATGATCATTAGGAGCACAGATGAAGATGAGAGCTTGATCTAATTAGTGTTACAAAAATACAGAATGTCTTATTGGAAAGATTTTACTGTACTAGAAATAGGAGAACACCTTAGTAAATTTAAAAAGAAAAAAACTATTTTATACCAGGCCTCAAGAAACTTGTCAGTGTCTGGCTTTGGCTCCAGTGTCAGACGTTTTTCCAGCTCAAAGCTATGGATGGAACGTAACTTTCGCACCAATGGAACATCTCTGTCGGGCTGAGTAATCTCTGAGCGGACCCTAATGGGTGAACCCAGGCTTGGAGCATTCAGTATACCATTTCCTTGACCATGGCTGTTTTCCTCTTCTGTAGTAGCCTAAAGAAAATATAAAATAAAAGCATGAAACACATTCCAGGTCCTTAGGCAGCCCCACACTCTCTGCTCTGCCCCAGTTTCTAACTGCTCTAGCCTCAGGGTTTTTGTTTGCTTTTGTTTTTTTAACAAGGGAATGAGGCAGGGGCTACTCAGAATATTCTTTACAGGTTTTAGTTTAGTGGAGTGAGGTCCTTATAAGCACCTGGTAAGGCATTAATGAAAAAAGCCAAGGTCATTAAACATTTTTTAGATTGTATTTTTCTGTACTAACCTCTGCCCACCAATCTAAACTAAAATAATACTGAAACTGAATTAAGAAAACTCAATAAAGGGTTAGTCCTGGGTGGCATAAGCAGTTGGGAGCTGGACTATGAGTTGAAAGGCTGGCAAGTCAAACCCATGCAGAAGTTCTATGGGAGAAAGACTTGGCGGTCTGCTGCTAACCCTAACAGTCTTGAAAGCACAATGGGGTAGTTCTAGTCTGCACACATGGGGTTTCAAGCAGTAAGCAGGTATGGAATAAAGTAAACTAGTCAAAATCTCATTTCTGAAAACATATCCCAATCATTTGTTTGTTTGATTTTGA
The DNA here is from genome assembly GCF_000296735.1 of Chrysochloris asiatica. Taxonomy (NCBI): domain Eukaryota; kingdom Metazoa; phylum Chordata; class Mammalia; order Afrosoricida; family Chrysochloridae; genus Chrysochloris; species Chrysochloris asiatica. Next base: position 33,256,072 of record NW_006408522.1, on the reverse strand, counting down.
AAGGCTTAAATGATTCTTCTCATAAATATAGGATTCTTCTGCTGCCACTATCTCATTGGGGGTCTTCCTCTTTTTAGCAAGCATCATCTCCAACGACTGGTCACTCCTGATAACATGTCTGAAATATGAGAGTTGAAGTCTCACCATGCTGGTTTCTAAGGAGCATTCTGGCTGAGCTTCTTCCAACACAGATTTGTTTGTTCTTCTATCAGTCCACGGTACTTTCAATATTCTTCTACAACACCGTAATGCAAATGCATCAATTCTTCCTTATTCATTGTCCAACTTTCACATGCATATGAAGCTACTAAAAATACCATGGCTTTTGCCAGGCACACCTGAGTTCTCAAACTGACATCTTTGCTCTTAAACACTTTAAAGATGCCTTGTGCAGCAGATTCACCTAATGCAATATGTCATTTGATTTCTTGATTGCTGCTTCCAAGAGTGCTGGTAAGTAGGTCCAAGCAAAATGAAGTCTTTGATAACTTTAGCCTTTCCTCCATTTATCATGATGTTATTTATTGGTCCAGCGGTGAGGATTTTTTTTTTTCTTTACATTGAGATGCAACCTATACTGAAGGCCATGGTCTTTGATCTTCATCAATAAGATTTTATGTCTTCTTTGCTTTCAGCAAGCAATGTTGTATCATCTGTATATCACATGCAGGTTGTTAATGAATCTTCCACTAATTCTGATGTCATATATGGTGAAAGAACACAACCTTATATAGGGCTTCTGAGGCTGTAAATTTACATCAGAGCAGAAAGTTTCATCTTTCTGCTGAAGAGTAGCTAGTAGGTTTGAACTGCTAATGTTATTGGAGCAGTTCAGTGCTTATCTTACAGCACCATCAGGCTTGTTGTTGTTGTTGTCAGGTGCCATCGAGTCGAACCGACTCATAGCGACCCCATGCACAGCAGAACGAAACAATGTCCGATCCTGGGCCAACCTCACTACCGCTGCCACACCCGAGTCCATCAATGATGCCACCTGGCTGATCCATCTCATTGGGGGTCTTCCTCTTTTTCTCTGACCCTCCACCCTACCCAGCATGACATCCTTCTCCAGCGATTGTTTCCTCTGGACAATATGTCCAAAGTAGGAGAGATGAAGTTTAGCCATCCTGGCCTCCATCAGGCTTAGTGACCCTCAAAAAGGAGCCCAACCGATATCAAATTAAGGATACACTTTGGCTAGCAGCAGAAGCTGATGTTAAACTCTGAAGGAAGGTTTCCATAACCCCCAATAGGATTCCCACCAATTATCAATTAATGAGTAAAAAAAAAAAAAGATAGTCAACCACATGAAAACACACACCACAGATTAAGTTAATAGAAATAATATATATATTTTTTAAATCTAAAATTTCTAAAGACTGCAGATATCAAACTACCTCAGATGATCCACAGCATCTAGCTTAATGAATCACAAATAGAAGGCACTCAAGAAAAGTTTGCTGACTAGGTAAAAGAATGAATATAAATCTAGACATCATGCATTTTTTCAGTATTTAGCTTATATGCTTTATGTAGATGTCCAAGGTAATCCAAGAACTTGTGATGTGCAGCAGCATATACATGATGAACAATGACTTAGGGGCAAAAATCATTTACTGTTTCATTGGGATTGTTGTTGTTAAATGCTATCAAGTAAGTTCTGACTCATAGGGAGTCTGTATAGGGTTAGTAGTTTAGTGCTTATCCTAAAGCACCACATGATGAAAATAGGTGAAAGACATAAGACTAAAGTAATTAAGTTCCTCCATGTAAAAGGAGAGTCCTGATGTGGCACTGTAGGTTAAGGTGCTGGACTGCAAAATCAGTCTGAACCACAAGGTCAGCGGTTCAAGCTCACCAGCTGCTCCATGGAAACCCTATGCAGGGTTGCTACAGGTCAGAACCGACTCTACAGCACTTAACAACAACAACAATGTAAGAGGAAAACTCCCAGTGAGATGGACTGGCACAGTGGCAACAGCAATGGGCCCCAGCATAACGATTGTGAGGTTGGTGCAGAGCTGGTCAGTGTTTCATTCTGTTGTGCATATGAGTCAGAAATGACTTGACAGCACCTAACAACAAACATGTAAAATGCCATCTCTCTCTCACACATATATATACACACAGACATCCACAGGGGTTGACAATAGATGAATGTCACCAGTGATTTGCTTTAAGAGCCCTTTGTTTCTAGAACCAGAGAGGCAGCCAGAGTTCACACTATAAAATCTGACAGTAACCCTCTAACACTAACACTACTCAATCCTCATTACTGTTACTCCAGTTAGTGCATACTTAACAGCTATATCACATTTTTATGGAAGATTTTTACAAATGACTCCTAAGGACTCTTAATTTTTTAAATTACAATTGTCCAAAGAAAGCTCAAGTACCTCAAAACTTATCGTAGGAAATTCATTTCAGGATATAAATACTTTCCATTAATAAAGCATGACTAGCTCATGTTCTATCAATCCTGTTAACAGGTATGAGCCCAAAGCTTCATGTTTTCATGTCATAGATAGAAGAACCACTTTCATTTCATGCCTGCATGTTTAATCTGCTTCTTGGTCAAACCTTTATAAAACCACCAAAAACTGATTTGTGATTCACTGTCTCTCCTTCCCATCAAGTTTATCTCTACCTTCTATGAAAAAAGTCAATGACAAAAACAGTGTAGGATTAAAAAAAAAAGTGTAGGATCAAAGAGAGGTCTAGGGATAATTCAGTGATGTACATCAATCTTAATATTAAAAAGCAGGTTCTACTTAGAGTTCAAATGGAGAAAAAATCAAGTCATTTATTCAACATCCTAAGCTCCTGATCAAATTGATGCCGTCCCATTTCCAACCTTCATTTCCCGACCTCCATTGAGACTGTTTTCAGAATGGGTGCTCATCACCCCATTGTTCCACCCTAAATAAAGGCTCAGAGTCCTGTCACATTATTTGGATAAATTATTCACATCTATTCTACAAATGCTGCTTTTTTTAGTCTCAGTGGCTGATTACTCAAAAAACAACAACAAAAGAACTAAAAAAACCTCCAAACTTTCATCTTTCCCACCAAATACAAGATGACGGTTAATGTTTGGTGTCTATAAACTGTTATGGGCAAAATTAGTAAAAAATACTATAATTATAAATATCTAAATCACTAGCAATATAATGTTCTGTTTACTTCTCATCAAAAATTGAGAATCATGATACTCTGCCATAGCAATAGGAAAAAATAATAAACAAATAGAAAGTTGTTACTTCCTATGTGAGAAACACACACCTTACAAACCCCAAGCTTTATCTTATTCCTGTTGGCGTCCATCTCTTCCCAGACATCCTTCTCCTGGGGACGAGGATGTCCTAGAGATCCAGGCAATTTATCTGGTGATACACCAACAGGGCTGCCATTCTCTCCATCACTAAGCTGCTCATCTGGAAACACCTCATCTGTGTTTTCTCGAAGTAAGTCTCCTGGAATGGGAGTGGCATTGGCAATTCTGAAAATGAAGAGAGAGAAAAAGAAGCTTAAAATATCAGAATAAAAAAAATACTATGAGACTATTCTACATTTTGTTTCTGGATATAAATGATGAGATCCAAACACAATTAAGAAAGCAAAACAAAAAATCATTTGAGAACTCAGATCACACCAGTTCTGTAGAATTTTTTAAAACTTTAAAAATTTGACCAATTAAGAATTTCAAGTTTATTTTATTTTATTGCAAATGTTTTGGGGTGAACTTTTCATTGTAGTTTTCTATCCAAGAATTTATACACATTTTGTTTTAAGACATTGGTTGTAATCCCCTCAATGTAACAGCACTCTTATAACTTCCTCCCTGGGTTGCATGTTTTCATTCGTCCTTCTTTTCTGCCTTTATTTTTCGGCAAATGTTGCCCTTTAGGTCTGTCCTGATATAGTACTGTAAGATAAGCACTGGACTATTAGCTGCAAGGTTAAAGGTTCAAGCCTACTAGCCATTCCTTGGGAACCCTACACAGGGTCACTATGAATCAGAAACAACTCAATAACACTTAACAACAAAAACAACAATGGTTGGTTGTACTGAAGAGTATGTTTCTCTCTCTGGTGTTATTATTCACTTTATAGGCCTGACTACTGTTGGACTTCCAGCTGATTTTAAAATACAAATTCTGATATAATAACTCACTGATTTGAGAGTTATTTTAAAAGGTAAAACATTTGTTCTATTTTCAAAAAAAAAACCTGTCAATTACAATAATTTTTTCTATTCTTAGAGAATAACAAAAATTATAAAGAAACATGTTAAATGAAATTACAATGGACACCAATATCTATGTGTCATGTGATAACCCAAAAGGAAATAAGGAGGTGCCAGATCAATCAGTGTGAATTCTGCAGTTGTTTTTTGATTTACAGACTTTCTACTAAACACCTACTATGTACAAGATCCTAGGGATACATAGAGGAGGATGAAAAATTTGGGCCTCTTAGGGACATTAGAAACTCTAATTACACAATTCATACAGTTCTGCCTGAATGAATCCACAGGGAAAAAACTGAAATCTGACAGTTGACATTTTAATTAGCACATATGTAAACATTAAGCAGCACTTGTCTATATATTTTTTTCAAAATAAATTAAGGTGCTATTGACATGTTTTTTCAACTCTGCCTTCGATCACTGATCCATAAGTGCCTTTTCTTTTTGCTAGGTGCACTTGAGTCGGTTCTGACTTAGAGCCACTCTATGCATAACAGAACGAAACACATCCATTGTTGCAGTCTGTGTCGATCCATCTCCTTGGGGTCTTCAACATTTATGCTGACCTTCCACGCTGTTGTTGAGACCTATGCACAAAAGAACCAAACACTGCCAACCTCACAATCACTGCTACACTTGAACCCATTGCTACTACCACTATGCCAAGCCATCTCATTGGGAGTCTTCCTTTTTTTTGCTGACCCTCCACTTTCCCAAGCATGATGTCCCTCTCCAGGGACTAGTCCCCACTTATATGTCTGAAGTATGAGAGACAAAGTCTCACCATCTTAGTTTCTAAAGAGCATTCTGCTGCACTTCTTCCAACACTGATTGGGGTTTGTTCTTCTGGCAGTCCACAGTACTTTCAATATTCTTCTCTAATACCATAACTCAAATGCATGAAGTCTTCTATGGTCTTCCTTACTGTCTAGCTTCCACATGCATATAAGGCTTTTGAAAATATTATGGCTTGGGTCAAACCTACCTTAATCCTTAAACTGACATCTTTGCGCTTAAACACTTTAAAGAGGTCTTGTGCAGCAGATTTGCATAATGCAATAATATATGGTTTGATTTCTAGACTGCTTCCATGAGTGTTGATAACTGATCTGAGCAAAATGAAGTCTTTGCCAACTTTAATCTTTTCTCTGTTTATCTTGATGTTATTTATTGGTCCAGTGGTGAGGATTTTTGTTTTCTTTCCATTAAGGTGCAACCCATGCTGAAGGCTGTAGTCTTTGTTCTTCATCAGTAAGTATTTTAAGTCATCTTCATTTTCAGCAAGCAAGGTTGTAACATCTGCTTATTGCAGGTTGCTAATGAGTCTTCCTCCAATCCTGGCATTCTTCTTCATATAATCCAGTTTCTCAGATCACTTGACAAGCATACAGACTGAAAGAATACGGTGAAAGAATACAACCCTAGCTCACACCTTTCCTAACTTTAAACTATTCAGTATTCCCTAGTTCTGTTCGAACAACTGCCTCTTAGTCTATATACAGGTTCCTGATGAGCACAATTAAGTGTTCAGGAATACTCTTTCTCCATAGTGTTGTCCATAGCTTGTCATGATTCACACAATTAAAAGCTTTTGCATCGTCAATAAAGCACACATAAACATCTTTCTGGTATTCTCACTTTCAGCCAACATCCATCAGACATCAGGATTGATATCCCTTATCCCACAATCCCACATCTTCTTGTGAATCTGGCTTGAACCTCTGGCAGTTCCCTATCAATGTACAGTTGCAGCCATTTTTGAATGTTCTTCAGCAAAATTTTACTTGTGTATGATATTAATGATATCATCCCATGATTTATGCATTCCGTTTGGCCACCTCTCTTTGGAATGGGCATATACATGGATCTCTTCCAATCATTTGGCCAGGTAGCTGTTTTCCAAATTGCTTGGCATAGAGTGAGTGCCTCCAGTGATGTATCAATTTTTTAAAGATTTCTATTTGTATTCCATCAATTTCCAGAGTCTTGTTCTTTGCCAATGCCTTCAGTACACCCTGGACAGAATTCTTCCTTTAAAACCATTGGCTTTTTTTTTAAACAACCAGAAATATATTCTCTCACAGTTTAGGAGGCTGGAAGTTCAAATTCAGAGTGCTGGCAGTATCACTGGCTCTTGATACTGTTGAACATTGACCATTTCTTTTTGGTACAGGGACTCTGTATTCCTTCCACCTACTTTTGATGCTTTCTGCATCATTCAGTATTTTGCCCACAGAATCCTTCAATATTACAAGTTGAGGTTTGAATTTCTTTTCTTCAGTTATTTCAGCTTGAGAAATGCTGAATGTGTTTCCTTCCCATTTGGTTTTCTAACTCCAAATCTTTGCATACATACTTCATTATATATTTGACTTTGTCTTTTTGATCTGCCCTCTGAAATTTTCTATTCAGCTCTTTCACCTCCTCTTTTCTTCCGTTTGCTTTAGCATCTCTATGCTGGAGAACAAGTTTCATAGTCTCTTCTGACATCCATTTTGGTTTTTTCTTGTTCTT
>NW_006408522.1:33238556-33245604 GCF_000296735.1 Chrysochloris asiatica | reverse complement strand
TGTTCTTGATGTCATCCCACAACTCTTCTGGTTTTCAGTCATTAGTGTCAAATGTATCAAATCTGTTCTTGAGATGAACTCTAAATTGAGATGAGATATGTTCAAACTCAAATTTTAGCTCTCATGGACTTGTTTTAATTTTCTTCAGCTTCAGCCTGAACTTGTATATAAGCAACTGATGGTCTGGTTCCATAGTCTATCTGGGCCATGTTTTGGCTAATGAAACAGAGCTTTACAACCATCTCTTTCCACAGATGGAGTTAATCTGATTTTTGAGTATTCCATCTGGTGAGGTCCATGTGGATAGTCATCTTTTATGTTGTTTAAAATAGGTATTTGCATCGAAGAAGTCATTGATCTTGCAAAATTCTATCATGCGATCTCTAACATGGTTTCTATCGCCAAAGCCATATTTTCCAACTACTGATCCTTCCTCTGTTTCCAACCTTTGTGTTCCAATTGCCAGTAATTATCAATACATCTTGATTACATGTTTGATCAATTTCAGACTGAAGAAGTTGGTAGAATTCTTCAATTTCATCATCACTGACTTTAATTAACTAGTTTTCCTTATAGGCTTATGGATAGTATCCTATCACAGGCAGCACTGTATTTCAAGATAGATCTTGAAATATAGGGTTTCTGAGGAGCAGCTAGTGAGTTTGAACCACCGTCCTTGAGGTTCAAACTGACTTTGCAGTCCACAGTGCTACACCAGGACTCTTCAGAATGTTTAGCCACTGTGAAAACTTAATAAATAGCAGTAGAACACTATCAGCACCAGAATATTGAATACTGAAACATGATGAATAGCAAAAAAATGTCAGAAACCCTATATAGGGTTGCAACTGACTTAATGGCACTTAACAACAACAACAACAACAACAACAAATATTCAGAAGTAGTTCATCTCTCCTTCTTCCTAGTCTATCTTAGTCTGGAAATTCAGCTGGGACCTCTTCACTATGGATGTACCCTGCTAGCCACCAGTCTGTCAGTAGAACAGCAAAGTTTATATTATATACTTAGGTGGATATTTAATTGCATGGGAAAGACTGAGTGTCCTCAGGTTTTTGTTTTGTAACTTGTTTATTATGAAGTGGGTTAAAGTTTACAGAGTAAGATCATCAGTCTTACATTCAACAATCCTCTCAATGAAATTACTTATTCCACTTCCAGTGATATTTTTTCGTCCCTCCTCCTTCCCTAACCCATCTGAACTTTGTCCTTGGGTAGAATGATGCCGTTTTGATCTCAGATGGTGGATTAGTCTAAGATGTACATACTTTGCTAGCATTGTAGAGTGCCAATGAGTTGGCTCTGATGCATGGTGACCATGTATAGTGTTTCCGAGACTTGGTGGATTTGAACTCTGACCTTGCAGTTAGTAGTCCAACACGTAACCCACTATGCAACCAGGGATCCTTACCTTATAAATGTTGTTGTTCCACTTACAGACTTATGTATTATTTGGGTGAAAATTGAACCAGGAGGTGAGTTCAGTTCCAAACCTGACGGGCTATAGTCTTAGGAGTTCCATCAGTCTTTATCCAACAAGTAAGTTTGTCTTTTTTATGATTTTGAGTTTTTTTCTATACTTTGTCCCACTCTATCCAGGACCTCTGAATGTGATCCCTTTCAGATCAGCTGGTAGTGGAAGCCAGGCCCCAAGTACTTTTCTGGTTTCAGGGCAGTTGAAACTGATGTTCACTTGGTCCATTAGTCCACTGGACTATTTCCAAGTGTTTTCAATTTTCTTCATTCTTCTTTCCTCCAGACATGGAAAGACCAGTAGTTGCACCTGAGATGGCTGCTCACAACCTTGTAAGATCCCTGTTGCTACTCTCCAAAGTAGGATGTAGAACACTGTCTTTGAGTATTAAGTAACACTAATTCACCACGTTGTTGTTGTTTTTATGTGCCGTGGAGTTGGTTCCAACTCATAGTGACCCTGTACAGGGTTTCCGAGGCTGTAAATCTTTACAGGAGCAGAAAGTCTCATCTTTCTCCCAAGGAACAACTGGTAGTTCACCATAGTGTCCCCAAAAGTATGCTCCTGAGCCCCTAAGATCATGCCCTCTGATTTTGTTTTGTAGGTCACTAAATTTTATTTTCCCTTTTGCCTGTGTCAATTACTGATTTCTTAAATTCCAGCTCTCCAAATTCATCCTTTTTCCTTGATCTATGAAAATGAATCTGGCCCCTTTAAATATGCTCCTCTTTGGTGTTTTGTCTATACACTAGCGCAGAGGTGAGGAACCTTTTTCTGCCAAAATTTATAACATTATTTGTGGGCCGTACAAATCTATCAACTTAAAAATTAACCTGCTATATTTGGTCAAACATTTAATTAACTCATGGGCTGCCAAAAGAACCAACAGATCTGTGTTGGAAGAAATGCAACCAGCGTGCTCCTTGGAGGCCAGGATGGCCAAACTTCATCTCTCATACTTCGGACATACTGTCAGAAGGGTCCAGTCACTGGAGAAAGGTGGAGGGTCAGAGAAAAAAAGGAAGATCCCCAGCGAGATGGATTGGCCAAGTGGCAGCATCAACGGGCACAAGTGTGGCAATGATAGTGAGGTTGGCCCAGGATCGGCAATGTTTCATTCTGCTGTGCATAAGGTCGCTATGCGTCAGTACCGATTCGATGGCACCTAACAACAACAACTGTGATGGCTGGAACTGCTGTTACCTTCGCAGGGCCAGACCAAATGATTCTGTAAGCCTTATATGGCCCAAGGGCCAGACATTCCCTACCCCTGCACTAGAGAGACATAACAGAAGAAAAGTTGCTTCTAGTTTCCACTGTGCTCCCTTAACAAGCCACTCAACAGTTCCTGAGCATCAGCTCCTCCAACACCTTGACATCTTCAGTGTCTGTCTCCTGAAGCAGAGTTGGCTTCACTAGCACTAGAGGCTCCTACAGCGCATAACCAGCAGTAACCAAGAGCTTCCCTCACTAATTCCCATTACACAGCAGTTTTGTAACAGAGATTCTCTACGAGACACCTTCCAGTAAACAGCTTATCTAATATCATAGAGAGCAAGCTTCCAACAAGTTCTAGAAGGCAGATGTCTGGTAAATTCCAAAAGGGAATTTTTAGCAGCTTGTGTAGTGCCACAATGACTTCTCTGCCATCAATTTCAACCTCACTCCCAGGAGTAGCAGCTATACCTTACATTTGTTTTTCTTGTACTTTTTATAGTTCTACTTCTTAGTTGCCTTATTTCTCATTATACTTATTCCCTGTTATAGATAATAATTTCTTATATAAATTTTCCCTGTTTAAATTACTGTGATTTTTCTCTTCAGACTAGACCCAAACTGACATGTCATTTCTTTTCCTTTACCCATCAACTGACAAAGGGTATTTCTTCCTTCCTTTTTTGTCTCTTTCCTTTCCCAGAAGCTATGTGTTTTGAATCCTTGTTTTATTTCCTTGTAGTTCACAATCTAATCTACTTGGGCAACTTGTTTTTAGTGTTTTCATGGTTAGGATGAGAGTTTAGTCTTTCTGGTGATAGTTTTAGAACAACCTTAAGTCCTATGAAACATTTCCATCTTCTCCATAGTTTTTCTTAGTCTGCTTTTACAAAGCCTTGTGGCAGTGGGGTAGGGCAGGAGCATGGGAGTTCTAGCACTAGCATTTGGTACTTTTTTTCTTCCTCTTTTCACTTACAGTTATTTTGAAGTTTGGGGGTCTTCAAGTTGTGCTGAGGACATGTTACTTGTATAGTTTTTCTTTTCTTTTCTTGTTGCTCTGTGTTGTTTTGAGAAAATGCTGAAAATGGGGACTGAAACTGCCTACATTATCTTCAGCTACCCTTAAATTCTACTGCAAGTTTGAGTATTTACTTCTAATCATGATCAAAGGAGAAGCACTAAAACAAGAATAAAAATTTCTAGATTGATTTCAGCTCGGTCACTAGTAATGACCTAAAGCTGGATAATTTACTTCAATACAAGAAATATTTCCTCACTTGTAAAATACAGGGGCTAGACTGGATCAGTAGATCCTATACCCAGGTATGTATCAGATATATCTGATGCATACAGACTTTTTGGCCCTACTCCTAAACATTCTGATTCAGTGGGCCTGAGGTAAGTCCCAGGAATGGATATCTTAAACAAATATCTGCAGTGATTTTCAGGCAGCTATGAGGTGTCACATTTAGGAACCTTTAGAGAAGATAATCAGTGAAATAATCTCCAGTAACGTGGAGTCCTGGTATGGCACTGAGGGTTAATGTGCTGGACTGCAAAGTTGGTTTGAATTGCAAGGCCAGTGGTTCAAGCTCTCCAGCTGCTCCTCGGAAACCTTATACAAGTTTCTCTGGGTCAGAACCAACTCAACAGTACCTAACAACAACAACAATAAATGTGAACCTATGCGATCTTTTCTGATTCAGGTTTTAGCTATCTAATCTTTTAGTACAAAACAAAAGCAATGTATTAATGTTAAAATATCCAAATTAGCTTATGTAGTATGAAAAATTTCCTTTTTTTTTTTAAACAAAATAATTCAAAGCAACCAAAGCAGGTAAAAATGGTCTGGAGGAGGGGCAGAGAGACATAACAATGAAACAAAACACAAAAGGAACTACATTTGGTGTATCTAGAAGAGGAAGAAGAAATATACTAAAACTGGTTTCAAATTTACTTTGAAAATTCAATTATTCTTAAGAGAACTACATTAAGATTTCCAAAGTTATAAATCTCTACAGGAGCAGCAGTTGTAAATCTTTCTCTCTTGAACTAGCTGACCTTGTGGTTAGCAGCCCGATGTGTATGGTCATATATAATTGTTCTTTTATCCGGGGTTCTGGATATTCTTTAGAGGTAAACGCACCACCTTGAAGGATTGAGTCACTGGACCTAATGACTCAGTACCAAAGTCTCGGGGTACATCAAGGTCAATTGGCACAAAATAGTCACAAAGAAAATGTTCTACAAACTACTTTGGTGAGTAGTGACTGGGGTCTTAAAAGCTTGTGAGCGGCCATCTAAAATGCAACTATTGGTCTCTCCTCTTCAGAGTAAATAAGAGTGAAGAACATCAAAGATACATGGAAACAACTAATTCTAAGGACTAATGGGCCACACAAACCTCTGAGATTCCATGATAGTTGAGACCAGAAGAACCAGATAGCTTCCATTACTAACTGCTCTGAAAAAGATCACACTAAAAGGTCCTGGATAGAATGGGAGAAAAATATGAAACAACACTGAAAATCCTAAGAAAGACCAGACTGACTGGTCAGACAGAGACTGATGGAGCCACACAGACTATGGCCCTTAGTTAACCTTCAGGTTTGCAACTGAAACCCCTTCTCCCCGCCCCCACAATTTTTAGCCAAACAATAGACATGTCTATAAGGTGAACAATAATACGACCACACTCTAGAAAATCAATGATGTGAGAACATAAGGGCAGCACTGCCCGAGGACAAAGTTCAGAAGACAAGAGGAGGAATGGAAATCGGAAACACAAGAGGAAGTGGGGTGCCGGATTTACATTGTGGGGATTGCAATCAGTGACATGACACAAAATGTGTATGAAATGTTGAATGGAAAACTGATTTGCTTTGTAAACTTTCAACCAATTCACAATAAAAAGTCAAATAAACAAGTAGGAGTAAATTAAGCAAATGCCCCTTCTGATTTTGAAGAAAACCTGGTATCTACAAGTCACACAAACTCTAAGCTTCCATTTCACAGTAAAATTATTACTTTCTAAGAAAAGAATTACTAAACAAAGGCATACTCAACAGCAATGCTAATTCAAGGAAATTTATAATATTTTCCCTATATCGTGACATTTGGTCATCTCAGGGAGGTTATATGAAATACGAAACATTTTTTTGCTACTGCAATATATCCAGAAAAGACACTGCTAAATGATGTGTTTTGGTCATACCCGATTGCAGCAGGCGTCAAGCGGGTGTGTAACTGAGGAGTTGTAGAAGTGGTAGTGGTTGTTAGAGAGCCATCAGTTCCTGTCTTCTCCCAGTCAAAAGGGTCACTCTCAATTACACCAAAGGTCTTGATGCTGTTGTCAAACACGGATGTAAGAAGCTAAATCATAAAATAATAATAAAAAAATGAGTCAATAGTCCTTTATTTTAAAAGGAAAAGCACTCTAGACTAACACAATGGTTTTGTAATATGATTTTAATAGCTGATAGTACAAATCTGTGAAATCTGAATAAAGACTATATGGGAATGATGATATTGAATTAATACTGATTTTTCTCAGCTGTGGTACTAGTGTTGAAAATTGTATAAAGAAATTTCTTCAATTTCTAGACTTTGGGTATACCTCATTTTGAATTCTGCAATATTCTTTTATTTGAAAATTTGCCCATACGTTTGATCTCTACCTTTCCCCTCACTTAATAGATAAGTGAACTGTCATAAATTTCTTTTGTGGCCATTGTTTTCCCATTTGGTAACTGGATTGGCTGGGTTGTTAAGTAGTAAATTAGGTTTTACCTAGCATGCAGTCAGTACAATGTTAAGGAAATACAAATCATCCACTCTTTTAATTGGGCCTCCTTTGGCTAATTGTGTGGTTGTCAAGTCTGTTCCATTCATAGTGGCTGGTAGGTTTGAATTGCCAACCTTGTGGCTAGCAGTCTAGTGCTTATCCTACAGTGCTACACCAGGACTCATTGGTTACAGTTAGAGATAACTTATCTTCTCCATCATTACCTTCTGATACCAGTTAATAGCTTCTACAAATATTTTCGTATTCAAATGGATTTAAAACAGCAGTTTTTTAGTTGTTCTGTCTGCACATATTTCTCCTCTAATTCATCCTAAACAGTTAAATAAATAATAAATCAAATATTGTTGTTGTTGTTAGGTGCCATCAAGTCGGTACCGACCCACAGCAACCCTATGTACAGCAGAACAAAACACTGCACAATCCTGGGCCAACCTCACCATTGTTGCCACACTTGAGACCACTGATGCTGCTACTTGGCCAATCCATCTCGATGGGGGTCTTACTCTTTTTCTCTAACCCTCCACCTTACCAAACAT
>NW_006408522.1:33227376-33236910 GCF_000296735.1 Chrysochloris asiatica | reverse complement strand
TAACATCTATTTTGACCTTTTCCTTCTTTCTTCTCAAAGTCTTCTCAATGACTTTTTGCTTTCTTCATGTATGATGTTCTCAATGTCATCCCATAACTCTTCTGGTCTTTGTATCAAATTTGTTCTTCAGATGATCTCTAAATTCAGGTGGGATATATTCAAGGTCATATTTTGGCTCTCGTGGACTTGTTTTTATTTTCTTCAGCTTCAGTTTGAATTTGCACATGAGTAATTGATAGTCTGTTCCACAGTCTGCCCCTGGCCTTGTTTTGACTGATGATATGGAGCTTTTTCATCGTCTCTTTCCACAGATGTAGTCAATTTGATTTGTATGTGTTCCTTCAGGTGAGGTCCAAGTGTATAGTCATTTCTTATGCTGTCTAAACAAGGTATTTGAAATGAACAAATCATTGGTTTTGCAGAATTCTATCATGCGTTCTCCAGCATCATTTCTATAACCAAGGCCATATTTTCCAACCACTGATCCTTTCTCTTTGTTCCCAACCTTTGCATTCCAATCACCAGTAATGATCAATACATTTTGATTGCATATTTGATCAATTTCAGATTGAAGAAGTTGGTAGAATTCTTCTATTTCATCCTCACTGGCTTTAGCGGTTGGTGCGTAAATTTGAATAATAGTGGTATTAACTGGATTTCCCTGTAGGCACATTTATATTGTACCTCATGACTGATCTGTATATGTTCTTTTTGACGATGAATGCAACACCCTTCCTCTTCGTCATTCCCGGCATAGTAAACCATGTGGTTGTCAGATTCAAAATGGCCATTACCAGTCTATTTCAGCTCAGTAATGCCTAAGATATCGATGTTCATGCGTTCCATCTCATTTTTGACAATTTCTAATTTTCCTAGATTCATACTTCGTACATTCCATGTTCCGATTTTCAATGGATGTTTACAGCTGTTTCTCTTCATTTTGAGTTGTGATCCATCAGCAAATGAAGGTCCCATGGGCTTTTCTCCCACAGGCTTTATTCCATTTGCATTTTCAGGGTCAACTTTACTTTGTGGAGGCAATTCTTCCCCAGTCACGTTTTGAGTGCCTTCCAACCTGAGGGGCTCATTTCCTAGCACTATATCTGACAGTGTTTTTCTGCTATTCATAAGGTTTTCAGTGACTAAATATTCGGAAGTAGTTCGTCACTCTTCCTAGTCTGTGTTTGTCTGGCAGCTCATCTGAAACCTGTCTACAATGGGTGACCCTGCTGGTATTTAAAATACCGGTGGCATAGCTTTCAGAATCACAGCAACTCACAAGCCACCACAGTACGACAAACTGAGACGAGTGGTGGCCATGTGGTTTTAAGTGGAAACTGTCACAATTCTCACAGATATTTGACTCTTATTTTGTCCAATAAATTTATTACTGTCATATACCCAACTTCCTCACACTTTCATTCAGTTCCATCAAGTAGTCTCTTGCGCTCGCCAACTTCATCCTTTAAAAACTCATTTTTCTTGATTCAATCTTTTTCTTTGCTTCCCTTTTATTGTATGTGCTATCCTTATTCTATGAACTCTACTCAGAAGTTAACCTCTAAATTCCCTTCTATTTAAAAATTTTTTTTATTGTGAATTGAGTGAAGTCTACAGAGTAGATCAGCAGCTCCACATTCAGAAAATCATATATTCTGCTTCATTACAATGATTGTAATCCACGTCATGTACCATGAATTAAGAGTAATTACCTTGATTCACTTTAACTATCACATTCTTCCCTGTGTCTCTTGCTACATTTCTCTTTTCTTTGCTAACTTCCCTTTTGCTGTATATTGCCTGCACCATTACCCAATTTAACAAGTGTCTACCATCTAGGCCATGAATAATTTTCCAACACTGCTCATGATAATCACCACAGATTGTTTATTTTATTAAGAAAATATTTTCTTAACTTTTTGTAACATTGGTCACAACAATATTTGTCCTTTAGACTAAATTCACTCAACATAATGTCCTCCAAGTTCACCAATGTTGTGAGATGTTTTGCAGACTCATTGTTATTTTTCAACATTATACAGTATTCCAATGTGTATATGTACCAAAGTTTGCAGAACCATTCTTCTGTTAATGGGCATTTTGGCTGTCTCCATCTTTTTGATGTATCACTTGTAGATAGCATATTTAAAGGATCATGTGTTCTTATCCATTCTGCTGTCTCTTGACTGGTACATTTAATCCATTTACATTCAGTGTAATTATCAATAGATATGAATTAATTGCTGTCATTTTGCTGTGTGCTTTTTTGTGGTGCTGCTAGTTTTTTTGTTCCACATAATTTTCTGATCTGAGTTCATTTAGTTGTTTGGTTTTCTTTTCTTTTCTTTTTCTATCTGTTAGGTTAATGTTTACTAAATCTGCTTTTCCTTTTTATTTTGTGTATTAACTTTCAGTGTAAATTACAGGTTATCCTGTAATTTATTAAAAACTGTCCCTATTTAAAAGGCTGTCTTATCTTGAAATCTTACTTGACCTCCTTGCCAGTTAGAAGTTCTGTATCTACTCTATTCCTTCTTTTTAATTTGTAGTTGACTTCATTATAAATTGTTATCTCTAGTTCCCTAATTTCAGTCTTATAGGTTTGCTTTGCTTTAAAGACATCTATATATGGTATGAGTTCTGGGTGTTGTTGTCATGGATTGTAATCTCAGGGTGCTGTCTGCTGCTATTGGTTCTCAATCTAAAGAACACCCTTTAACATTTTTTTGTAAAGTTGGTCTGATTATTGAAAATGACGTTATGTTGATTTTTTTGTTTATCAGGAAATTTCATAATTTTACCATCATATTTGTGGGACAGCTTTGCTGGGTATATGATTCTTAACTGGAAATGTTTTTCTTTCAGAGTTTTGTACATGTTATCTACTGCCATTTTTTTTTTTTTTTTTTTTTTTGCATGGTTTCTGGTGAGAAATCAGAATTTAGTCTTATTGGTTCTTTTTTGTAGGTAACTTCATTTATAAAAAATGCTCTCAGGATTCTTTCCTTGTTTTTGATTTTGGAAAGTTTGATTATGATATGTCTTGGTGACTTTCTTTTGGGATCTATCCTGTTTGGGGTTCATTCAGCTTCTTATATGCTTACCTTCTTGTCTTTTATGATGTTAGAAAAGTTTTCTTCCAGAAACTCTTTGACAAATTTCTCTGTGCTTTTTATTTTTTCTTCCTGTTTGGGAACTTTAATCACCTATAAGTTGTTTCTCTTCATGGTGTTCCACATAACTCTAAGGCTTTCTTCAGATTTTTTTCTGATTGTTCTTTTAGCATATTAGTATCAAGAGGTTTATCTTCAAGCTAATTCAGACGTCCATTGCTTCAAATCTACTTCTTTTTACTTTCAATGTATTATCCATTTCTGAAATCTTAGAATGAATCTTCTGGATTCCCAATCATAGATTTTGTATTGTTTCAAAATTTGCATTTATTTTGTCTCTTTGTTCTTGTAGTGTTTTTGCGAATTCTTATAAAGTTTTTCTGTATTTTTCTTGCTTTCCCTGATCTTTTGAAGGTACCAAAATATCGTTCTTATGAGTTCTTTTTCAGTTAATCACATTTTCCTCAGAAACTTTTTCTGGCTCTGCATCTTGGTCATTTGTTTGAGTCATTCTCTTGTTCCTTTGTGTGAGCTAAAGTTTTCTGTT
Source organism: Chrysochloris asiatica (assembly GCF_000296735.1). Classification (NCBI taxonomy): domain Eukaryota; kingdom Metazoa; phylum Chordata; class Mammalia; order Afrosoricida; family Chrysochloridae; genus Chrysochloris; species Chrysochloris asiatica. The sequence continues at coordinate 33,233,250 of NW_006408522.1, read as the reverse complement.
CTCTCCAGGGCATTGTGGAGTTGTTGCATTTGTATTTAATCGATGATAGCATGTTGATTTGTTCTTAGGCTCTCACTAACTGCCTCCTGTGGGTATAGTTAGAGACTGGAAGTGTGTACATCATTCTTGTTTGCTGTTTATGCACCTCAATTTAGTGTGAGTCCAGGCTGCTGTTGGCTGCTATCTGTCGTTGTTCTATCATTGATCAGGGTGTACAATAACTGGTATTGGTTTTATTGGGTGGTGGTGGTGGTGGTGGTGGTGGTTATGTGCCATGGAGTCGTAAGTGACTCATAGTGGCCCTGTACAGGGTTTCCTAGGCTTGAAATCTTTACAGGAGCAGAAAGCCTCATCTTACTCCCATGGAACAGCTGGGAGTTTTCAACTGCTGACCTAAGGTTCACAGCCCGATTCGTAACCACTACACTACCAGAGCTCCTTTATTCGATGGATAGACTTATACAATAAGTATAAAGACAAAAGAGGGACAGGGAAATGGAACTATAGCAAAGTAAGAGATAAAATCAAACAAACAAACAAACCAAAAAATAGCTAAAAAGAGAAAAGAGGGACAGGAAAATGTAGCTATAGAAGGGAAATATAAGAGAGGATGTAAAAGGAAGAAAAAAAAGAACTTTCAAAAACCAGCTGAGGGAAGATGAAAAGAAAAAGACTAGTAAAGATCAAAAGAAGAGAAAAAAGAAGTGGGAAAATAAGAAACAGAGGAAAAGCAGAGATAGAAAGGATACAATTCAAAGGGAATGAAAAGTAAAGGAGTAACAACAAACAAAAACAATTAAATAACTAAAAAGAACCCCCCAAAAAACAGAAAACAAACAAACTAAAAAAACAATGCAGCTGTTGGATCTGGAGAGGAGAAAATTTGGGGGGGGGGGGGGCTCTTGCAAGCCACAGAGCTCACAAGGTAGGTGTGGGAAGGATGTGACAGCAGAGTTCCTGACCCTAGATGGAGTTCCTATCAGCCTCAGTTTTATCTATATTCAGGGCACTCAATTTGACAGTAGTTTGTGAAGGTCCTTAACTGAGCTGGTTTCAGTGTCTGTTAGGACCACAGAGCAGCTGGGGGCAGGGTGACTAATTAAATGATGGTCTGGTGGCTCTTCCGTCTCTGTAGTTCTAGAGCCAATCCCACCTGAGTGTGGGTACCAAAGTGGTGTAGCCGGCCCCAGCCTCACATTGGCATGGCTCTGAACTCCTGGAGAGAAGGGTCTGCACTGGGGATGAATGAGGGTGGAAGCAAGCCACCCTTCTAGTCACCAAGGGGACATGGGAAAAAAGAAGTGATCATACCTTTCCTGTCACCTATGTGAATCGGCTCTGCCAAGCCACCTTCTGTTGCCAAAGCAGCTGACAGATGGTTGAGCTGTGTCTGGCCAGTCATTCATCAGTCAGTCTCCCTCTCTTGCAGTCTCTGCTCAGCTTCTCCTCCCAACAACCATTCAATTCATTTCTTTAACCTTGCCTTTGAATTCAGGGTTCCAGAATTTTCATCTGTGCCTGTTTCATTTGGTCTTTCATATCTTTGTTGAAGAGGGGCTGTGTAGTGCGTCTCCCTAGTCCACCATCTTGCCAGAAGTCTGTACCCTTCTATACATCTTTGCTTTTTAACATTTTAAAGAGGTTATTTGCAACATATTTACTAAATGCTCATATTCATCTTAACATTTATTGTAAGCCTTATTTCTTCCCAGGAAACTCAATCCATGACCACCAAGATCAGTAATTACATACTCAACTGAATAGCAGAAAGAGCATGTACTTTTGAGCCAGACAAACCTAAATTAAAATCCTAATATTCAACTTAATAATTGTGTAAATTTAAGATTTCTTTTTAAAAATGTTGTTACTATTGAAGTAAAATTTTCTCATGGCAAGAAAATTTATGCAGTAGTATGGAGTTCTGGTGTGGCACTGTAGGATAAGCACTAGGACTGCTAACTACAAGGTTGGCAGTTCAAATGCAACAGTCATTCCTCATAAGGGTTGTTATGAGTTGGAGCCAACTCCATGGAACTTAAAAACAACAATAAACTTTAAAAACAAAAGCTACCCCACTTTGCCCAGTTTCTGGTATCATTCCCTAAGAGTTAATAAATTTTTATGGCACTGATAATAAATTCTTATATATCCTTCCACATCTAAAACCCGAATCCTACAGAAATTTAAAATCATGTACAAATACATGTCTATTTTCTTTTTACATAAATATTTCCATTGTTTATTTTTTTCCTACTCATTATCCACTAGCCAATTAATTTAAAATCCTTTTGCTAGCTTCTCTCTCTCTTTTCAACCTAACCTATGTGTTAGAATAGACACAAGGAATCAGGCCTTGGCCAACATCTCTAGTTAGCTGTTTTTGTTGCTTGGTGTCTTCTAACTCATAACAACCTTATGTACAACAAAACAAAGCAATGCCCAGTCCTGCACCATTCTCACAATTATTATGTTTGAGCCCACTGTTGCCGCCACTGTGTCAATCCAGCTTCTTGGGGTTTTCCTATTTTTTCTTGACTCTCTGCTTCACCAAGCATGATGTTTTCTCTGGGACTGATCACACTGACAGCATGTTCAAAGAACAAGAGACAAGTATTGTCATCCTTGCTTTTAAGTAGCATTCTGGTTGCACTTCTTTCAAGACAGATGTTGGTTCTTCTGGCAGTCCGTGGTACTTTGAATATTCTTCACCAATACCATAATATAAATACATCCATTCTTCTTTGGTCTTCCTTATTCATTATTCCAATTTTTGCATGCATTTTAAGTGCTGGAAAATACCATGGCTTGGGTAAGGCACACAAATCTTAGTCCTCAAACTGACATCTTTGCTTTTTTAACATTTTTAAGAGGTTATTTGCAACATATTTGCCAAATGCAATACATTGTTTGATTTCTTGACTACTGCTTCCATGAGTGTTGATTGTTGATCAAAGTAAAATGAAGTCTTTGACAACTTCAATCTTGTCTCCATTTATCATGATGTTGTTTATTGGCCCATTTGAGATGATTTTTGTTTTCTTTACATTGAGTGCAATCCATACTGAAGGCTATATATAGTCTTTGATCTTCACCAATAAGTATTTCAAGTCTTCTTCCCCTCCCGCATGTATCATCTGCATACTGCAGGTTGTTAATGACTCCTTTTCTAACCCTGATGCCACATTCTTCTTCATATAATCCAGCTTCTTGGGAGTATTTGCTCAGATTGAATAAGTATAGTGAAAGGATACAAAACTGATGCATACCTTTCCTGATTGTACACCATTCAGTATCCTCTTGGTCTGTTCAAACAACTGCCTCTTGGTCTAAGTACAGGTTCCTTGTGAGCACAATTAAGTGTTCTGGAATACCCATTCTTCAGAAAGTTATCCATAGTTTGTTATGGGCCACACAGCTGAATGCCTTTGCACAGTCATTACAGCACAGGCAAACATCTTTCTGGTACTCTGCATTTTGCCAAGATCCCGCTGACATCAGCAATGATATTCCTCTTTCCATATCCTCTTCTGTATCTGGCTTAAATATCTGGCAGCTCTCTGTCAACATATTGCTACAATGGTTTCTAAATTACCTTGAGCAAAATTTTATCTGCATGTGTTGTTAATGGTATTATTCAATAATCTGGCATTACATTGGGTCACCTTTCTTTGGAATGGGCACAAATGTAGATCTTTTCCAGTTGGTTGGTCTGGTACCTGTCTTCCAAATTTTTTGGCATAGATGAGTGAGCACATCCAGCATTGTATCAGTTTGCTGAAGAGTTTCCGTTTGTATTTTATCAGTTCCTGGAGCCTTGTTTGTTTGTTTGTTTGTTTTGCCAATACCTTCAGTGCAGCTTGGACTTCTTCCTTCAATAACATCATATGTTACTGCTTGAAATGGTTGAGCATTAAACAATCCTTTTTGGCACAGTGACTCTATGTATTCCTTTCATCTTCTTTTCTTTTTGTTTTGATGCTTCTAATTTATTTACTTTTTAAGGTTTTTATTGTGGATTGAGTGAAAGTTCACAGGGCAGATCATCAGCTTTACATTCAGCAAATCATACACCTTGTTTCATTACAATGATTATAATCCCTTCAATGTCCATCAATTAACAGTAATTCTCTCTATTCACTTTAGCTTTTTTCTGGCGTTGCTGCTTCTCTGCATAGGATCCTGCATTCTGGTTGTGCTCTTCTCCCTTGATGGTCCTAGGGTCCTCTGTTTCTGGACTGTAAGATTAACCACTCCCCAGATTCTGTTACAAAACTTCTACCTTTACAATTGTGACAGTCACAATTGGTCATGGTAACAATTGTTCACTATTGAATCATACGAATCTTATCCCCATCTCTTTACCAGATCCATCTAGAAAAGATGAAAACTATTCAGTGGGGACTCTTCCTTGCCCCACCCCCATACTCTTAAACTAAACTCCCTCTTGAAACCTTGTAAGCCAGTTACTTCATGCCTTTATCGCCCCCTCATTTTAGGTAGCCAATGTCTAAATTGTCTGTTCCCATCTACCCTGTGTACAGAGGGGATAGCATTGATACTTGATGTGAAGATTCCTTCCCTCTCTGTTGGTATTTAGAGCTACTACCTCCATGAATATAGGTCAGGTACATCAAATTGTAGAAATTTTCCCTTGTTTTCTTAATCAAAAAATTTTTTTTCGTTTTTTGTAATCTTCCTCTAGTCAAGTTCTGATTATCAAGCCATCAAGGCTAGGTCAAATGGGTACTATCTGCAAGTTTGGGTGTTCTCGTGCATCTCCCGTCACTTCATATAAGCTGGATGCTTCACTCTTAGCTCTAGCTCTCTGTGGCTATGTCCTTGTCCATAGACTCAAGTGTCCCCACGTCTCATCACACTTTGGACCAACTAGCCCTTCCTCCTCTCCCTCTCATCTCCAGGTCAACGGGAGTCAATGGACTGTGATTGAACTCAGCCCATTTCTTCATTGCTGCCTTTCCCTCTCTTCCACTCACTAGTACACCAATGTGGTCGCCAGCAAGCTTACATGCTTGTTTTTGTGTTCCCTTTGAATTTCGGTCTTAGAGAGGAGCTTGTCCTGAAGGAATGTGATTGCTTGCCTTGATGGCTTCCTGGTGAAAAGCTTGCTTATTCTTGTAGTAGCCAGTCATACTGACATTTTTGTTTTGGGCTTTTCCTGATGACCTTTCTCTGAAGATGTATCTTCTATTGCTCTAGCTGTTCCAGGCTGGTCTGCTTGTCCTTGCTAGTGGGAATGTCCCACCTCATAAGGTTCTGGATGGGACCCAGGATTCCAGTTAAGGTCCTATACTCTGCAAAGGTTTTGCAAGAGGCCTATTTCACTGAGCAAGTTGTAGAACCCCTTTTAGGTATTCCTATCAGTTATAGGCTGAAGTTGGGCTTACAAGTTTTCTCTAATCATGTTTCCCAACATTCCTTTCTAGCCCACTCAAGTGTCTATTTTACAATAGTAGGCAGGGGAACCAATATTCATAAGACAGTTAAGCATTTTAGTATTATTTCACCTCTTCAAGCTGTGCCTAGATTCCTGTATCACAGAGCCCTGTTGTTCCAAGGTTGAATATACATCACTATTTACCTCTGTCCCACTTAGCCCATGCAAACCTGTCTCAGTGTTCCCCTATGTATCTTGTTCTTCTGCTTCTTTCCCCTTCTTGTATTGCCCTCTGCAACACCCGAACCAAACCCCCGAACCCAACCCCACTGTTGTGGTTACCTTATATTCCATGAACTCTTCCCTCCATTTAAGCCAGTCTATTTTATCCTGTAATCTACCTGACCTTCTCACCACCTGAATCTCTGTTCCTCTGTGTTTACATTCTTTCACATTGTAATTGTTTTGATCATAGACTG
>NW_006408522.1:33212720-33225746 GCF_000296735.1 Chrysochloris asiatica | reverse complement strand
TACAAATTCCCCTAGCTGTAAGCCTTCCAACCTTATAAATATTCCTTTATATGTGGTTCAGAGTTCTGGCACCATCTCCTGAGCCTGCTTGGTCCGGTATTCTGTGTTGTTGCTGACAGAGCTCCTCACTGCACTTCTACCCGATCTGCCATCTTGTTTGTTCTCCTCCTTTCATCTTCTTTTGATGCTTACTGAAGCATTCAATATTTTCTATTTTCCCCACAGATTCCTTCAATATTGCAAGTCAAGGCTTTAATGTTGTATTTTGTTTTTAACTTATTATGAATTGAGTAAAGGTTTACAGAGCAGACCATCAACTTTCCATTCAGTAAATAGTATATTGTACTTCATTACAATGATTGCAATCCTATCAATTAACAGTTGTTGTTTTTGTTGTTAACTACCGTGAAGTTGGTTCCGACTGATAATGACTCTGCACAGGGTTTCTGCGGCTGTAAATCTTACTCCCATGGAAAAGCTGGTAGTTTCGAATTGACAACCTTGAAGTAGCAGCCCAATTCGTAATCACTACGCTACCAGAGTTTCCTTTAACTTTTATACTCCTCTCTGTCTCCTGCTACTTTCCTCTGCCAACCTCCCTCTTGTTATCTACTGTCAACCATGTTGACAAGGCTTGAATTTTTTCTTCAATTCTTTCAGCTTGAGAAATGCTGAGTGTGTTCTTCCTTTTTGGTTTTCTAACTCCAGGTTTTTGCAGCACATTTCATTATGGTACTTACTTTAAGTAGCTCTATGAAAATTTCTGTCCAGCTTTTTTCCTTCATCATTTCTTTCCATTGTTTTAGCATCTCTACACACAAGAGCAGGTTTCAGAGTCTCTTCTGACAACCATTTTGATCTTTTCTTTCTTTTAAATGTATGAAGTTCTTAATATCATCCCATACTCTTCTGCTTTTTGGTTACTGGTTATCTAATGCCATGAGGTGCATGGTGGCTGCATACAATAAACACTGAACTATGAACCACAAGGTCTGTGGTTCAAGCCTTCCAGCCTTCCAAGGGAGAAAGATGAGGTTTTCTGCTCCCTCGAAGATTTAAAGGCTTGGAAACCCTACACAGGGTTGCTATGAGTTGGAACCAATTCCATGGCATTTAGCAACACCATGTCATAAAATATTCTTTTGATTATTGTTCAACCCCTTAGAAATGTAAAAATCATTTTTAGCTTACCTATTATACAAAGGGAGATGGTGGGCTGGACCTGGTCAGCAAGCTGTAGTTTACAACCCCAGATCTAGATTATAGCCTATATTTTCAGCGATCTCATCCAATTCCATGACTACTTGCTGATGATTCCCAAATTTATTTATTCACACAAACAAACATGACTTACTTAACATATCCACTTGGAGGTCTAACCAACATTTCAAACTTAACTGTAAATACAGCCAAAACAAAACATTTTTAACACCTTTATTAATATATAACTCACATATCATCCAATTTACTAAATTAAAATGAGTCATTCAATTTACTTTAAATGGCCTTTTATATATTTACAATTGTATATCCATAATCACTGTCAATTTTAGACCATTTTCACATTATTCCTAAAAGAAACCCTGCATCCTTTAATCAAGATCCTTACTACTCCACTCCCATTATCTCCCCATCTCCCCCAGGCTGAGGCAAACACTTATCTACTTTCAGATTCTATGGAAATGCCTGGGCCCAACATTTTAAATAAATAGAAGCATACAATATATGGTCTTGTGTGACTGGTTTCTTTCACATAATACAATGCCTTTAAAATTCATTTATGTTTTAGCATGTATTAGTATTTACTTCCCTTTTATTGCTAAATAACCACCTTTCACTCTGTGGATATACATTTTTGTGTGCCCGTCCATCAATTGGTGGTTGTTTCACTTTATTGCTATTATACACAAATGCTGCATAATTCTGCATAGAATTTTGTGTGAACTTGTTTTCACCCCTATTGGGTGTATAACTAGGAGTTGAATTTCTGGATCATGAAGTTCAACAGTTTGAAGAATTACCAGAGTGTTTCTAAAGTGGATGCACCATTTTGCATTCCCATCAGCACTGCAGTTTCTCCACAGACTCACAAATATCTGTCTCTTTAATTACAGTCATTAAGTTGAGGGTCAGAAATATTGAGGAAAACCCTCGATGAAATGAAATGACACAAATAGTCACAACAATGAACTCAACCATACCAGTGATTAAAGATAGCACAGGACAAGCCAATATTTAATTCTGTTATACAAAGGTCACCATGAGTCAGAGCTCATTAGATGGCAACTAACAACAATAATGGATGTGAAATGGTATTCCATCATGGTTTTCATTTGCATTTCCCTAATGACTAATGAGGAGTCCTGATGTGGCATTGTGGGTTAATGCACTAGACTGCAAAGTTGGTTTGAACCTCAAGGTTGGCAGTTCAAGCTCACCAGCTGCTCCTCAGAAACCCTATGCGGGATTGCTATGGGTCAGAACCAACTTGACGGCACTTAACAACAACAACAACGACTAATGATGCTGAGACTCTTCTTGTGCTTGTTTACCATCTTTATATCTTTTTGGGAAATGTCTATTTAAAGGTCAGATCTTAGACCCCTTTCCTTCCTCTAAAAATTGAGCTTCTCAAAGAAAAATCTATACATACTTACAAAAACATGAACTCGCTGTCCATGAGGAAAAATTTGCTTTAATATATGAGTACTCTGCCTCCACTAGGCTAAAGCAAGTATGTTCCTAAACAGTTTTTTATTTCAGATATTCTCTTATCATGGAATTATTTTCTTATATTTATCACAGTGTTGCATGTCCTAGGAAATGCAACTTATGACACTGGATCTCAAATCAGAAACAGTTTGTTGCTATTATGGTGACACCAGCAGCAGGAGGCATTAAAGGCATAGTACCTAGTGGGAACAGGATATCAAACTGGGTAGTGCTCCATAGATACTTTTAGGAATAAAAGATTTCTCTGGGACCATCAACGGAGAAGAGCTGAGAGCAGGACCCTACCCAGAAACAGAGATGCCTGAGATAGAGACAGAGATGATGACGTGGAGTGATGAAGCGACTAGGGACTTTGGACCCAGAGAGGGAAAGGGACTGTGGGCCAAAAACTGGGGGTAGGAGGGGGAAGTGTAAGGGGCAGGTTTCTGGGATATACCCTTTGGATGGTTGATGATGCATGGAGGGGATTGGAACCATGGCAATGATATGATATATGATGGAATGAATGTAAAACTAAAGTTCTCCCATGTAAACTATTATATAATTCACAATAAAACATTAAAAAAAAAAGAATAAAAGATTTTCAATCTAGCAAATTTTAAAATTTAGGTCCAGGATTGCTCTAAATCATATCCTTTATAGTAGAAAAAAGACAAGGCATGGAATCACTTTTATTTCTAACTGAATTCATTATATCACATTTGGTTAAGAAAAATAATAAAATCAGAGAACTCCAACTCAGTTACTCATTCAAATAGATTTGAGAACAATATAAATTAGCCACCTGAAACATTAATCACAGACTTTCTACATGTATTATGGTCTTCATTATTTTTAAGGCAGCATAGTTAGAGTCCTGGTGTGGTGCTATAGGATAAGTGCTGGATTAGTAGTCACAAGTTTGGTGGTTCAAACCTACCAGGCACTCCTCAGAAACTGTATTGTTATGAGTCAAAACTGACTTGAAGCCATTTAATAATTACAACACTAACAGGGGTGCAACTCTAGGATAAGCACTGGAATGGGAAGTGCAAGGTCAACAACTCTAACCTACTAGCTGCTCTCAGAAACTCTAAACAGGGTAGTGATCAGTTGATATCAACTCGATGGCACACAACAATAACAGAGATGCAACAGTGACTAAGTGCTCAGCTGCTAACCAAAAGGTTACCAGTAACTCCACAGACCTCATGGTTCAAACAGACCTTGTGGTCCAGTGCATCCTAAGGTACTGCACCAGGACTCTCACAAAGACTACAGTCTAAAAAATTCTATGGGGGCAGTTATAACATGTCACATGGGATTGCAGAGTCAAAATTAGCTTGAGAGTACCTAACAACAATAACATTCTTTTTAATACCCCTATATTCTTTTTTTTTTGATGTACACAAAAACACGCAGGAATATAAAATCATTTAAACAACCAAAGGGCACATTTTGCAAGTCAGCCTCCTGCCTGCCAACACACAACCTTTCTCTTTCCATGAGTCTAGAGTCCTCAGCTGCTGTATCTCTCTATGCCATCACCTCTGCCTCCATCTCTGGTGTCTCTGTTTCTCTGTTGTTGTTGTTGTTGTCAGGTGCCATCGAGTCGGAACCGACTCATAGCGACCCCATGCACAGCAGAATGAAACAATGTCCGATCCTGGGCCAACCTCACTACCGCTGCCACATTTGACGCTATCAATGGGGCCACCTGGCCGATCCATCTCGTTAGGGGTCTTCCTCTTTTTCTCTGACCCTCCACCTTACCCAGCATGACATCCTTCTCCGGTGACTATTCCCTCCGGACAATATGTCCAAAGTATGAGAGACGAAGCTTAGCCATCTTGGCCTCCAAGGAGCACTCTGGTTGCACTTCTTCCAAAACAGATCTATTGGTTCTTTTGGCAGTCCATGGCACTTTTAGTATTCTCCTCCAACACCACAACTCAAAGGCATCAATTCTTCTACGATCTTCCTTACTCACTGTCCAGCTTTCGCATCCATATGAGGTTATTGAAAATACCATGGCTTGGGTCAGGTGCACATTAGTCCTCAAGCTGATATCTCTGATCTGTTAGGGTCCAATATTCCACTCATGCTCTTCTCTTTTGGTGGTTCTAGGGTCCTCCATTCCTGGAATGTAAGACCAACTACTCCCCACTTTTTGTTACACAACCCCTACTTTTTACAGTTGTGAGGATCACAGTAAGTCATGATAACAATTGTTCACTCTTGACTCAAAAGAATCCTATTCCCATCTTCTTTCATCAGACCCATCTAGCCAAGATGAAAACTATTCAGTAGGGATTTTACCTTCCACCACTCAATCTGAAAGTAAAATCCCTCTTGAAAACTTGTAAGCCAGACACTTTGTGCTTTTATAGCCCCATTTTAAGTAGACAATGTCTAAGTTGCCTGTTCCTATCAACCCTGTGTACTGACAGGATAGGCTTAATCCTTGATGTCACGACTTTTTCCCTCTCAGTTGGTATTTTGAGCTATAGCATCCATAAGTAAAGGTCAAGTTCATCAAATTGTAGCAATTTACACTTGCTTCCTGTATCAAACTTCTTTACCATACTCTAGTTGAGTTCTGATCATTAAACCATCCAAGCTAGGTCTACCACTATATTCTTGAGGAATGTAACATTTTCCTCATCAGAGCAAGGACTCACTTTTTTTCAAACTGGAAAAGGGATGGTGAAGAATATTAAAAAGATGTCAAATGATCCAGACACATTCCCTACAGCAAAGCATGCTCCATATTTCTCCATTGAGAGAGGCGATCTTCCTCTTTTTTCTCTGACCTTCCATTTACCAAACATGGTATCCTTCTTCAATGACTGGTCCCTCCTAACAACATCTCCAAGGTATGAAAGACAAAGTCTGGCCATCCTGGTTTCAAAGGAGCACTCTGGCTGCACTTCTTCCAACATAGATCTGTTTGTTCTTTTGGCAGCCCATGGCACCTTCAATATTCTCCTCTAATACCATAACTCAAATGTATCATTCTTTTACAGTCTTCTTTATTCACTGTTCAACTTGTGCATGCATGTGAGGTTATTGAAAATACTATGACTTGGGTCAGGTGCACCTTAGTCCTCAAACTGACATCTTTGCTCTTCAACACTTTAAAGAGATCTTGTGCAGCAGATTCGCCTAACACAATACATCCTTTGATTTCTTGACTGCTGCTTCCAGGAGTGTTGATGGTTGATCAGAGAGCAAAATGAAGTCTCTAACAACTTGAATCTTTTCTCTCTTTATATGGATGTTGTTTGTTGGTTCAGTGGTGAGGATTTTTGTTTTCTTTACATTAAGATGTAACCCATATGAAGGCTGTGGTCTTTGTTCTTCATCACCAAGTATTTTAAGTCCTCTTCACTGTCAACAATTGTATCATCTGCATATTGCAGGCTGTTAATGAGTCTTCCTACAATCCTGATGCCTCACGTTTGTTTATACAATCCAGCTTACCGAATTATTTTCTCTACTCTGCATACAAATTGAATAAGTATGGTGAAAACATACAACCTTGGTGCACACCTTTTCTAGTTTTAAACCATTCAGTGTTCCCATGTTCTGTTTGAACAACTGCCTCTTGCAGATTTGCCTAATGCAGTATGTCATTTGATCTCTTGACTGCTGCTTCCATGAGTGTTGATAGTTGATCCAAGAAGAATGAAGTCCTTGACAACTTCAATCTTTTCTCCATTTATAAGAATGTTGTTTATTGGTCCAGTGGTGAGGATTTTTGTTTTCTTTACATTGAGATGTAATCCACACCAAAGGCTGTGCTCTTTGATCTTCATCAGTAAATGTTTTAAGTCCTCTTCACTTTCAGCAAGCAAGGTTGTATCATCTGCATATCGCAGGTTGTTAACGAGTCTTCCTCCAATCCTGATGCCACGTTTTTCTTCATAGAACCCAGCTTCTTGGATTATTTGCTCAGCATGCAGGTTGAATAAGTATGGTGAAAGAATACCTTGTATACTTACTGTTAATTGATGTGTGGCTTCATTTATGTTTGTTTGTGTTTTTCTTTTCATTTATGTTTTTAGTGACAATAATTCTTTCACATTAAGCCCTGAACAAGTTCTCCCCAAAGCAACAGATTTTTCAGAAATATGGCTAGCAATTTGTAGTAAATCTAGTCAACCTTTATAAGGCTTCATTAACTGATATTCTAAGGAAATGATTCACTGACCACAGACAAATGGAGACAATAATTTTCACTGACTGTTGTTATCATAGCATACAAACATCTGAGATGCAGCCCTTAAGCCTTCGATGGATACACTACTTAGTTCAGACTGCCTGAACTAAGTTAATTCAATAAATTATCTATAGAATTTACATATAGATGAACTATCAGCAGTTCTTTATACCAGATGAATTATAGCTCAAACAGTGAAATTTGTTATTTGATGAGCAAATCTAAAACTTTAAATCCAGAGGGAGGAAATACACACACACACACACCACACACACACTACCATTGTCATCATCAGTTAAACACACCACATTTCCCAGGATGCATTATCATTGTATTTCTCTAAGGATTTTGCATACTCTGAATACTACAATAAGTGCAAGCAAGGGCTAAGAGAGAAGAAAAATTAACCCACATAATTTATGATGATTACCTGGTAGTCTGGTTTTGTAAAATAATCTAGTGATGATATATGGTCCAGAAAGATGCTGAATTCTGGAGGGAGATGTTTCAACATGAGCCTGTGGTCATATCTCTCTTTAATAGAGCCTACTTGTTCCTGGAAAGTAAAGAGAATAGGATCAAAGTCAATTTATCTTGGCATCTGTATACTAAGAGCCCTTCAGTAACAGTCTCAAGGGTATGTACTAGGGTATTTAATAGTGGACAATTAAGGAGAAAGCAAGAGTTCTTGCTTTCTTACTAATAGCGCAATGTACAGTACTTTTTAAAGGGTGGGGGTGGGGAAGATTCAAATGCAGATCCAAAATTTGTATCGGTGAATTGACAGCTCCTCAAAAGAAAGATTTGATTTTAAAACTGTTCTACCTCTCTTTATGAACACATATGAGTTTACAGCATTCAAATCAAGCACTATTATGTAGCAATGTAAAGCTAAAAGCTTACTTGACTTATAACTAAAAAACAAAAATAAATAAAAAACCAGAGACCTAGTAAAAATAAAGGTTGAGAGGGAGTTGTTGTTTTGTGAATTGCTGTCAAGTCGGTTCCAACTCATAGTGATCTTGTATGGGGTTTCCAAGAAACTGCTGATGGTTTTGAACTGCTGACCTTGTGGTTCACAATCCAGTGATGATCCTAGAAAGCCACACCAGTAAGACGGGGTAGTAGAAATCAAATCAGAGGTGATGAATGTAATTAAAATAGTATAATTCTCCATGTACATAGAATAGTTATAACATTAATTGCTGTTATTGGTAACTGAGGTTGAGTCAGTTTTGACTCATAGCAATCCTGTTTAGGGTTTTTGAGGAGTGGCTGGTTGGTTTTTGAACTGCTGACTTTGAAATCATATGGTATCACACCAGGACCCCTAACATTAATTGTTGTTCTGACCCGTCGAGTCAGTTCCGACCCACAGCGAGCTTGTATAGGGTTTCCAAGGAGCAGCTGGTGAGCTTGAACTGTTGACCTTGTGGTTCAAATCGATTTTTCAGTCTAGCGCAGTGTTGGAATATAGTTAAAGTGATCGTAAATTTTAATTCTTAACACTTAAGTAGATTCTCAGCAAAAGTGCTTTGTCAGAAGAAAACTTTATTCTTTCCCTCACCAAAATCTCATTTCCAAAATTACCTTGTCCTTTATTTTTCTCCAAGGCAGTTGACCAACTACAAATTCCACCAACATGTAGAATAAGGACCAGAGGTCATCATGTCTTCCCATTTCCTTGATAAACAAAAGAGAATTCAGTCACAATATAATATCACTCCTTGTGAGGAGTCTACGGTCTAAACATTTTAAATTATTAAGCCTAAAAATGTAAATATATTTTCCATAAAAGTGTTTTAATACATATATCTATAGGTCTACATGGCTATGCTGTTGTTGCTATTAAATGTTGTTAAGTTGGTTCTGACTCTTATCAACACGGTGTAGGATTTCCAAGCAACAGCTGGTGAGTTTGAACCATAAACCTTGCAGTTCAAACCAACCTTGGAATCCAGTATTTATACTAAAGTGTCACACAAGGACACCTACATATCTATACAGGTAGATGTATGGCAAAATATGTATCTTGAAAACCTTTTCAACAAAGAACACCCAAAAGTCTAGAAATGCTGAAAACAATGTAACTAACAGTCTATAAATTAATTAAAATGTAAGGGAAATCATAAGGGCAAAATTGAAAAGAGAGGTGGAAACAAGAAAAATGCTTGTAATAAAGCTCTGTCTTTGGTTAAGGGAGGTTTTTTTGTTTTTTGTTTTTTTTTTAAATAAAACCCAGGTTTTATCAACAAGGGTTTTATCAACCAGGAAGGAGATAGGCATGAAGACATGAGCCTACACAGGACAAGAAGTGTAACTGAGGTACTCTCTGTCCCTGCTCTCCCCATATAGCCAGGACATTCAAAGGGCTAAATCCTTAGTGCCGTATGTGGTAAGTACGTCAACCAATCCCATTGCTGTAAAATTGATTCTAACTCATGGAGACCCTATAGGACAGAGTAATATTACTCTTCAGGGTTCCTGAGACTGAAAATCTTTCTGGGAGAGAAGAGCCTCACCTTTCTTTTGTGGAAAAGCTGGTGGGTTTGATCCACTGGCCTTGCAGTTATCAGTCCACTGCACCACAAGGCCTCCTTGGAACTCTGATAGCAATACTTTTTATTTATCCTCCTATAGTTACTACAACCTCTGAACACTTTCATGCTTATCTCAAAATGAATCTCCTTCACTATGAGATACAGTTCATACCCACATACTCACTCACTGCCATACAGTTGATTCTGACTCACGGTTTCCAAAGCAGTAAATCTTTACTGGAGCAGAAAGCCTCATTTTTCTGCTGAAGAGCAGCTGGTGAATTTGAACTGTCAACCTTGTGGTTAGCAGTCCAGTGCTTATCATACAGTGCTCCTCTCACACTCAATAGGATAGCTGTTTTCCATGGCTGATGGTATGTAAAATAGTACAGCTACTGTGGAAAACATTTTGGCAGTCCCTCAAAAGGTTAAACAGAATTACCACTGTTACTGTTAAGTGTCAGTGAGTCAGTTCTGACTCACAGTAATCCTATATAGGATCTCCAAGGAGTGGCTGGTGGGTTTGAATCAACAATATTGTGGCTAACAGTTCAGTGCTTATCCTAAAGCTCTATGCCATAATTACCACTGTTGTTAAGTGCCGCTGAGTCAGTCCCAACTCATAGTGACCCTGTATAGTGTTTCTAATGAGCGGCTAGTGAGTTTGAACCAGCTACCTTGTGGTTCAAATCGACCTTGTGGTCAAATGCTTATCCTACAGCACCACACCAGGACTCCTAAAGCTTCATCTTTCTCCCACAGAGCAGAAGGTAGATTTGAACTGCTGACCTCTGGTTAGCAGCCCAACTCATAATCCACTATGCTACTGGGGCTCCTATAAATACCATATAATCTTAGCATTTCAACTCCTAAGCAGCTTCCAAAAAGCATCTTCTGAAAGCTAGGTCTCAAGCAGTTCATCAATAGTCACAGCAGCATTAGTCACAGTAGCCAAAGGGTAGAAACAGCCCAAGTGTCCATCAATAAATAAATGGATAAACAAAATGTGGTATAATGGTATAAGAATGTAATGGAGTAGTATTCAGCCATAAAGAGAAGTTAATTTTTGATACATGGTACAACATGGATAAACCTTAAAAACATGCTGAATGACGTAAGTCAGACACAAAACGACAAAATACAAGTACTTGTACACTTATACGGGACATCCAGACTAGGCAAGTGCTTAGACAGAAAGTTTATTAGTGGTTACCAGAGGTGAGTAGGAGAAACAATGAGAAGTTTTTGCTTAAGGAGTATTAACCTTCTGTTTACAGTGATGAAAAGCATTTGGAATTAAGAGTGGTGATGGTTGTACAATATGGTGAATATAATGAAAGTCACTGAAAAATCTTTAAAATGGCAAATATTTTGTTATATATATATTTTATTTGCTATTTTACCATTCTCCATATATTCAATTCAGTGACATTATGTTCATCATGTTGTACAACCATCATCACTATGTGTTTCCAAATTTTTCCATCACCTTTATCAGATACTCAGTCTCTTAAGCTGTAAGTTCCTGATTCCTCCACTCACCTGCCCTTGGTAACCACTGATAAACTTTGGCCTCTATTTATTTGCCTATTCTAGATACCTCAAATACTATAGTTTTGTTTTTAAATAACAAGCCCACACATAACATGTACACATATATTATACACATAGGATGTATAGAACACTAATGCATGAGGGAATGGCATAAGTTGCAAAAATTGTTGTTGTTAAGTGTCATAAAGTCAGCTCCAACTCAGAGCAACTCTGTATGGGGTTCCCAAGCAGCAGGTGATGAGTCTGAATCGCTGACCTGGCAGTTAGTAGTCCAGTGTGTATTCTACAGTGCTATATGAGAACTCCTAACACGTGTCTAATTTAAGTACAAATATGGTAAAAAGAATCATACAGTTCTTTTGTAATTGGCTTATTTCACTCAGCATGTTTTCAAGGCTCATCCATGTTAAATACATTTTACCACAATAAAATTTCTAAAAAACAGAATGTCCTATTTCAAAAATGTAAATGTTAACATAATTCTGTAACAGAATTAATTTGAGAGTCTAAGTATCTTAAATTTTTTAAGAATTCATTTGGAAAAAAAGTCTAATCAAAATGGAAATTTTTTTTTTTTTTTTACTAGAAGCCATAAAATAATGCCACAATGAGTTAATTGCAAATAATGTCATGAAATATAATATATGCAAATTATTGTATGGAAAGCTAATTTGCTCTGCAAACTTTCACCCAAAGCACAATAAGAGGTTTTTTAAAAAAAGTTTGGCAGAGTGCTACAAAAAATACCTCCGATTTACAACATGGAGTTCTCATGTAGCACTGTGGGATAATGCACTGGACCACATGGTTGGTTTGAACTGCAAGGTCTTTGGTTCAAATCCACAGTCGTTCCTCGGAAACCCTATACAGGGTCATTGTGAGTTGGATCTGACTCAACAGCACTTTACAACAACAGATTACATCATAATAAGCAAAATTTACTGGAATATAGTTTGTAAGACCTCAACATAAACTTCCTAATATATTTACCCCACTGTTATTGAGTCACTTCTGACCCTGTATAGTGTTTACAAGGCTATAAGTGTTTACAGGAGCAGAAAGCTTCATCTTTCTCCCTCAGAGTGGCTGGTAGAGTTGCATTAATGACCCTATGGTTGGCAGTTCAGTGCTTATCCTACAGCGCCACCAGAAATCCTTCCAAATATACTTATATCACTGGTCAAGTTATCATTAACAAGGATAGGTAAAGTATATAAAAACCAATGGTTACTAGCAGTTATCAGAAATTGGAGGGAGTTGGAGGAGGGGTTATCATTCTATGAGAAATACTGAACACTTGTCTACGGTGATAGGAATACATTGGCATTAAGTAAATGTAATAGTGGAGTGCCGATGTGATGCTGTTAGAAAAAACACTGAACTGCTAATCACAAGGTTGGAGACTGAAACCCACCAGTTACTCCTTGGAAACCCTACACAGAGTTGCTATAAATTGAAACCAACTCGATGGCACTTAGCAGCAACAACAGTAACAAATATAATGGTTATATAACTTGACAATTGCAAAGATATCACTAAGTTATACACTAGAAATATTTCTAAAAGGCAAAATGATAAACAAAACACTACATTTAATTTTATGCAAAAATAGCAGCATAAAAAAAAGCTGCAGTATTGATAACAGTTTACTACAAAAATATTTCATGGGATTTGCTTCCTTAGTTAAAGGGTTTGGTGTGGCAGTCTCATGGGCCCATTCAGTGAATTGGCCTAATGTTATTGTTTTCTTAAAATAATCTTTTATTGTGTTTTCACAGCAAATTATGTTCCCATTATGCAATTTCTACACAAACTGTTCAATGACACTGGTCACATTTTTCACAATGTTATGCTAACAACATTTCATTCCATTTCCAGGAATCTAGTTTCTCTACACCCTTACTTATTGCCTTAGAATAACTGTTGACCATATGGTCTTACATGTGATTTTTTTTTTTTTTTTAGTGTTTTATTGTGAATTATATGATAGTTTACATG
>NW_006408522.1:33204372-33212358 GCF_000296735.1 Chrysochloris asiatica | reverse complement strand
AAAGTTATTCCCTTCCTTCCTTGCTATAAAATGTCTACCTTTACATTTCCAACTTTCACAATCAGTCCTGATAACAATTATTCACTATTGTATCACAAGAAACCCATCTGCATTTCATTGCATCAGCTCTGTCTAGGCAGACTGGATACCACTCACTGGAGACTCTGCCTTCCTCCAGGCCCCCTGGCTCTAGGTTCCCTCTTGAAAGCTTGTAAGCCAGTCACTTACCTTTGTAGCCCCCCACCCCTCATTTTGGGTAGCCAATGTCCAAGTTGCCCATCCCTGTCTATTCTGTGTGTGGAGGGGGTGGGAATGATTCTTGCTGTAAGAATTTGTTCCCTCTTTTGAGGTACTGCTTCCATAGGTGTAGGTCAAGTTCATCAAACTGCATCCAATTACTCTTTTTTTTCCTCTTCTTTCTTCTTCTGGTTGAGCTCTGATCATCCAGTCATTGAAGCCAGGTCAAGTGGGTATTATCTGCACATGGGTGTTCTTGTGCATATGCCCTCTCTTTTTATCAGCTGAACGCTTCACTCTCCACATTGTAGGGCTTAGCTCACCACTTCATTGCTGTTTTTCCCTCACTTCCCCTTTTTGGTGACAAGCGTGGTCACCAATCAGAGTGTGTATTCCCACTGAGTCTTATTCTTGGAAGGGGGTTTGCACTGAGGGGACCCGACCACTTGCCTTGATGTTTCCTGGGCAAGCAACTTGTTTGTTCTTGTAGTAACAGTCCATCTGCCTCTATTGTTTTGTATTTTTCCTTTAGGTCTTTCTTTCAAGAAGTATCTTCTATTATTCTAACCATTCCAGGCTGGTCTGCTCGTCCTTTCAAATGGAAATTTCCCATCTCTGGAGATCTGGATGTGGTTCAGGCTTCTACCTATAGTCTTATTACATGTGATTTTTTAAAAGGAGTATAATATTGTTAAGCAATAATCTTTATGGTCTCGTATTTTAAGTTTCTGCCTTTCATCCTAATTTAGTGGGTAGTGTTAAAAAAAGTTTGTGAGCAGCTTATTTAACACACAATAATTAGTTTCTAATCACCAGGAGCCACAGAGGAAGAAGACCCAGAAAGCTGAGAAGGAAAAGGTATGCAGGTCTAATTGTCTCCATAAACCAGTGGCTGCCTCCCTTGCTATGAAACCAGAAGAAATGGATAGTACCTGGCTACCATTACAAAACATTTGGATCAGGAATTCAATAGATGGATCTTGAATAAAAGAAAGATAATTTAGGAATTTGTTGTTGTTGTTGTTATGTGCCATCGAGTCGGTTCCGACCCATAGCGACCATGTATAGGGTTTCCGAGGGTGTAAATCTTTACGGGAGTAGAAAGCCTCATCTTTCTCCTGTGGAGCAGCTGGTAGTTTTGAACCGCTGACCTTAAGGTTCGCAGCCCGATTCGTAACCACTACGCACTTAAAAAATTCTTATTGGAAATCAGACTTACTGGATTGGTTGGAAGGACCCCTGAAAACAACTTTTGAATCTTGAGCCCAAATTATACCATGATCTCAACTTAAATAAAACAACAATTTATCTAAATAAAGAAAGAATGGCTCACTTAAGCATTATTGAAGAATTAGTTATATGAGACTGAAATGACAACAGCAACTCTAAAGCACAGATGAGATTTTAAGAGGCAGAGGTAATGAGAATGGTGACAAAATGTAACTACTGTCAATGAACTGTATGTGTAAAAATTGTTAACAGGTGTATGTTTTCACACAAAAAATATCATTAAAGTAATTTTGGCTTCACAGAACAGAAAGGTGGTAACAAAAGATCAGGAAACGATTCAACTTTATTTTCTATGCAGCTTCAAATATTGTTTACCTACTATATGTAACACAACTGTCAACTCACTTACCTTCACTGCCACCACAAAAACATGAATTAGGACACCCTTAACTATAAAGGGGACCGTCCTTTTGCTCCTAAGCACTTTCCTTACTTCTGTACTCTAACGTAAATTAGTCAGACTGATTCAAGCCATCAGCATGCTTATGCAGATAAACCTCTAGTTCTGATACCTACCCTGTTCCGATGAGCATTGATTGATGCATAACGAACCGTCCCTCGGAAACCTGCCACAGCTCGAGGCTACAACAAAAGCAAATAATAATAAATGAGCTTTAAGTCGTAGTAGATTCACCACTCATGAATCCATAAAATAGATGAAACATGTTCATGACTGGCACAATAAAACATTATTTAAACTTCTAAATTTCTATTATGTAATTATTGTGGCACTGTGGGTTAATGCACTGGACTGTAAAGTCAGTGGTTCAAGTTCACCAGCCATTCCTCAGAAACCCTAAACAGGGTCACTATCAGTCAGAACCAGCACTCGTCTGTCAGTTTGTCGTACTATGGTAGCTTGTAAGTTGCTATGATTCTGAAAGCTAGGTCATGGATATTTTAAATACCAGCAGTGTCACCCACGGTGGACAGGTTTCAGATGAGCTTCCAGAGGAAGACTAGAAAAGGGAAAGACAAAAAAACTTCCAAATATTTACTCACAGAAAACTTAAAGAATAGCAGAGAAACATAAACATTGTCAGATATAGTGCCGGAAAATGAGCCGCTCAGGTTGGAAGGCACTCAAATGCAACTGGGGAAGAGCTGCCTCCTCAAAGTGGAGTAGACCATGATGATGCAAATGGAGTATAGTCCAAGGAGAAAAGCCCGGAGGACCTTCCTTTGCTGATGTGGCTGATGCGGCACAACTCAAAATGAAGAGAAAGAGCTGTAAACATAGATTAATAATTGGAATGTGGAATGTAGGAAGTATGAATCTAGGAAAATTAGAAAATGTCAAAAATGAAATGGAATGCATAAATATCGATATCTGAG
Organism: Chrysochloris asiatica; assembly: GCF_000296735.1. NCBI lineage: Eukaryota > Metazoa > Chordata > Mammalia > Afrosoricida > Chrysochloridae > Chrysochloris > Chrysochloris asiatica. The sequence goes on along the minus strand of NW_006408522.1, from coordinate 33,209,496 downwards.
GCATTAGTGAGCTGAAATGGACTGGTATTGGCCATTTAGAATCTGATAACCACAAGGTTTACTATGCCGGAAATGACAAATTGAAGAGGAATGGTGTTGCATTCATTGTCAAAAAGAACATATCCAGATTAGTGATAAACTACAATGCTGTCTGTGATAGGATAATATCCATGCACCTACAGGGAAGACCAGTTAATACACGGTTACTCAAATTTATGCACCAACCACTAAAGCAAGAGAGGATGAAATACAAGAATTCTACCAACTTCTTCAATCTGAAATTGATCAAACATACAATCAAGATGTATTGATCATTACTGGGGAATGGACTGCAAAGGTTGGGAACAAAATGGAAGGCTCATAGTTGGAAAATATGGCCTTGGTGATAGAAATGATGCTGGAGATCACGTGATAGAATTCTCTAAAATCAATGATTTGTTCATTTCAAATACCTTCTTTAGACAGCATAAGAGACAATTATACACATGGACCTCACCTGATGGAATACACAGAAATCAAATTGACTACATCTGTGGAAAAAGATGGGGGGAAAGCTCCACATCATCAGTCAAAACAAGGCCAGGGGCAGATTGTGGAACAGACCACAAACTGTTCATATGTAAATTCAGACTGAAGCTGAATAAAATGAAAACAATTCCAAGAGAGCCAAAATATGACCTTGAATTTATCCCACCTGAATTTAGAGATCATTTGAAGAACAGATTTGATACATTAAACACTAAAGATTGAAGACCAGAAGAGTTGTGGGATGGCATCAAGGACATCATACAGGAAGAAAGCAAAAAGCCATTAAGAAGACAAGAAAGAAGGAAAAGATCAAAATGGATGTCAGAAGAGACCCTGAAACCTGCTCTACTGTGTAGAGATGTTAAAGTAAATGGACAAAATGAGGTACAAGAGCTGAACAGAAAATTTCAAAGGTTAGCTTGAGAAGACAAAATCAAATATTACAACAAAATGTGCAAAGATCTGGAATCGGAAAACTAAAAGGGAAGAAAATGCTCAGCATTTTTCAAGCTGGGGAAACTGAAGAAAAAATTCAAGCCGCAATTTTCATTATTGAAGGATTCTCTGAGCAAATTACTGAACAAAGCAGAAAAGATGGAAGGAATACAGTCACTGTACCAAAAGGAAATGGTTGCCGTTCAACCATTTCAAGAGGTAGCATATGATTAAGAGCCAATGATACTGAAGGAAGAAGTCCAAAGTACATTGAAGGAATTGGCAAAGAACAAGACACCAGGAATTGATGGAATAAAAATTGAAATCTTTCAAGAAAGTGAGATGGCACTGGAGGCACTCACTCATCTATTCCAAGAAATTTGGACAGAGAGTGGCAGAATGGATAAGAAAACAAGACCTTTCAATATGCTGCCTGCAAGAGACACACCTTACACACAAAGACAAAAACAGACTAAAAGTTAAAGGATGGAAAAAAATACAGCAAGCTAACTGCAACAATAAACAAACAGGAGTGGCAATACTAATCTCTGATGAAGTAACCGTTAAGACTAAAACCAGCATAAGAGATAAAGAAGGACACTATCTTATGATCAAAGGGTCAATTGAGCAAGACAACATAACCATAACAAATATATACGCTCCCAGTGAAAGAGCACCAAGATACATGAAGCAAACCTTACTAGAATTAGAGAAAGAAATAGATAAATCTACAATTATAGTAGGAGAGTTTAATACACCACTTTCGAAAAGGGACAGAACAACCAGAAAGAAACTCAACAAAGTTACAGAGGAACTAAACAATACAATCAATCAACTTGACCTCATCGATGTGTACAGAGCATTCAACACAACAACAGCACAAAATACATTCTTCTCCAGTGCACATAGAACATCTTCCAGAATTGACCATTTGTTAGGTCACAAAGCAAGCCTCCATAAATTTACAAACATCAAAATACTACAAAGCATCTTTTGAGACCACAATGCTATACAACTAGAAATCAACAACAAGAAGACCAAGGAAATAAAGTTGAATACATGGAAACTGAATAACACCCTGCTGAAAAGCGACTGGGTCATAGAATAAAGTCTAAACTCTTTTACTCTAAGATCTCTCATGTATTTATTGTGGTTGCTCCTATAATCAACTTTATTGCCAGCTCAAGACTTGGCACTCGTTTTTTCCTCCAAGTGGAATGCATCTGCTTACATGTCTGCAATAAACAGCTCTTCTACTCCATATAAAGGTCTCTGTTCAAATGCCACCTTCTTAAAAAAACTATTCCTTGAACATTCTAATCTAAAATAGTCCCCAACCCCCAACTTGGCTAGAGCACTCTAATCTCTTACCCTATGTAATTTTTTTTCTCCCATAATACCTTTCATTACCTAAAATTGATTGTATTTCTATTTGTCTACTTCTATCTTTTTCACTAGAATATAAATTTTGTGAGGGAAAGGTCTTTGTTTGTCTTGATAATTTTACAGGCATAAAAACAGGCTAAGTAACTTATGAGAGGGCACAAAATTAGTAGGTGGTAGAACTGGGGCATCAATCAAGATCCTTTGACTTGAAATCATTTGAGTGCTTCAAAAGGATTAAGTCAGCACAGCATACTGAAGATTCATGAACATCACTACAGTTCAATATGAAAACCAACAAACTTAAAAATGATTAGTCAATAATTTTCATTACTAGGTTTTTGTTCTTTGTAGTAATTTTAAAATTTCAGCAATTAAAAAAAATTTTATAAACTACTTTTGTAGTCAGAAAAATACTATTAATAAATGTTATTTCAAAATCCTTATTTCACAGAGTCACTTTGACCATATACTATTGCAAAAGATAAGCATTCTTTGCATTCTACCTCTATTTGTTCATTTTTACACAAGTCATGTTAAATCGATTTAAGTTGTCATTTTAATTTCTTCTTTCATGGAATTCTCTCTTCCTCTTTAAATACTATTTTTGAGTTTCTATTTGAGCTACTTTTAAATATTCTTATTTAATGGCAAGTCTCAAAAGTTTCCACAATCTTTTAAAATCTTTCTTTTCTAAGCTGCTGAGTACTGAGAATAATAGATACAGCTCAATATTTTCCTAAGACATCATGACTAACATGTGAATATCTAATATTCTCCTTATGGTTAACAGAACTCTGAGGTTGGAGACTTCTATTCCTAGCAATAAAATCTTTAGGATGATACATGATTCATCAATTCTTTTCAGGAAAGGACATTTCAGAGACCATAGTTTTATATCTGACAAGAACCTTTGGCTAACATAAAAGTGTTTTTGTAGCTTGTAATTTTGCCAGTTACTCCAATAACTGGCAAGATGAAAACTTCCACACCTATTGTCATATTCTACAGCCTACTCCAGTTAACTGGGCATACAGACTTTCCCCTGATATATTCTGGCCAAGACAAGCCCAGGAGACTTCTACTACTTAAAAGCATCCTTGGCCTGGCTCTGACCTCACTTCTGCCATAGTGAGGCAGAGGTAAAGACAAATCATGAGTTTAGAGAAATCTTGAGATAATCAAGCAAAGTAATAAATAATATCAGGTCAAGAAAAGTCAGTAACATTATATAATTTAGTAAAGACAATGCAATCCAACTGCATTATACTCATAATTATAATTCAAGGCAGGTTTAAATAAACTATTGTTGTTGTTGTTGTTAAGTGCTGCTGTATCGATTCCGACCCATAGCGACCCTGTATAGGGTTTCTGAGGAGAAGCTGGTGAGCTTGAACTGCCAACCTTGCAGTTCAAATGGCTTTGCAGTCTGGCGTATTAACCCACAGCGCCACACCAGGACTCCAGATAAAGCATTAGCAAAGTACAATGAGCTATGAAAGCCCAGGAGTAGTAAGAATTAAATTTATTTGGTCAGATGGAAGAAAGAAAAGGCTTTTAAAAAGTCTTTACTAAATAACGCCTTATTAGTAAAGTAATAAAGCATTATTTTACTGGGCCTTGAAATAGGTGGCCTTTTGAAACTTTCACAATAGATAGCAATTCGGGACCATTTACCAAAATTACAAATGCATATATTCTGTTTGATCCAGCAATCCACTTCTAGATATACTTGCATATGTGTAAAATAACTGATGTACAAACTCATTTACTCTATTGGTATTTGCAAAAGTATAAGACTGGAAGGAACCCAAATGTTCCTTACTAAATAAATTGGGGTCCTGGTATGACACTGCAGGATAAGCACTGGACTGTTAATCACAAAGTTGGCAGTTCAAACTCACCAAACACTCCTTGGAAATCCTACATAGGGTCAATGTGAATTGGGACTGACTTGATAGTGCTAAACAATAACAAGATCAAATAAATCCCAGTGACTTCATATAATGTAGCTGTTAACAAGGAATAAGGAATTTTTACATACTGACATAGATCACCCAGAAATACGTATTATTGAATATATACCAGCTATCTTTTGATGAAAAAAGAAAAACAAAACAAAATTAATGCTCAGCAGCAGAATGATAAAAGTTTTCTGTTCCTGCAAAGATTTACAGCCTAGGAAACTCTATACACTGGGTGGGAATATTCAGTCTGAAAAATCATTTGCCCTGACACTGCCAAGGCAATCGCAGTTCCAATCATCACATTGTTGTTGTCATTAAGTGCCATCAAGTCAGTTCCGACCCATAGCAACTCTGTATAGGGTTTCCAAGGAACAGCGGGTGAGCTTGAACCCCCAACCGCAGTTCAAATCAACTTTGCAGTCCAGCACATTAACCCACAGCAACATGCTAGGACTCCTGATGTCAGGGTTAAGAGAACTAAATCGGAGTAGTACAGGAAATAATTGTGTATGTGATAGGCAAAGATGAAATGGAAATTGTCTCACTGTTTATTGTTTTCTTAAAGGGTTTATTGAGACTTTACATAAAGTAAAATTTATATTTCAAGTATACGTAGTTTTATACATTTTAACAAAAACAGTTATGCAACCACAACACTCAAGATACACTACTTTTATCACTCCAAGAACTTCCCTAGTAGCCCCCCCCCCCTTTTTTTTAATGTTTTATTGTGAATTATGGGATAGTTTACATGGGAGAACATTAGTTTTACATTCATCCTACCATATACCGTTTCACTGCCATGGTTATA
>NW_006408522.1:33171874-33199372 GCF_000296735.1 Chrysochloris asiatica | reverse complement strand
ACGGGGCACAACTGAAAATGAAGAGAAACAGCTGCAAACATCTATTAATAATCAGAACATGGAATGTACGAAGTATGAATCTAGGAAAATTAGAAATTGTCAAAAGTGAAATGGAACACATAACACATCGATATCTTAGGCATTAGTGAGCTGAAATGGACTGGTATTGGCCAATTTGAATCTGACAGCTACATGGTTTACTATGCAGGGAATGTCAAATTGAAGAGGAATGGCGTTCCGTTCATCATTAAAAAGAACATATCCAGATCAGTCATGAGGTACAACACTGTCTGTGATAGGATATCCATGAGCCTACAGGGAAGACCAGTTAATACCACGATTATTTCAAAATAACGCACCAACTACTAAAGTCAGTGAGGATGAAATAGAAGAATTCTACCAACTTCTTCAATCTGAAATTGATCAAACATGCAATCAAGATGTATTGATCATTACTGGGGATTGAGAATGCAAAGGTTGGGAACAAAGAGGAAGGATCAGTAGTTGGAAAATATGGCCTTGGTGATAGAAATAATGCTGGAGATCGCATGATAGAATGCGGCAAAATCAGTGATTTGTTCATTTCAAATACCTTCGTTAGACAGCATAAGAGACAACTATACACATGGACCTCAATAGATGCAATACACAGAAATCAAATTGACTATATATGCAGAAAGAGATGATGGAAAAGCTCCATATCATCATTGAAAACAAGGTCAGAGGCAGACTGTGGAACAGACCATTAATTGCTCATATGCAAATTCAAACTAAAGCTGAAGAAAATGAAAACAAGTCCATGAAAGCCTGAATATTCACAGTAGCCAACATAAAATCCCATCAAAAGATGAATGGATAAACAAAATGTGGTACATATATACAATGGAATAGTTACTTCAGTAGGAGAAATTAAGTCTTGATGGATGGAGCTGAAGACATTATGTTGAGTGAAGTAAGTCAATCACAAAAGGACAAATATATGATCGCACTTATATAAAAAGACAAAAAAGGCAAATATATAAACAATGAAGTTGATTCATGGTTACCAGGGGTGCGAAGGATGGAGAGACGGGAGGCTAATGGTGACAGAAATATTACATTGATTAGGGGTGGGTTGCATAGCCAATTAACGTAATTGTTGTCAATAACTTGTGGTGGTGGTGGTAGTGTGCTATGGATTCAGTTCCAACCCATAGTGATCCTGCATAAGGTTTCTGAGGCTATAAATCTTTATGGGAGCAGAAAGCCTCATTTTTCTTCAGTGGAATGACTGGTAGTTTTGAATTGCTTAACTTAAGGTTAGAGGTCTGACTCATAACCACTACACTATCAGAGCTCCTTCAATAAGTTGTACACCTGTAAAAAGTTGAATCGCCAAAAGTTTTGTGACAGATATATTTATAACAACAACAAATAAGTAGCTGCTCAGGTTGCTCCTATTAAACCAAAAACTTCATGGGTTTGGTATCTTCATTTGGAGGTATAGGATTACTGTTTCATAGGACATTCCAGTTAATTGCCCTAGTAGCACGTTTTGTGTTTCTGTTCTACCTCTTAAAGAATGTTGTGTAGTGCTTGGGGAATTGACAGCTTGTAAAAGCAATTATCTAAGGCAGGGGTGGGGAACGTCTGCCCTGCAGGCAATATAAGGCCTGTGAAATAATTTGGCCTGGTCCTACTAAGGCAACTGCAGTTCCAGCCATCATCCCATTGATTGTTGTGTGCCACCGAGTCAGTTCCAACTCATAGCGACTTGTATAGGGTTTACAAAACTGTAAATCTTTGTGGGAGCAGAAAGCCTCATCTTTCTCCCATGGAGCAACTGGTAGATTCAAACCGTTGACCTTGTGGTTAGCAGCCCAGCTCGCAATGCCTACGCTACCAGGGCTCCTTAGCCATCATCGTAGGGGTCAGTTAATTAAATGTTTGACCAAATATAGCAGGCTAATCTTTAAGTTGATCATATTGTATGGCACACGAATAATGGCAATACATTTTGGCAGAAAATGCCCCCCCTACTCCTGGTAGTGATTACGAATTGGGCTATGAACCTAAACGTTGGCAGTTCAAAACTACCAGCTGTTCTGCAGGAGAAAGATGAAGCTTTCTGCTCCCGTAAAGATTTACAGCCTCAGAAACCCTGTACAAGGTCTCTATGAGTCAGAGTTGACTCCACGGTACTTAACAACAACAACACTGGTCTAATGATTAGTTTATTCACCTGGAACAACAGAGAAAGAAGAAAACTCAAAATAGAAGGCAAATATGGAATGTCTGGTTTACTGCCTCCCTGAATAACTGCTGCCTTTGCCAATAGACCAGAAGAACTGGATGATGCACTGCTACCATTACTAAATATTTTTTAACAAAGATGCCTTAGAAGAATCCTGATCAAAAGGGGGGAAATGAAGAACAGACTTTCAAGTTCTCATGAGCTCCAGATTTCCTGGAGCCATGAAGGCTAGATGAACCTCTGAAACTATGACCCTAAGGTAATCTTTAAATTTTAAACCAAAAATATTTTCTTAAAATCAAATAATAGTTTTGCTTAACTAGTTGTTTCTACTTTGAGCCTCATGCTATTTTAAAAATAGCTTGATCTGTGGGATCAAGTGACAACAGCAACTTGAAAGATTAAATAGGAAACTAGGGAGTGGAGCTTTAAATTTATATTAATGGGAAAGGAAGAAGTCATAAAAAGGAGGTTAAGAATGCTTGCTCAACTTAAAGAATCCATCAGTATTACTAATGATACATGTAGGAACTGTTGAATTAGTGTGTGCTGTGTATATTTTTGATAACAGCAAAATAAATTTAAAAATTTTTAAATACACAAGGAAAGAAATGTGGGAGGGACTGGAAAAAAAGGAAAGGCAGAGGGGGTTAAGTTTAGGGGCATAAACTGAACATGAAACCTGTCTAGACAACTCTTAGAACATGCAAGGGACAAATAATGAAAAATTTAGAATGAAGGTTACCTCTAGGGTTGCAATAACTAGTATAATAGCCCTGGTAGTGTAACAGATTACAAACTAGGCTGCTAACCACAAGTTCAGTAGTTCAAATCTAACAGTTACTCCAAGGAAGAAAGATTAGGATTTATAGTCTTGAAAACCCTATATAGGATTGCTAAGAGTCAAAATCAACTCAGAGGAGGCATACAACCAGCAGCAGCCACATTTTACTATTTAAATGTAAATTAATTAAGATTTAATGAAATAAAAAACTCAGTTTCTCACCTGCTGTAGCCACAATTCAAGTGCTCAACAGCCACATGTAGCTAATGGCTACTATATTAGAGAGCACAGATGAAGAAAATTCCCATTATCATGATAAATTTCATTACAGTGCTGCTAGAGGTAGAAAAGGATGCATTCAAAAAAGGACAGGTGGGATTATAAAGTATTCATAATGTTCCTTTTCTTAACCTGTGTGAGGGAGGGAGTTACCAACGTGAGTTTTATTATTTTTCTTTAGTATTTTTTGTTGTTACTACAGGGTCACTTTGAGTTGGAATTGACTGATGGCACTTACAAATGACATTATTCTTCTAGAATATATATGTTGCTGTTGTTGTTAAATGCAATCAAGGTGGTTCCGACTCACAGTGACCCTGTACAGGGTTTCCGGGGAGTGACTGGTAAACTTGAACTGCTGACCTTGCAGTTCAAACCAACTTTATAGTCCAGTGCATTAACCTGCAGTGCCAGTTTTAAATCATAATCATGACCAAAAACTATGAAATTTATTTGAGATTTAGTTAAGAAACTAGCTATTAATACATCAGTAAAGGGAAAGTATACTCCTTATATCACTTTGGCTATGATTTACCACAATATCATTCTTTTACATAGGATTTCAACCCCCTTTCCTCTCTCCTCCACAGTGTTCAACTGACCCCAATCCAAGGTAAACAGAATTCCTATACTAAATAAATTGTACATTTAAAGAAGCAGTTAAAGACAGCTGAAGAAAACACATAACTATACTAACAATCTTATTTTAAATTACCATAATACTCAAGCTTTCAGCCCAGTAATTCTATTCTATTTCTCTAGTTAATTTATAATTCTCCTCACTCAGGTAAGTATCCCTATGTCCTCTCCTTGCCAACACCACTCTCTACTCTCAGCAAAATACCTTGTCTTGTCTTTTTTTCTCCAAGAAAACAGAAACCATATAGACCTTTCTCAACTTTCCACTACCAAATCTCAATGTCTTCCTGTATCTGTAACTAGATATTCTGCCTTTCTTAGTTTTGACTGAAGAAGTGTTCCCGCTCTAATCCATTAAACTAACCTCTTCATTTGTACCCTGGATTCCTTTCCTTGTCAGCTATACAGTTAAGTTGGCTCCTATTATTGCTACTGTCTCCCCTACAGCATCAATTTTTCATTTCTCCTGGACCATTAACTATCAGGTCACAAGTATGCCATTAACAACTGCCATTAAAAAAGGGGGGAGGGGCAGAGAGACGAGGAGGAAAGTGGTGAAGGAGGCAAGAAGGAAGGAGAACAGAGTGAAAAGGAGTGAGAGAAGGAAGAAAGGAGAAAGAAATATTTTTCTTCCACTTTAACAACTTCCCATTTCAGCACAACCCCTCTTCAGGGTAAATAAAATTGCTAGAGAGAGCTGCCCATGCTCCCTTTCCCCACTTCTTCTTCTGACTCTTCTTTTAACCCATTCCAATCAGGTCTTCATTGTTTCACTGAACTACTTTATAAAAGTCACCAAATAGTTTCCATCTTGCGAAATCCAAACAGTCATTTTTTAGTTCCCACTTTACTTGACTGCTCAGCAGCTTGTGACACAGTCGATAATCTTGACACCTTTCTTGAAGCACTTTCTTCATTCTGGCTTACAAAATATCACTTTTCAGATTTTCCCCATACTTCACTGTCTGTTCTTCCTTTTCACTCTTCTTGTCTGATTCATAATCTTTGTCAAATTCACCAGTTACTCCTCAGAAACCCTATACAAGGTCGCCATGAGACCGAACTGACTCAACGACACTAAACAACAACAACATCCTTCATCAAGTTGCTCAGATTCAGGACCTCTTTTCATGTACTGTTTTTCCTAGGTAATCTCATGCAATTCCATTTGTTTTTAAATGCCATTTATAAGCATGTTGTTGTTGTTGTTGTGATGTGCCGTGGAGTCGGTTCCGACTCATAGCGACCCTACACAGGGTTTCCGAGGCTGTAAATCTTTACGGGAGCAGACCGCCTCATCTTTCTCCCGCGGAACCGCTGGTAGTTTCCAACTGCTGACCTTGCGGCTTGCAGCCTGATTTGTAACCACTACGCTACCAGAGCTCCTTATAAGCATATGACTACCAAATTCATAATATCTCCCTTCAGTCCCAATTTCTCTGTTGAGTTCCAGAGTAGAATATTAACCAGCTTTTTATTTCCAAGAAGTATCCCAAACTTAACTTGTAGAAAAGAGGCTTTTCTTTATTATGGTTATTAGCATGACTATTTATAATGGACAAAAACCTAGAAATCATTCTTTGAGTCCTCTTTTTCCTTCCCATCCCACATTTGCTGCAATAACATGTCTTGTTGAATCCCATTTAAAAAATATATCCTAAAATATCACCACTTCTTACCACCATCACTGTACCAGCCTAATACCCTAGAGTCAAGTAACCATGACATTAGCCCTCTACCTTTTCTTTCTGATTCCACTCATGTTCTCAAAGGTCTCTTTCTTCACATGGTAGTCAAGAGTGCTTTTTAAAAAAAATTATGTTCTCTAAACTGAAAAATAGATATTTGGAACAGAAATGGGACTCCAGAAATACATTCAAATCAAGTAAATGATATAGAAACTGAGTTCTTTACTTATTTGGCTACCAATTATTATAAGAATATCACTAGAACCAGAGTCTCTCCTATAGTTTCTAGGCACTCAAATGCTTATGTGGCTATTTATATTTTAAACTTAGTTTATATTTGTATTTGATTTCTGGTGTGGCTGTAGATCAGCACTAGACTGTGAACCATAAGGTCGGCAATCCAAACCCATCAGCTGCTCCTTAGAAACACCTATACAGGGTCACTATAAGTCAGAACTGATTCGACAGCACTTTACAGCACTAATATATAATCATCTTACATTTTCTACCCAATTCCAACATGTTGTTGTTGTTAAGTGCCTTCTAGTCAGTATAGACCCATAGCAACCCTGCAATTATCTCATTAAAAGTATTTGAACTTTTGTCAACTTACCTGGTAGCAATGAAAATCATAATCAGAAACCAAATTAAAACAAAACTACAAGTAATAAGTAAAACAGAAAAATTGTAGCATGCAGAAAGGGCCTCAGACTGTATAAAGTTTCCTTATCACAAAGGGCTAGTGTGTCTCCTTTTACAAGGCCACTCTACATCTGCTTCGAATGTTCTTTTTTGAATGTCACTTTAAAGAATAAAATTCATTAACTTAATTCTATAATAACACAGACTCCATATGCAACTTCTTGGATGAAAGCCATCTTGATACTAGCATTTCTTAAAAGTGATACTATTAATAACAGATTAACTCTAAAGTATTAATAAAAAGAAAAACTTACTGGTCTGACGTCACCACAGGAATTGGTAAATTGTCGAGCCAAGCCAAAATCAAGCATATAACATTTCCTACATGTACTAGGAAAGCGACCCATAGCAAAGTTCGACTAGAAAAATAAAGAACAAAAAATACATATTCTTATAAAACTCAGTCCTTATATATTACCCCTTCTAGATTTAATTCTTGTATTAAAATTCTATTTCATAATTTAAAATAGACTGTTCCAAACTTTGATGCTTACTAGATATTAATACATAATTAATTTCTGAGTTCTATTAATGCCTGAGATAATAAATTAATTAATACATAATTAAATTATGGGTTCTATTAATGTCCAAGGAGCTCTGGTAGCATAGTGTTTATGAGTCAGGCTGCTACTCTCAAGGTCAGCAGTTCGTAACTACCAGCTGTTCCATGGGAGAAAGATGAGGCTTTCTTCTCCCGTAAAGATTTATAACCTTGGAAACCCTATACATAGTTGCTATGAGTTGGAACTGACTCCACAGCACATAACCACCACCAACCACCAATGATGTCTAAAAGTCCGAATGGTGCAATGGTTAAGCACTAAGTTGCTAACTGAAAGGTCAGAGGTTTGAACCCACCAGCTGCTCAATGGAAAAAGATGTGGCACTCTGTTTCTTAAAGACTATAGCTTTGGATATTCTAAGGAGGAAGTTCTGTTCTGTAAGACAAATTAACTTGAAGGCAAAGGGTTTGTTTGTGTTTGTGTGTGTGTGTGGCAGTTTATTAATACTTAGGATTGTTGTTGTTGTTAAGTACCATGGAGTCGGTTCCACGTGGTCGGTTCCAACTCATAGTGACCCTGCACAGGGTTTCTGAGGCTGTAAATCTTTACGGGACCAGAAAGCCTCATCTCTCTCCCACAGAACAGCTAGTAGTTTCGAACTGCCGACCTTGAGGTTAGTAGCCCAATCTGTAACCACTACGCTACCAGAGCTCCTTAATACTTAGGATTAGGTGAATGTAAAAAAAAAACAAAAACAAAAACTTTACTCAATTACATTTATACAGCTTCTTTTTTCCCTCAAAATTAAAGTACCTCTATATCCTCTTATTAAATTTAAAAACAACTACTAGTTATTTGAAAAGCAGTTGGTCTAATTATCATCATTTTTATAGAGAAAACTGAGCAAGGATTTAAGAGTATATATAAACTCTCTTAAACACAACATTGATTTAATTACAATCAGAACATTACAAGTGCCTTAAAGTTCTCAACTAAGTCAGGAATTGTTGTTAAGTGCCATGGAGTCGGTTCCGACTCATAGCTACCTTGAACAGGGTTTCTGAGGCTGTAAATCTTTATGGGATCAGAGAGCCTCATCTTTCTCCTGCGGAACTGCTGGTAGTTTCGAACTGCTGACTGTGAGGTTAGCAGCCTAACTTGTAACCATTACAGATGGGTAAAAACAAATACACAGCTCAGAAATTTAAGATTTTTCCCAGTAAACAACATAAAACTGAATTTCACAAATATAAAACATTAAAATACAAAGAAATGTTAACATACTTAACCAAAATATACTTCTCTTAACATACATAAATATAACACTAAATTACTACAAACTTAAAAGAACGAGTATGCAAGCTGGGAAATTTATAAAGGCAAAAGCTAATTTGTTACAGAATTGTTCACTTTTACCTTAAAATACTGCTTTAATTAGGGATGGTGGTGTGGTGGTTTTGTGCCACTGAGTCAGTTCTGACTCATAGTGACCATGTATGGGGTTTTTCAGGCTGTAAATCTTTACGAGAACAATAAGTCTCATCTTTCTCGTGTGGAACAGCTGGTAGTTTTGAACTGCTGACCCTGAAGTCATCAGCCCGACTCGTAACACTATGCTATGAAAATGGAAATTTCAAAAATTGGCACTTTCATATAAGAGAAGAATAGGAGAAATTCTATATTACATTAAATCTGGTTCTAGCATGTTAATTTTAGTTGACATTTTAATGTAAACAATTTTAGAAATAATGTAGCTACATATGGCTCTAATTTTCAACTGTACGAACATATGATAAATTTATAATAAATACAGAATATCATAAATGGTCCTAGTGGTACAGTGGTTTAAGCACTGGGCAGTTCCACTTTTTCCTATGGGGCTGCTATGGATTAAATAAACTCAACAGCAGTGGGGTGGTTTTGGGGGAAATAGCATATCAAAAATGGGTCATTTCCTATTGTGAGATATAAAACAACAGCAACAAAATAAAGACAGATTATCATAGTTGTGGAAATAATAATTTCTAAGAAAAACAGAATAGAAAAATTCCTATATCACTCAGAAGAAGACAAAAAAAGATCTTTTACAATTGATAATTTCTTTAAAGTACAATTTGTCATGTTACAAAGTCCCAAGAATGCAATGTCAGCATCTAATTGTAATCTAGAAATGTAAACATATATAGATTTTTTTTTAAAACTACTATCAGGAAAAGAAGGAGCTCTGGTTGCGTAGTGATTACGAGTTGGGTTGATAACCTCAAGGTCAACAGTTCGAGATTACCAGCTGTTCCATGGGGGTAAGAAGAGGCTTTCTGCTCCCATAAAGATTTACAGCCTCTGAAACCCTATGCAGGGTTGCTGTGGGTCAGAACCAACACCAAGGCACACCACCATCCATCACCATGAGGAAGAGGGAATTCAAAGAATAGCAACCAACTTAGGTTTAAAGCTATGCAAGAATTACCAGTGTTAATTATTTCTAATTTGATGCTGAGCAACATTTTCAAAGTATGAGAAAAGGTCTTATAAATACATTGTGAAAGTGTGTGATTTGTTGAATGTAAACCTTCACTCAATTCACAATAAAAAGTAAATAAATGAGAAAAAATATGTTTCAGTTCGTAATTATCACTTCAAAAAAAAAAAAGACAAATTAAGAAATAAAAATATTACCTCAAAAGAAATAAAAATATTACCTTGAATTTAGTCATCGAAAATACAGAAAACTACATTTGTCATAATATTAAGAGGACCTAATGAACTCCTTCTGTGGCCTGGAAAAGGTCCTACCGGTTTGATGTCTCGGTGTAAGAATCCCACAGAATGAATGCTTTCAATAGATTCTAGAATCTGTTTGCCCAGTCGAAGAGTAGTGCTAATAGTGAATGTGCCCCGGGACTGACTGCGGCGTAGATCCGCCAGATTACGACCCTGTGGGGAAAAAGAATTCAATCATAGTACCGAAATGTATATTAGAAGGCTGGGAAATTATTCATTTACCATTAGAGTAATACTTTTAAACAGCAAAGGTTTTGTCCAAATGGTGATCCTCTCAGTCAAGAGAATAGAGTCCCTTAAAATAATGATGTCAATGTTTCAGACAAATAAAAAAGTCTTTGCAAAATATTTAGAAATCTGTTCAGCTCATAGTGGGTACTGACTCATACGGACCCTGTATAGGGTTTCTCAGCAGTGGCTAGTAGGTTTGAACGACCAACCTTATAGTTCAAACCAAACTTGAAATAGGCACTCACCAATTGCTAACTATTTCTGTATCAAAGAAGTACCTATTGTCATCAGGTTGATTCCGACTCACACTAGTCACAGCACTCTTATAGGATACAGAATTGCCCCTTACGGTTTCCAAGCCTGCAATCTTTATGAAAGCAGACTGTAACCCACCCTTCTCTCTCAGAGCAGCTGGTGGGTTTGAACCATAGACCTTTGAGTTGGAAGTCAACTTAACCCACAACACCACCAAAGTTCCTTGATGTTGCTATTGTTGTTAGGTGGTGTCCAGTCAATTCTGGCTCATAGCAACTCTGTATAGAGTTTCCAGGTTATAAATCTTTACGGGAACAAAAAGCCTCATGTTTCTCCAGAGGAGTGGTTAGTGGGCTCAAACCACTGACCTTGTGGTTTGCAGTATCTAGCTTGTGCCAGATGTATGATATATTGATTGTGCTTAATTCTCATAGCACTTTAAATAGAGACAGTTATTACTGTATACCAAATAAAGAAACAGAAGCTCAGAAAGGTTAAATATTTAACCTGTTTAAGGAAAAACTGTTCTTCAAACCTAAGTGTTTGCTTTGGTTTCCTTGCTGCCTAGGTAACTCTGGTGCCTTGAATTCACTTGATGTGGCTTTTCCATACAAAGTTTTCTTTATTCCCACAAAGTGATTGGGTTGTTGTTGTTGTTAGGTGCCATCGAGTCGGTACTGACTCATAGCAACCTTATGCACAGCAGAACGAAACACTACCGATTCTGGGCCAACCTCACCACTGCTGCCACTCTTGAGTCCATCGATGCTACTTGGCCAAATCCATCCCTGTTGGGGGTCTTCCTCTTTTTCTCTGACCCTCCACCTTCCCAAACATGATGTCCTTCTCCAGTGACTGGTCCCTCCTGACAATATTTCTGAAGTATGAGAGACAAAGTTTCGCCATCTTGGCCTTCAAGGAGCACTCTGGCTGCACTTCTTCCAACACAGATCTGTTGGTTCTTTTGGCAGCCCATGACACTTTGAATATTCTCCTCCAACAACATAACTCAAAAGCATCAATTCTTCTACGGTCTTCCTTATTCACTGTCAAGCTTTCGCTTGCATATGAGGTTATTGAAAATACCATGGCTTGGGTCAGGTGCACCTTAGTCTTCAAGCTGACATCTTTGCTCTTCAACACTTTAAAAAGGTCTTGTGCAGCAGATTTGCCTAATGCAACACATCGTTTGATTTCTTGACTGCTGCTTTCTTGAGTGTTGATAGTTGATCCAAGAAGAATGAAGACCTTGACAACTTCAATCTTTTTTCCGTTGTTAAAAATGTTGTTTATTGGTCCAGTGGTGAGGATTTTTGTTTTCTTTACATTGAGATGTTAACCCATACCAAAGGCTGTGCTCTTTGATCTTCATCAGTAAATGTTTTTAGTCCTCTTCACTTTCAGCAAGCAATGTTATACCAAAAGGAAATGGTTAATGTTCAACCGTTTCAAGAGGTAGCATATGATCAAGAGCCAATGATACTGAAGGAGGAAGTCCAAGGTGCATTGAAGGAACTGGCAAAGAACAAGGCACCAGGGACTGATGGAATAAAAATGGAAATCTTTCAAGAAAGTGAGGCGGCACAGGAAGCACTCACTCATCTCTGCCAAGATATTTGGAAGACAACTATCTGGTCGACTGATTGGAAGAGATCCGTATTTGTGCCCATTCCAATGTAATGTGGAAATCATCGGACAATCTCTTTGATATCCCATGTGAGTAAAGTTTTACTAAAGGTAATACAGAAATGGCTGCAAGCATACATTGACAGAGAACTTCCAGAGGTTCAAGTCGGATTCAGAAGAGGCTGTGAAACAAGGGATATCAGTGCTGATGTCCAATGGATCTTGGCTGAATGAAGAAAATATCAGAAAGATGTTTATCTGTGCTTTATTGACTACTTTTGATTGTGTGGATCATGACAAGCTATGGACAACATTGCGAAGTATGAATATTCTGGAACACTTACTTGTGCTCATGAGGAATCAATACCTGGACCAAGAGGCAGTTGTTCAAACAGAACATGGGAACACTGAATGGTTTGAAATTAAGAAAGGCATGTGACAAGGTTGTATTCTTTTACCATACTTATTCAACCTGTATGCTAAGCTAATAATCTGAGAAGCTGGGTTCTGTGAAGAAAAACATGGCATCAGGATTGTAGGAAAACTCATTAACAACCTACGATATGCAGATGATACAAGTGATCGGGTGGGACCATTCAAATAAAGTATACAGGACTCAAAAGCTGGGACTGATTAGTTTTGCCCTCCAGCTAGGTAAAATGAACTATCTCAGAAGCAGATACAGATGATAACATTAAGAAGGAAGAGCAAGACTTGAGCATGAGATGACAAGAGGCCACAGCAGAAGTGGTAGCATGGAGAGACAGAGCAGCTTTGGGTTCTATGCCTATGGAATGAGTAAAGCTGAGTGCCTATAGGAAAGAGACTGGCTTGAAGAATGTGCCTTTGGACATTCACAGACTGGCTGAAAGAACTGTGTAATGCAAGCTCCAGCATGGCAGAGGCCAAGGGAACTCCTGGCTGAGAGGCCAAAAACAATAGTAAGGCATGTCTGCAATATAGAAGACAAGAGGTGTTCCTGACTGGAGAACTGCTGCGTCCTGAATAATTTTAATCCTGCCCTAATAAACCCCATAATCATGAGTATTGCTATGAGTTCTGTGTGGCCATTGAAATGGATTATCAAACCCAGATATGAAGCAGAGAGTGCTGTGGGAGGTATGGTTGGTATCAGAACAGGGTAAAGAAGGTTGTAGGAATCCATAGAATTTTGCACACTGGATTCTCTTTTTCTCTTGTGAAGCCAGGGGAAGTCAGACATGGCTCCCTCAAAGTTTTTGCAGTAACAAACCAGTAAGGTGAAGAGGAGAACAGGGCTGCAACCTTGCAACTCTAACTCCCAAAAGTGAGGCGTGGCTGCTTCCCTATCACAAGAGGATTTCAATAGCTCACTCTTTTTATTCCCTAAATTCATTAGTATGTTTGAGGCTACTGATACCAACACCAACACTTCAACTAAAAACAGTTGATTCACTTTTGAAAAACTATTACAATTTTAGATTATTACATACTATTCAAAATGAGACACTAAGTAATACCCGAAAGTCATTTGAAAATTCCAAGAATGTCAGGAGCCTTTCATACTTTCTACCTTCTTTAAAAACAAAGTTTCCCCACAGTATATGTTGACTGGTAGTTTTGGTTTGTGTTTTTTAAATATCAGGCAAACTTGTCTGCCTTACTCAGCAAGGCAGGAGTCATTACAAATGCAAAATGTTTGACAATCTAGAATAAAGGATGGTATAATCCCTTGAGAGAGTTTAATGACTTTATTAGCATTCCACCAATTGTTTTCTAAAAATAAATGTTTTGATCACTAAGAATATTCCTAAAGTAATAATGGGACTTTATTTTTAAACAATATGCACCATCACAAAACTTTTCAAAAGGAAAGACATTCCACTGGGACTTATGTTAGCAATGATTTAAGGGAGTTAGATCTTTAAAGTGTAAATCTAAGATATTAATTAACAAAGTCTGAGAAGCTAGATAGAAGGCTGGGAAGAATATGGGGAAAAGACTGATTGACATTATAAATACACAGAGGTTTGACCTACCAATTATATTTAAAACTAAATAGTACAAATGGTCATTATATGTTATAGAAAAATTGAAAACAATCTTTATGTGCACCCATAAATGAAGGTATAGTTAGTCACCTTACTAACTTATCTGTAGCCATTAAAACAATGAAAGCTTTTTACATACACAGGTAGTCCCCGACTTACAAAGTATTAAAGTTATGATGACTTGCATTTATAACTGCCTTTTTTTTGCACATTTTATCCTCAGTGATAAGTACTACATACAATATTGCAGTTTGTAATTTGCAGATGTTCACCTGAAGATGTTCAATTTTATGATTTACTGTTCAAATAACTACCAAATAGATTTAAAAACTAAATCCATATTTTCAACTGCTTGAAAATATGGACCTAAATGCCGATTGTTTTGCTATATCAACAGACAGATTCGGTAAGCAAATGAGCTATTACTGTGAAATATATGAAGAAAAAAAGAACCATATACACAATTCTATTTTTTCTGACTAGAAATTTCATCTCCATTCTCTGTGATAATCTAGAGGATACAGAACCTTCCCCAAGTAGAGATATTACCATAACTAGCAAATGCCAACACCATACAAATCTTCTTCAATGAAGTGTTCAGCTGATAAGAAGTGAGGGCATATATACAAGAACACTCACACTTGCAGATAATACCCACTTGACCTGACTTCAATGGCTGGATGAGCAGAGCTCAACTAGAAAAAGAAGAAAAAAAGAGTAATCTGATACAATTTGATCATCACACCTATGGGTACAGTAGCTCAAAAGAGGGAACAAATCTTTACAGCGAGGATCATTCCCACCGCCTCCATACACAGTGTAAACAGAGATGGGCAACTTGGACATTGGCTACCCAAAATAGGGGGGCTACAAAGGCAAGAAATGCCTGGCTTATAAGCTTTCAAGAGGGAGCTTAGATGCAGAGGGTGCAGAGGAAGGTAGAATCTCCACTGAGTAGTAACCAGTCTGTCTGGTAGGAGCTGATGAAAAGGAAATGGGGATAGGACTCGTGGTACAATAGTGAATAATTGCTATCAGGACTGACTGTGTGAGTTGGAAATGTAAAGGTAGACGTTTTGTAGTACAAGGAGGGGAGTGGTTGACTTTGCAGTCCAGGAGCAGAGGTCCCTGGGACCATCAAGGGAGAAGAGCGTAGTGTGGGACCCTACCCAGAGAAGCAATGACAGAATGAGCCTGTCACATAGCATTACACCAGAGAGTAAGAATGCTTCCAAATACTGCTGAAGTCTAACCCACTCAAAACGACTCAAGACTAAACAATTTGAGCATTTTAAAAAAAATAATAATTGTAATGCCTGGAGATCATCAGCTGTGTTAAATCCCTGAGTTCATAATTTTAATTTTTTCAAAGAACCAGAGAGCTCACTAATGTCCTTTGGGAAATACTATGGAACCAACTCAATATTCTGAAAACTAGTAAATACGAGAATCAAGTATTAATCCTATCTCTCCTATATGAAGTGTCCCTTAAGACTACCCATTAGTTGAAGGAATGCTTTTTAGAGAAGAATTCCAGCTAATAAATGAAGAAGAAATGATAGATAGTACATTTGCAATCCACAATGAAATAATGAATCTAGGCAATGATTACTAAATGGGCTGATAAAAACATTCGGCGAAAAAATTAACAAGGAAACTGAAAATAAACGGGAAAAGCTCCTAGTCCTTGAGCCCACTCATCAAATCTTAACATCTCTGAGAGAGACAATCACACAGACAAGATACTGTCTCCTGATGTGATGAAATAGAAAGTACACAACTAATCTCTGAAGTATTCTTGTCAAATAAAATAAAACCAGTATCAGCCTGTACTCCTGGTAAGGTGCTATAGGATCAGCACTGGACTGCAAACCACAAGGTCAACAATTCAAACCCACCAGTTGCTCCTCAGAAACCCTATACAGGGTGGGAATGACAGCACTTAACAAGAACAATAGTATCTAGATTTAATGATCAGTTTACAGAAAATACAGAAGACATAACTTGTCAAAAACACCACCAGAACAAAATCTACAATATGGAATTTCTGCATTTTTTTCAATGACAATAAGAACAACAAAACTGCAAGAAAATAAAAGGGAGAGGGTGGAGACGATGATGCTATAGATTAACAGAAGTTTAAAATTCACCAAATGTAATGTGTGAAGCCTATCTGGAAACTGATTCAAAGAAATCAACTGCTTTTAAAAAAATAAAAACAAAACACAGAGAAAAGAGACACATATAATGAAGGAAAAAGAGAGTCCTGTGCCTGGGATTTGCTTTACAATAATCTGGATGGTGTGAAAGCTGGTGGGCAGTGTAGTAGGCTATAATTGAAACAAGACTGAACATACCAAAAAGTTTGTGAAAAATTTTTCATTTTTAATTCCATTTTTCCACAAACTGATTTTTTTCTTAAAATAATTATTTAATTTAGTGGTTTTCTTGGGGGATATATATATATATATATATGCTTGTTTTCATATGACAATTCTACCTGAAGTAATGGAAGTTTGTTCCATTATCAGAATGATTAGGGATCAATCCAGAGGGAGATGTAGTACAGGTGGTAAAGGAAGAAAAGTGGGATAAGCAGGGAAGTTCAATTTAATTGACGAATTCCCACTCTGTTTAAGATCCTGATTAAGGTCACTACTTTTCTGGGCCCCCTTGAAAAAGCCCTGGCACCACTTGTTACTTGTGTTGGGAATAAGGTTCTTAGGAGGAAGTTTCCATAGCATTTATTTACTTCTCTCTTGGCCTTCTCACAGCTAGGGAGGGAGAGCTGGTGAAGAAGGAATAAGAGAAATAACATCTGAAGTATTCATCTAATTTCCCAGGGGATAGTGGGTTTTCTCTGGAATGACATTTCCTCCCAAGGGCCCACATGGGCTGAGACTCAGCAGTTTCCATAATTTTTAATTCCCCCATGTTTTGCTAATTATTGAAGCTGAGGCTGGGTGATAAGTCTGAGGATGTTTATTATGATTCTAATTTTGAACAAGTTTAAACTCTTAACTTTTCCAATAATAATAAAATGTTTTTTAAAAAATCTGCTCCTCTTATGTTAGGCAATCTAGATCTAAATTTCTACTGACTACAGAATTCAAAGAAATGTTTTGCCCCTCAAAATATACACTGCTAAAACATGGACCCCAATCATTCTTTGGCTATACTAAAGATGATGATGTGTTAAATGAGAACCTGCCACAGTCATGCTAGTAAAATTTAAAGAAATCTACAGTTGTGTGAACTCTAGAAGATACTTTTTTTTTTTAAGAAGATACTATATTTTTAAGATCCATTTTAATGATAATAGTCAAGATTTCCTCAAAAGACATAGGGTTGCTCCTGTAAAATTTTAAAGCAGATAGTAATACTTGAATCACCAAAAAAGAAAGTTAAGATACATTTTCAAGGTAACCTACCTGCAATTGCATGACCACATAGTTGAATCGATCATTCCTCCCACAGCCAATAAATCTACAAACATGGTCTTTCCCTGGATAAAAAGAAAGAGAGAGTGGAAAATATTACACTGTGGTTTTTCTTCTGAAAAATTACGAATTTATTTTTCTGTATAGTATTTTATGACTGAATAATAAGGGTCTGTCTTGAAAATCTTTAAGACAGGAAATTTCTGCTCATCTACCCCAGGCCTTGTATTGTTTCTTGCACAATTAAATAAATATTTATTGAATGAACAAACAAATGAATAAATGAATGAGGGAATAAAATAATGATAATTTATTTAGGAAGAAAGGATTCAAAGGAAATAAACCTGCCAAGATAACTGTCCATACAAAAGCACAATAAATAAGCACTATGTCGATACTGATGGTTGTGTGCCATTGAGTCAGTTTCAACTCATAGCAACCCTGTATAGAGTTTCTAAGACTGTAAATCTTCACGGGAGCAGACAGCCTCAATTTTGTCCCATAGAGTGACTGTTTGATTCAAACTGCTAATCTTCTAGTTAGCAGCCCAGCTCACAATCCACTATGCTACGAGGGCTCCTCTCAAAAACTACATTAGGAATATATCACTTGAATTTTAGAAATATTCTGCCATCCAAGCCATTTTATGACTTGGGCAAGTCACTTAATATTTTGGGACTTCATTGATTTGAATTAGCTCAGTGGCTTTCACCATGAATTACATGCATTGTTGTTGTTGTTAAGTGCTGTCGAGTCAGTTCGAATTACATGCATAAAATCCAAAAATGTGCTGGGTGGATTATAGAAGGGAGCAGAAGTGTAGCAAGCAGAAATCTAGATCCTGCCCTGATTCAAAGTGACACAGTAGTTAAAGTGCTTAGCTGTTGACCAAAAGGTCAGGTAGTTTGAACCCTCCAGTCACTCGGGAGAAAGCTGTGGCTGTGGCAGTGAGATTCCGTATGATTTACAGCCTTGGAAACCCTAGGGGCAGTTCTACTCTTTCCTAGAGGATGCCTAGAGTTGGAATCGACTAACAGGGGTTGGGTTTTTCCCCTGATCAAACAAAAGCCAAATCCTCAAAAGAAGATATAGGGTAGTAGGTTTCAGGGCCAAAGAAGCTCGTGGACAGTGAATGAAGTATGGCTTTAGTTCATTCCAGTTTGAACCCCTGCTGAGATTTTGCATTTCCACCATAGGTATACTTAATTAGAATCTACAGTTTCACAAAATCCCCAGATTTTATTTGTTGTTGTTAAGTGCCTACCTGGAGGTTAATACCGACCTTTAAGTTAAGTGCTTGACCTTCAGGTCAAGTGCTTTTCCTAACCAGGACTCCAGGTTTTATTTCTCTATATAAGTTATAAAGTTATATTATATTATACTATATTATATATATATACATGTGCATATGTATATAAGGAGCTCTGGTAGCGTAGTGGTTACGAATCAGGCTGCTAATCTCACTATCAGCAGTTCGAAACTACCAGCTGTTCCACGGGAGAAACATGAGGCTTTCTGCTTCCATAAAGATTTACAGTCTCGGAAACCCTGTACAGAGTAACTATGAGTTGGAAGTGACTCCATGGTACTTAACAACAACAGCAACAATGTATGTAAATATAAATATACACATAATTTATAAGGTGTTGTAGGACAAGCACTGGACTGCTAAACATAAGGTTGGTGTTTCAAACCCACCAGTCGCTCTTTGGAAACCCTACATAGGGTTGCTATGAGTCAGAAACGACTCGTTGGCATTTGACATTAAGAATCTATATGGTCTATAAAAACCACCTTGTTAAAATGTAGATTCTGATTCCATATATCTAGGGTGGAAACAGCAAATTCTCAGTGTGAACTAGAATGAACCAGCTGGAAGCTCTAGAATAAAGGAAAGGAAAGCAGAGTGAGATAGTGCTGAAAAACCATGAATGCACTGGATCATGAAGGGCCTGAACTGACCACGAATTTGAACCACATGCATAAACTGTTTTCCAATCCTGTTGCTCATTAGAATCATCTGGGAAACTTTGAAAAGATTCCTTAGCTCTATATTCAGGAGACCGGGTGTGGTGCTATAGGATAAGCACAAACTGCTAACAGCAAGGTCAGTGGTTCAAACCCAAGAGTTGCTTTGTATAAACCCTATAAAGCATTGCTCTGAGTAGGAACTGATTGGACCTTACAAAACAACAACATACTTATTCAGAATTTGTGGTAAAGATACAAGATTAAAAGCTTTTCAAAATTCCTCTAAATGATCCAAAGCAGCTGGCCTATCTATAGTAAGTCTTTGAAAACTATCGCTGGTAATGAGAAACATCTAAACAATTTTAAGGTAAGGAATAATAAATGTAAATGCCGGATTTTGGAACATCAGTATGGTGGAAATAAGGAAAGAGACTAGAGAGATCAATTCTGGAAACTGAATAGCCACTCTGGGAATAGTTACAATGTCTCTGGAGAAAGAATAATGGTTTCAACTAAAAGTATTATAGAAGAGATAGGAAAAATAGGATAAATCTGAGTGATACTAAAGACAAATCTTTTGACTAGAAATTCATACAATTAGATGAAAAGGTGCACCAATATAAGCAAATATACTAAGTTGAATACTAAAAGAGGTAGTACAATGCTAAGTTTGAGGGCAATGAATTTAGATGACAAATGTAATTCCAGGTGTGGTGCTCAGAAAAAAAGCTGAGCTCCACATATACACTGGGCAATCATTAGTTTAAGGAAGGTGGATGGAACCATAACTATAGATGGAAAATTGCCACGTGAAAAATCAAGAATGAGAAGACAATACACAAGACAACAGAATTCCGGGAAAAAGAACATTTAAAACATGAACAAAAGTAAAAGAAAGAGTCCATGAAAGAAACAGAGGAATAGTTTGATAGATAAGAAGAGGAAACAATGAGAAGGGACTGTCACAAAAACCAAGGGAGAAGAGCATTTCAAAATGCTCTTCTCAGTGACACCTGACATAGAAAGGCTGAGCTGTGCACATTAATACAAACAATTAGGATGTTACTACAGTGAAAGGAACAGAAGCCAGTCTATAATGGATAAAAGAATAAATGGAATAAAAGACAGTGAATGCAATCTTTGAAGGAGCTTGCCTGTAAAGGAAGAATAAGTGATAGACCCAGAGCTAGAGGGTCAAGATTTGATAGATGAATGAGAAACACATCACAACTCGCAATAAAATTTTGCTCACTGACTTGAAATATAAATAAAATTCAGACAAGCCCATTTTATTTAGTAATTCCACACTCCTGTTTTGCATCTGGGTTCTTAACATATTGTTCTCTCATTCCCTGAAAAAAGGTATAGCTAGCAAAATAGGTGCAATGGAAAGAAAAATTCATAATCTGTACAATGCATTACAGTCACTCTAGATGTATTTTACATATATTTGCAAAAGTGTGCCATCTAGTAAATTCTAATGAGAAAGCACAGACCTCCAGCAAGATTTTGGACTAGGAAAATGCACTACTCAGATCCTCTGCAAAAAAAGATTTGTTGTTGTTAAGTGCAGTCAAGTCAGTTCCAAACCATAGCGACCCTGTATAGGGTTTCCAAGTAGCGGTTCGTGAGCGTGAACCGCCGACCTTGTGGTTCAAACTGACAACACAGTCCAGGGCACTAACCCACAGTGCCACACAAGTATTCCCACAAAGATATGGAAGACCAAATGAGACAGATGCAGATGATAGTCCTGTAATCCTGAGCTTCAGAGGATGGGATAGAGAAGTGGATTGATTGCTAAACTTGTGCAGCAAACAAAAGGAGATAAGTGAAATGTGTTAGCTGACCAGATGATGCGGATTGGCCATCTTGAACCTTTGGGAGTTTGGAAACAGACAGCCTGGAGGTGGCACAAATACAGGTGGATTGATAAGAAAGGTGTAATTTTTCCTTGGTCCCCACACTTCCCTGGTAACCAGAGGCACGGTCAGCCTCTATCCTCACCCACCTCAGTGCAGCTCCTGCCCTCTGGGCTATCAAAGCAAAGTAGTTGTGAATCACATCATTGTGAATCGGTTGTTATCCAAATGACCTCCAGTACCTAGATTCAAGTGAGCTTTAATCCAACCCTACAAAGCCATCCCATTCAGCCCTGAACTAGTGGAAATGTTCCTGGCCAATCATCCTAATCCTCTGGTGTGCTATGGGCCTGAATGACACTGATCAACGCTAGCTTTAGGGCCTGCCTGAACTACTTCCAGATTAGGTGCCCTGAACATAAGACAGCACCTAAGTCTGTAGGAACTCCACCAAGGGCCAGAGCTCCACCATCTCCATCCCCTCCCAACTCACCACTATGTGAGCTCCTTAGCTGGCAGAAGTCCCAAAGAGTTTTCCCCACTCTGGGTCTGTTATCTGTTCTGATTTTTTTTCCTTTTATTTGTGGTTTGTTTATTCTGTCTTCTTCTCTTCCCTTCTCTTGCTTTAAATCCTTACTACCACCATTTTAGTTTTTTCTTCTTCCCTTCCCTCCTCTTCTTGCCTCTTTTTTTTTTTTTTTTCCTTCATGGTTTTTCTTTACTACTCTCTGGTCTCTTTCCCTTTCCTTCTTCCCTCTCCCTCATCATATGTAGTGCTTTTCCTTTCCTTTTATTTCATCTCTTGATTTTTCTCTTCCCTTGTTTTGTTTTTTCCCCTTGTGTGTGTTTTCTCTTCTTGTCCCACTCAACAGAGGACAGCAATCATGCCCATACAGCTCAGCCAAAACCATACCTTCAGTAGCCCCACCCACTGGGCACAAGCCAATACCAGCTCCTATACCACCTGATCAATAATAGCAGCCAAAACGAGCCAAATCCACCCTAAACTGGGCTGCAGGAATGGTAACTGGAGAACTGTGCACATACTTTCATTCTAATCACACCCACCAGGAAGCAGCTGATAATTGTCTAAGAACACACCAACATACCATCATAGATTAAATCAAATACAATGACATCACAGCATCTCAGAGGCAACTGACAATGTTCACACAAATAAACAAGACACAGTGATTGAAACAAGTTATCAAGTTTTAGAGCAAAAAAATGTTTCTGAGGAAGAAAAGGCATTGGAACCATATGAAAAAGAATTCAAAACAATGATATTTAGGTGCCTTCAACAGATTGAGAGGAAGATCAGGGAAAGCAAGAAGAATACAAAAAATACTTCGTAAGAATACAGGAACAAACAAACAAACAAACAAAAGAATACAGGAATAAATGAACAAAACAGATGAAAGATTGCAGAAATGGAAAATAAATGGAAAGTTTAAAGGAGTCGATTTGAATTAATGGAAGCTCAAACTAGTGAGTTTGAAGATAAATCTCTCAATACCAGTACACTAAACAAACAATCAGAAAAAAAAGAAGGAAAAAATCCTCACAATGCTTAAGGTTCATGTGGGACAACCATAACACCATGAATGAGTTATGCATGATGGGAATTCCAGAACAGGAAAAGACAAAGTACAAAAAAATTATCAAAGTTGTCTAAAGAAAACATCCCTATCTCATAAAAGACAAGAAGATAAACATTCAAGAAGCTGAATGAACCCTATAAAGGATAGGGCCCAAAACAAAATCACCAAGACATATAATCAAATCATTAAGAAAGGACAAGGAAAGACTCCTGAGCAGCCTGGGAAAAACAAAGTGACCAAAGAAGAGAACCAATAAGACTAACCTCTGATTTCTTAGGGGGCCCTGGCTGAAACCATGCAGGCAAGAATACAAAACTCTGAAAGAAAAAAACTGCCAACCAAGAATCATATACCCAGCAAAACAGTCCCTCAAATACAATGGTGAAATTAGGAGATATTTGTTGTTGTTTTCAAATGCCATCGAGTTGGTTCCGACCCATAGCAACCCTGTATAGGGTTTCCGAGGGGCAGCTGATGAGTTTGAACCGCCAACCTTACGATTCAAACAAACTTTGCAGTCCAGCACATTAACCCACATGGCCACACCAATACTCCAGGACATATTTAGATAAATAGAAATTAAAGGAATTTGTAATTACCAGATCAATTTGACCAAAACTACTAAAGCGAGAACTTTGAATGGAGACTAACAACAGCAGACAACACCTGAGATTAACATATATGACAACACCACCCAAAAGTCAATCCAGATTTGAATTATCCAAGGTAAAAAAAGAGAGAAAGAGGAGAGAGGAAATAGTGCAGTTACAGAACTTCAAAATGGTGAGAAAGTCGAGAAAGACTTCAAGGCAGAAAAGATAGTTTTAAACTAGGTAAGAAATTAATAAATTACAGGGAAACCTCAAAGAAAATCAATACACCATCACATAAAAAAGAAAAAGAAAACCATAAAGATTTAGTAAACATTAAAGCAGCAATGAAGAAAATGACAGAAAATGCACAAAATGAACTCAGCAAAGAAAACTATATGAAATACAGAAACTAACAGTACCACAAAAATACACACAACAAAATGACAGCAATCAATTAATACCAATTATAACCACACTAAATGGATTAAATGCACTAGTCAAGAGATTAAGAGTAGCAGATGGGTAAGAAAACAGGATCCTTCAAAATGCTGTTTAAAAGAGACACACTTTATACACAAAGACAAACACAGACTGAAAATAAAAGGAAAAAATGTCACGCTAACAGCAATTAAAAAAGGCCAGAATTTATGATAAAAATGACATTATATCATGGTTAAAAGGTCAATTGAACAAGAGGACATGTTATTGTTGTTAAGTGCCATCAAGTTGTTTCCAACTCATAGCGACCTTGTGCAAGGCTTCCAAGAAGTGGCTGGTGGGTTTGAACTGCCAACTTTATGACTAGCAGTCCAATGCCTATCCTACAGCACCACATATCCATAATAAATATCTATGTTCCCAATGAAAGAGCCTCAAAATATATAAATCAAATGCTAAAAGATTTAAAGAAACAGACAAATCTACAATAATAGTTGTCATTGTTATTAGGTGTTGAGTCGTTTTGGAAAATAGCAACCATATACACAACAGAAGGAAACACTGCCTGGTCCTATGCCATCCTCACAATTGTTGTTAAACTTGACTTTAAAATTGTTGTTAAACATTGTAGCTGAAAACTATTGTTAAACATTGTAGCTGCCACTATGCTTATCCATGTGGTTAGGGGTCTTCCTCTTTTTTGCGGACCTTTCACTTTACCGGCATGATGGCTTTCTTGAGGTACCTCCTGATAATGTGTTGGCAGTATAAGAGCTGAAGAAGCTCTGGTAGCATAGTGGTTACGAATCGGGCCACTGATCTCAAGGTCAGCAGTTCGAAACTACCAGCAGTTCCACAGGAGAAAGATGAGGCTTTCTGTGCTCCCATAAAGATTTACAGCCTCGGAAACCCTGTACAGGGTCATTATGAGTCGGAACCGACTCCACAGCACATAACATCAACAGCATACGAGCTGAAGAAGCCTCACCATCCTGAATTCCAAGGAGTATTCAGACTGTATTTCTTCTAATACACATTTATTTGTTCTTCTGGCAGTCCATGTTGTTGTTATCCATGGTACTTAAAATATTCATCTCCAAAACTGTGACTCAAATGCATCAATTCTTCTAAGGTCTTCCTTATTCACTCTCCAACTTTCATATGCATACCATTTTGGATCAGGCCCACCTTAGTCCTCAAACAGACATTTTTGCACTTAAACACTTTAAAGAGATCTTGTATAGCAGATTTGCCTAATGTAATGTATTATTTGGTTTCTTGACTGCTACTTCCATGAGTGTTGATAGTGGGTCCAAGCAAAATGAAGTCTTTGACAACTTCAATCTTTTCTCCATTTATTGTGATGTTATTTATTGGTCTAGTGGTGAGGATTTTTATTTTCTTTACACTGAGATGCAACTTATACTGAAGGCTGTGTGTGGTCTTTGATTTTCATAAGTAAGTATTGTAAATTCTCTTCACTTTCAGCAAGCAAGGTTGTAACATCTACATATCGCAGGTTGTTAATGAGTCTTCCTCCAATTCTGATGTCACATTTTTCTTCATATAATCCTGCTTCTTGGATTATATGCTCAGCATACAGATTGAATAAGTATGGTGAAAGAACACAACTCTGGCACACACCTTTCCTGATTTTAAACCATTCAGTGTCCCCCTTGTTCTGTTTGAATGACTGCCTCTTGGTCACAATGAAATGTTCTGGAATGCTCATTTTCCGTAATGTTGTCCATAACTTGTCATGATTCACTCAGTCTAAAGCCTTTACAGAGTTAAAAAAGCACAGGTAAACATCTTTCTAGTATTCTCTGCTTTTGGCCAAGATCCATCTGATGTCAGCAATGATATCCATCCTTCCACATCCTTGTTTGAATCCATTTTGAACCTCTGTCAGTTCCCTGTCAATGTTCTGCTGCACCATTTTGAATTATCTTTAGCAAAATTTTACATGCATGTGAAAATGATATTGTCTGATGATTTCAGCATTCCATTGGGTCACCTCTCTTTAGAATGGGCACATATATGCATCTCTCCAGTCAGACTGACCAAATAGCTGTCTTCTAATTTCTTAGCATAGATGAGTGAGCACCTCCAGTGACATATCAATTTGTTGAAAGATTTTGTATTCCTTCAATTCCAAGAGCCTTGTTCTTTGCCAATGCCTTCAGTGCACTTTGGAATTCTTCCTTCAGTACCATTGGCTCTTGATCATATGCTACCATATGCTATCTCTTGAAATGGGTGAAAATCAATCATTTATTTTTGGTACAGTGGTTCTTTGTATTACCTTCCACCTACTTTTGATGCTTTCTGCATTATTCATTATTTTTTCCATAGAATCCTTCAATATTGCAAGTTGAGGCTTGAATTTTTTTCTTCAGTTCTTTCAGCTTGAGAAATGTTGAGCAAGTTCTTGCGTTTTGGTTTTCTAACTCCAGGTCTTTGTATATTTCATTATAATACTTTTCCTTCTCAAGCTGCTCTTAGAAATTTTCTGTTCAGCTGTTTTACCTCCTCATTTCTTCCGTTTGATTTAGCATCTCTATTCTGACATCTATTTTCGTCTCATTCTTTCCTGTATTTGTTTTTAAAGATTTTATTGTGAATTAAGTGATAGTTTACATGGCAGAACATTGGTTTTGCACTCAACCAATCATATTTTGTTTCACTGCAGTGTTTACAATCCCCTCCATTGGCTTCCTGTATCAAACTTCTTTATCTTCCTCTAGTCGAGTTCTTATCATCAACTCATCCAAGGTAGGTCAAATGGGTACTAACTGCAAGTTTGTGTGTTCTTGCATGCCTCCGCCCGCTTCATATCAGCTGGAAACCTCATTCGCAATTCTAGTCCCCATTGGCTAGATCAGTGTCCAGGGGCTCAGGAGTTCCAAAGTCTCCACAAACTTTGGACCAACCAGCCCTTCTTCCTCTTCTCTCTCTCGTCTCAAGGTCAACAGGAGTCTGCAGAACATGGTTGAACTCAGCCCATGGCTTCATTACTGCCTTTCCCCCACTTGTAGATGAATACAGTCACCAGTGAGCTAACAAGCCTGCTTGTGAGTTCCCTTTGAGTTTCAGTCTTTGAAAGGGGGTTTGTCCTGAAGGGCCTTGATAGCTCTCAGGTGAATCTTTCCTGTATTTTTAATGACCTTTTGGTTCAATATACAGGTCTCTTGAGGTCACTCCTGGGTCTTTTATTTGATGGTAATTAGATCTTCTCTTCTTGTTTCTGAGATAGTTCATTTTATAACCATGCTAGAGTTCCATACTTTTACAACTACAATTAACTCTGCGAATGTCCACAGCTGAATCATGTTATCCCATCAGTATCTTCTCCTACCTTCTCTTCCCCAGATCTAGAAGAGCAGGAATGTCGTTTGATGGGCATTATAAACTATGACTAGAAAATAAATAATTAACTCACTACACCACAAGAAGTTAGTTCTTTGGAAGGTCTAGTAAAATCAACAAACCATTGGCAAATCTAACAAAAGATAATATTATGCAAATAACACAAATAACAAATTATATGGATGATATCACAATGGAAATAAAACAAAAAGGGTAATAATAGAACACTATAAAGAATTGTACTTGAACAAACTTGAAAATATAGGAGGACTGATCTACCAAAACTAACACAAACTGAAGTAGAAACTTGAACAAACCTATTAACAAAAGGAGAAATTGATCAGATCATTAAAACACTTACAACAAAAATAAGTCTAGCTGCCTATAACTGATTGGAATACCTAAAATGGGGCTACAACGTGCCCAGTGAAGGAGGCTTCCTGTGGAGCCTCTGCATTACATAAGACCATAGA
>NW_006408522.1:33155448-33170804 GCF_000296735.1 Chrysochloris asiatica | reverse complement strand
GATGATGTGGAGAGATGGAGCAGCTAGAGACTTTAGACCCAGAGAGGGAGAGGGGCTGTGTGCTGACGACTGCGGGGGGACTTTAACCATGGCAATGAAACGATATATGATAGGATGAATGTAAAGCTAATGTTCTCCCATGTAAACTATCACATAATTCAAAATAAAAACATTAAAAAATAAAATAAAAAACAAAAAAATAAGTCTATCCCAGATGGCTTTACATGAACAAAAATCAAAATTATAAAAAAGAATGTATTTACTAGTAAGATAGACTAGAGGTACTCAGGTCTAAGGCCCTCGTTCACTCTTCCAGTCTAGAACTGAACTCACCCTCTTGATTCAAATTTTAGCTGAGCGGTTGAAATGTACATATAGGAGACAATAACACTAGTAACATACGTTCACTATGGAATGATCAGTCATTCAGGATCAAAAGGGCAGCATTTACTTAAGGACAAAGTTCAAATGGATTGGAAAGAATGGGGGAATGGAAGCAAGAATCAGAGGAAAAAAGAGGAATAACTGATGTTACATGGAAGGAACTGCAATCACTGAAATGAAGTTTATATTTGTTGAACATAAAACTGATAATCTGCTCTGTAAACCTCTACTCAGTAAAACAAAAAGTTAACAAAAATAAAGTACAAAATGCTGATCAATTAACAACTTAATTTTCCTCTGCTTCACAGAAATAGTAAAAAAAATCATTCAAGAAGTGTTGTCCTTTCATTATCCATTTTTCAAGACTCCACTTTCCTATTATGTAACATTTAAAATCAGTACCTTTATTACAAAGACCATTTTCAACCATCTAAAAACAAAAGATCACACTGGAGCTGTTGTAGCACTGGGCTGTGAGAACAACAGCGGGGAGCCCAGTGAGCAGGGCTCCCCAGCAGCTGCCCATCATGTCTCTGAGGAACAGGTTCTGCATTTCCTCCTGACCTGAAGAAATCCCTCTGTGGCTGTGGTAGGAGCCCCATTTACACAGGGACAAAAAAGAAAAGGAGTGGAATATAGTCCAATTGCTGTAAGAGAAGCTGGCCTGATGAAAAGACTTTGCAATTTAGGCTGTCATATAAAAGATTTTGGAGATTTGAGTTTTAAACCAGTCCCCAAAGATGATCTCTCTAATAACCTCATAGTGAATCTGCACTCAATGGGCCTTGCCTATCAGGAACTGATTGAGGTGGTTAATAGAGCTGTGTCACATGACTACAACCACATCACTGAAGGAGGAAACCACAGCCTGACATATGGAGCCATTAGTGACCACATTCAGCATTGCCCAGACCTTTGTGTCATCTGAGTTGGTGCCCATACAGACATCAATAAATCTCTAACCACTTCATCTGAAAATTTCCACTGACAGCCAGTTTCATTCCTCCTCATAGAACTACAGAACAAGGTACCACAACTCACAGAATCTTCTTGGCTTAAACCTTTTGTCTCTTCCCCAGATATTGTCTACATTGGTCTAAGAGACACAAACATTTTTATTTTAAAAAGCTATGCTATCCAATATTTTTCTATGGGGGATACTGATTGACTTGATATCAACAAGGTCAAGGAACAGACCTTCAATCTGCTGACTGACCAAAGACAAAGGCCAATTCACCCAAGTTTGATATTGATGCATTTGACTCTATATAGGCTCTAGTCACAGGAACCCATGATGTAGGGAAGGCAAGTACATTACTGAGGAT
Source organism: Chrysochloris asiatica (assembly GCF_000296735.1). NCBI lineage: Eukaryota > Metazoa > Chordata > Mammalia > Afrosoricida > Chrysochloridae > Chrysochloris > Chrysochloris asiatica. Next base: position 33,169,095 of record NW_006408522.1, on the reverse strand, counting down.
ATATACAATAAGAGTTGCTGTTGGCCCTAGATTGTGTTGAAGTCAATCCTCAATTGGCTACATCAGGCCTGAAAGAGGATATGATTGCTTCAAGTTTTGGTCAGACAAGAGAAGGAGGACACATTGTTTATGACCAGCTTCCTACTCCCAGTTCACCAGATGAAGCAGAAAGCAAAGAACATATGAAGATTTAGAAAATACAATACGCTGAGAGGTGGTTCAAAATGGGCATATGAGGAGATAGATACTAAATGGTTGGCCTTAATAAGAGCATTTGGGCAGTCTTATGATTTTAGTGGTCAATAATAATAATACTATTGGAGTCCTGGTGTGGTGCTGTAGGATAAGCACGAGATAGCAAAGTTGATTTGAACTGCAAGGTCAGTGGTTCAAATTCACCTCGGAAACTCTATAGAGGGTTGCTCTGAGTTGGACCCAATTCAATGTCACTTAACAACAACAACAACAATAATACTATTATGTATTTTGTAGTTCATAGGATGTTTATATAATGGAGTACTATGTAAATCTGACCACCACTCATCTGTCAGTTTGTTATACTGTGGTGGCTTGTGAGTTGCTGTGATTCTGGAAGCTATGCACAGGTATTTTAAATACCAGCAGGGTCACCTATGGTGGATTGATTTCAGATGTGCTTCCACACAAAGAAAGACTAGGAAGAAAGAGAGATGAACTATTTCCAAATATTTAGTCACTGAAAACTTTACGAATAGCAGAGAAACACTGTCAGATATCGTGTCGGAAAATGAGCTCCTCAAGTTTAAGGAACTCAAAATGCAACTGGGGAAGAGCTCCCTCCTCAAAGAGAGTTGACTATGATGATGCGAATGGAGTAAAGCCCGTGGGAGTAAGGCCTGCAGGACCTTCATTTGCTGATGGAGCACAACTCAAAATGAAGAGAAACAGTTGCAAACATCCATTAATAATTGGAACATGGAATGTACTAAGTATGAATATAGGAAAATTGGAAATTGTCAAATAGGAAATGGAATGTATAAACATCTGTATCTTAGGCATTAGTGTGCTGACATGGACTGGTATTGGCCATTTTGAATCTGACAACCACAAGGTTTACTATGCTGGGAATGACAAATTGAAGAGGAATGGTGTTGCATTCACTGACAAAAAGAACATATCCAGATCCGTCATGAGGTACAATGCTGTCTATGATAGGATAATACCCATGGCAACAACAGGGAAGCCCAAGGAGCTCTGGTAGCATAGTGGTTACAAATTGAGCTGTGAACCACAAAGGTCAGCAGTTCGAAACTACCAGCTGCTCCACGGGCGTAAGATGAGGCTTTCTGCTCCCGTAAAGATTTACAGCCTCAGAAACCCTGTTCAGGGTCACTACGGGTCAGAACCGACTCAATGTCACTTAACAACAACAACAGGGAAGACCAGTTAATACCACTATTATTCAAATTTAAGCACCAGCCACTAAAGCCAATGAGAATGAAATAGAAGAATTCTACCAATTTCTTCAACCTGAAATTGAACAAACATGCAATCAAGATGTATTGATCATTACTGGTGATTAGAATGCAAAGGTTGGGAAGTAAGAGGAAGGATCAAGAGTTGGAAAATATGGCCTTGGTGATAGAAATGATGCTGGAGGTCGTATGATATAATTCTGCAAAATTAATGATTTGTTCATTTCAAATACTTTCTTTAGACAGCATAAAAGACGATTATACACATGGACCTCATCATATGGAAAACACAGAAATCAAACTGACTACATCTGTGGAAAGAAACAGTGGAAAAGCTCCATATCATCAGCTACAGCATCATGCCTGTTTATGCAAAAATTGTTAAAAAACGTTCTGTTGTGTCACGACAACAAAAGGAGAAAGGTGTATGCTCAGTAAGTAATCTAAGATGCTGGACTATATAAAGAAGAATGAGGCATCAGGACTGAAGGAAGGTTCATTAACAACCTGTGATATGCAAATGACATAACCTTACTTGCTTAAAGTAAAGAGGACTTAAAGCCCTTACTGATGAAGATAAAAGATTAAAGCCTTCAGTATGGATTAGAGCTCAACATAAAGAAAACAAAAATCCTCACTAGACCAATAAGCAACATCATTATAAAATGAAAAAATAATTGAAGTTGTCAAAGCCTTCATTTTACTTAGATCCACAATCAGTGCCATGGAATCAGCAATTAATAAATTCAATGATGCACAACATTGGGCTAAACTGATAAAAAATACCTCTTTAAAATATTAATGAGAAAAGTTGTTACTTAGGTTTACCTGGCCCAAGCCACAGCATTCTCAATCACCTCATATGCATGAGAAAGCTGGACAATAACTAAGGATGACAGAAGAATTGATGCCTTTGAATCATGGTGTTAGCAAAGAATACTGCATATGACATGGAATGTCAGAAGAATTAACATATCTGTCTTGGAAGAATTACAGCTAGATTGCTCATTAGAAGCCAGGATAGCAAGATTTTTGTCTCATGTACTTTGGATATGCTATCAGAAGGGACCAGTCCCTGGAGAAAAATCTCATGGATGGTATAGAAGAGGGTCAGTGAAAAAGAGGAAGACCCTCAACAAGATGGTTGAAACAATGGGTTCAAACTTAAGAACAATATGACAATGGGACAAGACCAGATATTGGTTCATTTTGTTGTACACAGGGTTGCTATGAGTCAGAACTGGTTTGATGCAAATTAACAACACAGTTCCTACAAAAAAATTAGTACATAAAAATTAATCAAATATCTATACCACAAGAGATGGAAAACCATGTCATGTGTTCTGTCATTAAATAATTTATTATCTTGTTGAAATAAGTGTGGCAATGTAGGATAAGCACTGGACTGCTAACCGCAAAGTCAACAGTTCAAACTCTGTAGAGGGTCATTATGGGTCAGAACCAACTCAACAGCTCTTAGCAGCAGGAACAACAACATTGTAAGACTGACAAATGACAGCTTGTAAAAGCAAAATAAAGAAATCAATAGGTTAGCTGGAGAAAACATCCTGGAAATACACGGCTTGACTGAGTTAGCTACTAAAACAATTAAAAAATAAAAGAGAAGAAAGGGGTGTCTCCTAAACCAAGTCCCCAGGATGAAAGAATTCCACTTAAGAATCTAGGAAACCAAGGCTCCCACTGGCTGTCATAAAGATGATCACTTAACAAGTCCCTACATTCTAAATGGCATACTAGAAGCCAAAGGTTGAAGGAAGTTTTCAAATTCTTCCCTCAATACAATCATCACTGCTAACCACAAGGTTGGCAGTTCAAACTCACCAGCTGCTCCTTGGAAACCCTATACGGGCTATAAGTCAGATCATGGTGTGGCACTGTAAGATAAGTACTGGGCTGCTAACCCCAAGGTCAGTGGTTCAAATCATCAGCCTCTCTTTGGAACTGACTCAACGACACTTAATAACATGAGTCACAACCAATTCGACAGTACTTAACAACAAGCTCCCTTGTATAATTTAAAACTACCAGACTTGTGGTTAAAATGAAAAAAATGATTAGCACAATTTTACCACTTATCTATTACAAAAATGTAGAAACAGGAGAGGAAAGATACAGAATAATGGGACCACACCAAGACGGCTGATATCTGAATAATAAGAGCTCCAAAAGAAAAGACAGAGAAAACAGAGGTGGAAACCACAAAATAATTCAAAAAAACTTCCCAAGAAAAACCTCAAGAACATGTGTTTCAAAAAAGAACAAAAATTTGTCATACTGTACAAAAATACACCCATATCAAAGTATATAGTCATGAAAATGCAAAACAGTGAAGAACAATATAAGAACTAACAAGTTGTCAAAACAACAAGAATTATAATGGAATTTGACTTCTTAACAGCTGCAGTTAAGTCGGAAGACAAAATTTCTGTAGTAAAATTAATTTCAACCCAGAATTCTGACATTTTGAGTCCTGCAAGACAAACCTTTAAAAACAAAAATCTCCCATTTATGCACCCTTTATACATGAGTCACCGTGTTAACACAGACAACCAGGAGCCATCATCCGTGAACAACAGAAAACATTCTACTAGCTTAGAAAATTCCAAAGAACAAATTCTCAGGGTAAAGTTCATTCTTCACTCCCAGGGAATAAGGTAAGGAGATTTCTCTTTCCCTCTTTCACATATGTGGAGTCCTGGTGTGGCGCTGTGGGTTAATTCACCAGACTGCAAAGCCGTTTGAACTGCAAGGTCAGTGGTTCAAGCTCACCAGCTGCTCCTCAGAAACCCTATACAGGGTCGCTAACAGGTCGGAACCGATCGACGGCACTTCACAACACAACAACAACTCTCACATATGTAAACATATAATAATATGTGCATATACAAGGGGCATCAAAAAGTTTGTGGAAAACTTCCATGATCTTTTCATTGTTTTTCCTCCCCACAATTATGAAGGCTCCTCGTATGTACACATTGATAGATATATACACACATATATATACAAGAGGGCTTCAAAAACGTCATGGCAAAATACTATTCTATTTTCATTCCATTTTCTCATAAACTTTCTGAAGCCTCCCTGTATATATTTCTAGGAAAAAAAAACACAAGAAATCAGTAACAGTGGTTAACTTTGGAGAGAGAGAATGAGGGAGTAAGAGAATAGAAACTTATTTTTCACTTTACTTTTTAATACTTTTAAATTTTGATTTTTAAATCTTTACCATGAACATTTACAATTTCTTAAATGTTTTATTAAATGAAGGGGGGTCTTATCCATGAATTATATCTTGCAACAAAATAAAGTATGGATGGCACTAGAATCCAGTAGTACTGTTCCTACTACACAGTAAGTAGTCACGCATTACTACACATCACACACAAATAAGAAATTACCAACCATTGATAAAGTAAAGTAGCAGCACAGAACAGCTTTTTAGTTGCATTACATATGTCACATTGTTATAATTTACCATGTGTTTTAGAGTATACAGAAAGAAAGGATAAAAAAATAACAGCGGGTATTGAAGGTATTTATAATTAACATCATATTCCATTTTTACTATAAAATATATTTGCCGTTAAAAAAAATTTTCTTCAATACTAATAGGAATAAAGGGAAAAGAGAAAAGAACTCCTTTCCTCGCAGGCTATCTATTCCTAATTTCCATTCTCAACAGCTTCTTAAAATTATGTATGATTCCACACTTTGTACGTATACAAATATATATAAATGTGTGTGTATGTATGCAAACACATATACATTGTTTCAAACAATGTACATATACACACACACATTTCTGGTCTTTGAGAAAAAAAATCTAGACCTATTTCCTGCTAACCAAAAAGTCAGTGAGATTCAGTGCCACAGGAGAAGTACATGGTGGTTTATTTATGTAAAAACGTACAGCCTTGGAAGTCTTCTGGAGCCGCTCTACTCTATCCTCCAGGGTCACGGTGAGTAGGAATCTACTCAATGGTAGTGGGTTGGGTTTTTAGTTTTGTTTTTCTAAATGCAGAGTAATGAAGAGACAAATCTCCAAGCCTGCAGATAATGCTGTATCTTGAAAGTAAGGAATTTTTAAAATAAACACACTGAGCACATAAATTTGTCACAGATCTACTCACACTATTTGACAGAACAGGTAAACACTAATGTGGGCAAGCAGAAGTAAACCTAGTAGGAAAAATATGCACAAGTTGAAAATGAAAACAAAAAGGAACATGACAGGTTTATAAAGGCTAGGGATAAAGGTATATCCTTAACCTTTTAGGTTTCAGTGCAATCACTATGCTTTCCAACAAAAAAGGTCCTTTTGAAATAAGTTGCACAGACAATCTTTGATACTGGATAGACCAGGAGTCTAATCCAGAAATTAAATATTTCTTATATTCTTATGACTGGGGCAAGGGATTGTCATACTTTGCTGCAGCAGCTGGAGACTTCAAGCAGGGAAGGCAGAACAGGTGCAGTTGCTCTCCTATAATAGTAACCTTTCTTCCCAACTCTCAACTTGTTCTCTGCAGCCTACAAGGCAAAAATAAAATCTAGGACCAATATTTGAGGGCAAAAAATTCCCCAAACTAAAAAACAAATCACTTTCTCTTTATGGGCTACCAAGAAAAATGTAGCTTTTTCCTGAATTTATATAATGAAAGATAAATTAATTTCAAAATGTCTCAATTGAAAAAATTTTAAAAGAATTTATCAAACAAGAGCATTTACTATCTCTTAATATTATAAGGATGTTCACTTATTCTTACGAGATCTAAAGGGAATAACTTTTTTTTATTGAAGGTTTTTATTGCAGATTGAGTAAAAGTGTACAGATCATCAGTTTTACATTCAACAAATCATACACTTGTTTCATTACAATGAATATAATCCCCTCCAGGTACCATCAGTTAACAGTATTTCTCTCTATTCACTTTAGTTTTTCTTTTTTAACACTCAGGCATATATAATAATTTACACCACCAAAGGGTGCATTCTGCAAGTCGGCCTCCTTGCCACCATCTCTTAGTCCCTCTCTTCTCATGAATCTAAGAGTTCTCAGCTGCTCCCTCTCTCTTGTGTCCCCATCTCTGCCTCCATTTCTGGTGTTGCTGCTTCTCTGTTTAAGGTCCCACATTCTGCTTGTGCTTTTCTCCCTTAATGGTACTACGGTCTTTTGTTTTTGGATTGTAAGATTAAACACTTCCCTGTTTTTGTTACAAAACTTCTACCTTTACAAGTGTGACAGTCGCAATTAGTCATGGTAACAATTACTCACTATTGAATCATAAGAATCTTATCCCCATCTCTTTTAACCAGATCCAGCTAGACAAGATGGAAACTATTCAGTGGGGACTTTTCCTTTCCCCACACACTATTAAACTAAGCTCCTCCTTGAAACCTCGTATGCCAGTCACTTTGCACCTTTTATCGCCCCCTCATTTTAGGCAGCCAATGTCTAAGTTGCCCATTCCTATCTACCCTGTGTACAGAGGAATAACACTGATACTTGATGTGAAGGCTCCTTACCTCTGTTGGTATTTAAGTTACTACCTCTGTGAGTATAGGTCAGATTCATCAAATTGTAGCAATTTACCCTTGTTTCCTTTATCAAAATTTTTTTTTGTTTTTTCATCCTCTAGTCGAGTTCTGATTATCAAGCCATGGAGGCTAGGTCAAATGGGTAGTATTTGCAAGTTTGGGTGTTCTTACGCATCTCCCCTCACTTCATATCAGTTGGATACTTCATTCTCAGCTCTAGCCCTCTGTGGCTATGTCCTTGTCCATGGGCTCAGGTAGCCCCAGGTCTCATCACACTTTGGACCAACCAACCCTTCCTCTTCTCACTCTCATCTCCACGTCAACGGGAGACAATGGACCGTGGCTGAACTCAGCTCGTTTCTTCGTTGCTGCCTTTCCCCCTCTTCCACTCACTAGTAGACCAATGTGCCGCCAGCAAGTTTACATGACAGTTCGTTTGTTTCCTTTGAGTTTCAGTCTTAGAGGGGGGTTTGTCCTGAAGGAACTTGATTGCTTGCCTTGATGCCTTGTGGCAAACAGCTTGCTTATTCTTGTAGTAGCCAGTCATACTAACATTTTTGTTTTGGGTTCTTCCTGATGATCTTTCTTTGAAGCTATATCTTTTGTCACTCTAGCTTTCCAGGCTGGTCTCCTTGTCCTTTCTAGTGGTGATGTCCCACCTCATAAGGTTCTGGATGGGACTCAAGATTCCACCTAAGGTCCTATACTCTGAAAAGGCTTTGCACAAGGCCTATTTACTCAGCAAGTTCTAGAACCCCTTTTAGGTATTCCAATCAGTTACAGGCTGAAGACGGGCTTACAAGCTTTCTGTAATCATGTTTCTTGACATTCCTTTCTATCCCACTCAAGTATCTATTTTACAATAGCAGGCAAGGGAAACCAATATTCATAAGACAGTTAAGCATCTTAGAATTATTTCCCCTCTTCAAACTATGCCTAGATCCCTGTATCACAGAGTCCTGTTGTTCCAAGGTTGAGCATTCATCACTATTTACCTCTGTCCCACTTAGCCCATGCAAACCTGTTTCAGTGTGCCCCTATTTTCCCTGTTCTTCCACCTCCTCCCCCTTCTTGAATTGCCCTCCCTAACACCTGAACTATTATGTGTCTGCTCTTACCCTGTGCTGTACTGTCACCTCCCTCTACCTCTCCTTAAACCCCCCACCCCAACTGCACCATTGTAGTTACCTTATATTCCATTACCTTTTCTCTCCATTTAAGACAGTCTTTTTTATCCTGTAATCTACCTTATCACCACCTGGATCTCTGTTCTTCTGTGTTTACCTTCTTTCACATTGTAATTGTTTTGATCATAGACTGACTTCCCAGGTCCTCTGAATTTATTCTTATAGTTTTATTTTGTTCTCGACTCTTCTATTTGTCAATTGAGTTTAGGGTGATGCTGCCACGTAGGTCAATCTCTGTTTGTTGTCACTTTTTGTTGGTTTTCAGTCCACAGAACTCCCTTTAGGATGTTTTGTAGTGCAGGGTTGGCTTTGGTGAAATCCCATAGCTTCTGTTTATCCTGGAATATTTTGATTACACCATCGTATTTGACTGACAGCTTTGCTGGGTAGAGGATTCTTGGTTGGCTGTTTTTTTCTTCCAGGGTTTTATATATGTCTCCCCATTGCCTTCTTTCCTGCATGGTTTCTGTTGAGAGATCCGAGCTTAATCTGACTTGCTTGCCTTTGTATGTTACACTTCTCTTTTGCCTAGCTGCTTTCAGCATTCCATCCTTATCTCTGATTTTGGAAAGCTTGATTATTATATGTCTTAGTGATTATTTTTTAGGGTCTATCCATCCTGGGGTTCGTTGAGCTTCCTGAATACTTATCTTTTTGCTCTTCAGGATAGTAGGGAAATTTTCTTCCAGCAGTTCTTCAACTATCTCCTCTGTGGACTTGTGTGTGATTCTTCCTGTTCCCGAATACCCATAATTCTTTAGTTATTCCTCTTCATGTTGTCCAACATGAATCTTAGAACTTCTTCAGATTTATTTTATCCTTTTTCTGCTTCTCTTCTATCTTAGTTGTATTGAGAGATTAATCTTACAGCTCACTAGTTCTGGCTTCCACCTCTTCAATTGTACTCCTTTGCCCTTTCAGTGTATTGTCCATTTCTGATATTCTATTATTAATCATTTGGACCTCTCTCTATAGGCTCTGAATTATTTCCAATGCTGTATCTATCTTATTTGATTGTTCCTGTAGCTTTTTCCTGACTTTTTCCTTATTTTTCTCAACTCCATTGTAAAGGTTTTGGTACATTTTATAATCATTTTTTGAATTCCTTCTCAGGCATTTCCAAAGCCTGCCCTCCTTCCAGTACGGAGTGTAGGTCTACTTCCAGCTCATTTGCCTCAGTCACTTTATCTCATTTCTGGACAGGTGCTGATATGGTCATCTGCTTCTGTTTTTTGGGCATATTCAGTAATTAGCTGTGGCCTTAATACTTAGACGGGTGTGTGTTTCGGTATTTTTATGCTTTCTGATTACCTCCAGGTAGATGTGATCAGGAGATAGACTTCCCTTTTCACTCTTCTTCCTGAGAAATTTCAAGATGCCACTGTTGGTCATTATATTACTCAGGATTTAATTTTCAGCCTTTTTCCTTTTTAGTCTGCCTGTCCTGCTACATAACCCCCCGTTCAGCCTTTTTTCTAGTGATAAACAGTTCTGGGCTGTCTGTGGCTGTTTTGTGCTGCCATCTGGTTTTAAGTGGAAACTGTCCCTTTCAATTTTGAGGAGATTTGTGCATATGTGTAGTAGAACCCTCCTGGGGTGGGAGTGGGGTATCCAATCACTCAGGCACCCCTTCTAGTCACCAGAATGGAGGTGAGCAAACAGCGAGAGACCAATGAACAGATACAAAAAAAAAGACTGTCCACACCTTTATCTCCACAGTTCTATCAGGCATCCGTGGCTGGTCTGATCCTTCCCCCACTTGGTCTTGCCCAAGATGGTTGCTCAGGGAGCAGCTGAGCGTCTTGGATTAGAAAGCACTGGATTTCTTGGATCTGCTACAAATTCTACTGGCTGTAAGCCTTCCAACTTTCTAAATACTCCTTTATATGTGTTTCAGAGTTCTGGGACCATCCCCTGAGCCTGCTTGGTCCAGTATTCTGTGTTGTTGCTTATGGAGTGCCTCACTGCACTTCTATCCTATCCACCATCTTGTTTGTTCCTAAAGAGAATAACTTTTATGTAGTTAAATAATCCTTTAATTACCTTCTAATTCAAGGGATTGTAAAAACAGAAAAACCTCAGTTTTACACAAGTTGGTGCTTTTGAAAGAGCACATAAGATAATAATAATAATTATTCACAGCATGAAGGAGCTCAAATTAGACAAAGGCTGAGCAACCTTCAAGTCATTCATTGACTTACATAGTGATTTTTAAATACCACAAACTTCATTAGATAAAATATACTATAGAAAAAAATATAGCAATTAGTGAAATATTGGATCTATAAATTAAAAATTATATTTATTACATATGGCTTTTATGGCTGCATGTTTCAATACAAATGTAACTATAATGCCTGTACTTTATATAAACACAGTACGTTGCATATTTAGTGACTAGACACAAGTAAACAATGTAAAAAAAAAAAACTTTTAAATACACTAGGAAGACTTCATTTGATATTTGATGAAAAAATATACTAAGTATAAACAACAGCATCTTTGCAACATGCTGAATCCCCAAAACATTAATCTATATGCAAAGGTAAAAAATGAGTCAAACAAATTCCTAAACCAAATAAAATTATTTTCTGGAAGAGTCAATCAGCTGTTTTTCATTACAATAAAGACTTGAATCATAGCATACTATGGTCTTGTGAGTCTAAGTCCTAGTCATAAAGATGGCTGATTAGCTAGTATTTATAACATTCTTTAGCAAATTATCCCAAAACCTCAATATTTCTTTTGCTTTTGTATCAACAATAATGTTAAGAATAAAATAACTAGAAATACAAGAATTAAGTTAGTATATTCTCCCACATCCCCATTTACAAATATATGCTATCACCAAATATGAAGCTACTTTGTGCTATCCTTTTGCTGCTGAGCATAAATCAAACATCAAATTTAAGTACACATAATCCCTGTCCTTTAAGAGGTTTGCAACTTAAAAGAAAACACCAATCTGCTTCAAAAATAAAATAAACATAGTAAACAAATGGAAAAGTATGCATGAGAAAATTAACATAAAGCAAAATATATTATTAAAACTTATGGCAGAAGGGTGTTGACCCAATAGCAATTAGTACCATTGTGTCCAAGCTTACTGTGGTCATGATTATTTCCCATTACAAGGAAACAAGACCCCGAGGAGAATTATATCAGGACTCCAGATTCCAACTTGGGCATAGGAAAAGTTCAAGAAAAATTTGAAATATCTTGCTGTGCCAGATAGCAAGGATGATATCAAAGACTGCTGAAATTATGTCAAAAGGGCATGGAAGTCAACTTAAAAGGGCTACACTAAATCTTAGATGTGACAATTGAGCATCAAAAAATTGACTGTGATAGGAAGATATAAGATAAATAAAAAATTCATGAACTCATAGTGATATTTGAAAAACAATTCACTGGCACATAAGAGTATAACTCATTATTCTGAAAATGGATAAGTAAATGGGAAGAAAAATCAAGTATTTACCTTTATACACTAATTATATTTCAAGAGAAACTAATTGCTGGTGAGATAAAGTTTTATTTTATCTTTATAATAAGATATATATAAGAATTCCAGCTAATAAACTCAGAAACAATGAAAAAATAAAAAAGCTCACTATTTTACAGTCCCTCATGGAAGTTCTGGAGTCCTAGTGTGGTGCTGTAGGTTAATGTGCCAGACTGCAAAGCTGTTTGAACTGCAAGGTCGGTGTTTCAAGCTCACCAGCTGCTCCTCGGAAACCCTATACAGGGTCGCTATGGGTCAGGATCAACTCAACAGCACTTAACAACAACAACAACAACATCATCAATATAGTGGTCTCGATACAATGCCTAGAAGCACAGGATGTGGCTGGAGGTGGCCAGCAAGGGGGGTATGGTTCTTTCTTGTTCCACAGAACTTCATCAGCCCAGTAGTCTGTGGCACCCTCTTCCTGTTCAGTCTTTATTCTGTCTGGATCAGGTGTCAAGAATATCACCCTCATATCTGGAGCACATGAACCCACCCTAAATTCCACTACACAGACAATGAACAGAAAGCTGCATTAACGCTTTTAGTCTCTATCATATCCACCAGGAGACAGGTGGTGAATGCCTGAGAACATACCAACATAAGATCATCAATTAAATATAAATACAACACCACAATGTCTCAGAGATAAAAGACAATTTCAGCTTACAGGAAGAAACAATACAGAGTACCTCAAACAAGTGATCAAAATACATAGCTAGGAAAATATAATACAGAAATGGTGTAAGAACTATTTCATAAGGAATTTTAAAGAATGATATTTTGGTCACTTCAACAGACTGAGAGAATAATCGAGAAAACTGCAGATGAAATAAAAGAAAAACACACACAAAACGTTAGAATAATTCAGGAAAACTATTATAAGAACAAATGGACAAAATAAATGAAGAATTGGAAGTCATGCAAAAATAGCAATTAGAAAGTCAAAAGATTTATGCTAAGACTTTAGAAATAGATAATACACTGAAAGCACAAAGAACTAGGACTTAATCAATGGGAGGCTAAATTACTGAGCTTCAAAACAAATTTCTCATTATTCATCTGCTATATAGAAACAAACAGAAGCACTGGTAGCATAATGGGCTACGTGTTGGACTACAAACCACAAAGTCTGAAGTTTGAATCTACCAGTTGCTCCATGGAAGAATGAGGCTTTCTACTTCCATAAAGATTTTCAGCCTTGGAAACTCTATACAGGGTCGCTATCTGCTGGAACTGACTCAATGGCACACAGCAATCACCAGGAACAATCAGAAAAAAAAAAACAAAAAACGAAGAAAGTCTAAGATGCATGTAGGACACTATCAAGACGAACAACTTACATGTGATTGGAATTCCAGAACAAAGAGTAACAACAAGAAAAAATATACATAAAATAGTTGAAGAATTATTGGAAAAAACCTTCCCTAAAAGCATTAAAGTCAAGAAGATACCCACTCAAAAAATTTAAAAAACAAACAAACAGATAAGACGCCAAAAGAAAATCACCAAAACACATTATAATCAAACTTTTCTAAACTACATACAAAGAAAGGATCCAGACAACAGTTCAGGAAAATTGAAAAGTTACCTAAAAAGGAGAACTAGTAGGACTAAATTTTGACTTCTAACTAGAAACCATTAAGGGAAGAAGACAATGGGATAACATATGTAAAATAATGAAAGAAAAAATCTGCTAACCAAGAACCACAAACCCAGCAAAATTGTCCATCAAATATAGCAGCAAACTAGGACATTTCCAGATAAACAGAAATTAAAAGAATTTGTAAAATCCAATTCATGGGGGGCGGGGAGGCTACAAAGGCAAGAAGTGACTAGCTTACAAGCTTTAGAGTCAAGAACAGAAAAATATTATTAGAACAGAGGGTCTGGGAGTTCAGTCTATGATCAAAACAATTACAATGTGAAAAAAGGTAAA
>NW_006408522.1:33148345-33150024 GCF_000296735.1 Chrysochloris asiatica | reverse complement strand
CATGGTATTTTCAATAACCTCATATGCATGTGAAAGCTGGACAGTGAATAAGGAAGATCATAGAAGAATTGATGCTTTTGAGTTATGGTGTTGGAAGAGAATATTGAAAGTGCCGTGGGCTGCCAAAAGTACAAACAGATCCATGTTGGAAGAAGTGCAGCCAGAGTGCTCCTTGGAGGCCAGGACCGCCAAACTTCGTCTATCATACTTCAGACATATTGTCAAGAGGGACCAGTCGCTGGAGAAGGATGTCATGTTTGGTAAGGTGGAGGGTCAGAGAAAAAGAAGACCCCCTGCAAGATGGATTAGCAAAGTGGCAGCAACAAAGGGCTCAAAGGTGGCAATGATAGCAAGGTTGTCCCAGGTATGGTCAGTGTGTCTTTCTGTTGTGCATAGGGTTGCTATGATTTGGTACCAACTAGATGATATGTAACAACAACAACAATCTTTACAGGAGTAGACTTTCCAGATCTTTTCTCCAAAGAAAGAAGGTGACTTCAAATTGACAACCTATTGGTTAGGAGCTGAATATTTAACCATTGCACCACCAGAGCTCCTTAAATAGAAAATAAAATACTATAGTTCCAAACATAATGGATTCACAAAGGAAAAATATTCACACTTGCAACTGCAAAACTGAATTTGTATGTTCAAGGCTCCAAATAATTTTGTCTTGGTTATTTACTAGCAACTTCCTTTGCTCCATGTTACTACTAAACTCTATAGAAAAACTGTTGCACAATAATATCAAAAAATATTGCACAATAATATCAAACCTTTGAGAGCATTTAAAAAAAAATTGTTAAGGCACTAATAGCACTGGAGTCCTGGTATGGGGATGTAGAATATGCACTCGAGTATAAGGTTAGTTTGAATCACAAGGTCATCAGTTCAAACTCACCAGCCGCTCCTTGGAAATTCTACACAGGGTCACACTATGAGTCAGAACAGACTTGATGACACAACAACAACAACAACAACAGTGTCTATCTAATTTTGATTCAGATCAATTACTTAATTATTAGTAATATCAGGTAACAAATTATGTCATTAAACTGAAATACAAAATAGACACAAACTAGGAAGGCTTCCCACCACTTAACTGATGCCAGAAACAAATTGGTGTGGCACTGTGGGTTAATGCACTGGATTGCAAAGTCTCTTTGAACCACAAGGTCAGCGGTTCAAGCTCATCAGCTGTTCTAAGGAAACCCTATACAGGGTCGCTATAGGCTGGAATCAACTCAACGGCACTTAAAAACAACAACAACAAATAGCAAAAAAAATAGGCATGCGAATAGTAAAATAGAACTAAAAAATGACAATGTGACCAGAGATATTCTATGAAACTAAAGGTTAACAAGAAACAATATGTAACAAGTCGTATTATTTTTAACCCATTTTGATTTGTAATTTGAAGATAGCTTGCTTAGTGGGATTTAAAAAAAAAACTAAACTAAACATGTTTAACACCCAAAGACACATGTTTAGAAATAGAGACGAAACAACTCAGAAATATTTATATTTGGTTGTTCCCAAAATAAAAATTTTAGAGGCAGATTTATCACTACTGACTTGACAATAATTCCTAAAGCAGAGAAATGTCTTTGCCAATTCCCTTTCCTGTTTGGACTATAAAAAAGAACTCTCAAAGTACACATATTCTTTTTTTTTTTTTT
>NW_006408522.1:33146465-33148236 GCF_000296735.1 Chrysochloris asiatica | reverse complement strand
ACTTCAGACATACAGTCAGGAGGAACCAGTCCCTGGAGAAGGATGGCATGCTAGGTAAAGTGGAGGGTAAGGGAAAAAGAAGAAGACCTGCAATGAGATAGAATGGCACCATGGTTGTAGCAATGGGCTCAAGCTTGGCAATGATTGTGAGGATCACACAAAACAGGGTAGTGTGTTATTCTGTTGTGTATGGGGTCTCTCTGAGTTGGAACCAACTTGACCACACCTAACATCAACAACATTTATCTATATAATTTCCACTGTGATAAACAGTATCTCATGGTAAATATGTTTTGAAAAGCCTTTTTTCTCCAATTTATAGTGACTCTATGTATCACAGAACAAAACATTGCCCTGTCCTAAACCATATTCACAATAAATGGTTTGTTTGAGGTCATTGTTGCAATAAATAAATCTACAAGATTAAAAAAAAAAAATCATTCAGTGAAAAAAGGGAACAATGCAATTACAGACCTTCTAAATGAAGAGGAAAATCATGTAGATTTCAAGAAGAAAAATTATAAATAAATAAAAATAAACCTAACTGTACCCATAAAACTAGATCTATCCCTAACTCTACCCCCAGAGTCCTAATCATAATCATAAACATAGTCCAAGGCCTAATCATAGTCTTAACCTTAACTCACTCCTTACTCCTACTGTCCCACCCTCAAAAATAACAACAAAAAGTATCGATGTTCCTGAAGTACTGTAGAATTACTAATAATCAGATTTGAAATTATAGGGCAGTAGTTTTTGGTGTTTTTTCCTATTTTACTGGCATTAATAAAACTGTGTTTATTAAGGCAAGGGAAGGGATGGTGCATTGATTTACAGTATAAGAGATGATAAAGAAGTAAAGATAGATAAGATGTCAATGTTGTTATTGTTAAGTGCCGTGGAGTCGATTCTGACCCATAGCGACCCTGTATAGGGTTTCCAAGGAGCAGCTGGTGAGCTTGAACCACTGACCTTGCAGTTTAAATGACTTTGCAGTCTGATGCATTAGCCCACAGTGCCACACCAGGACTCCAACATAAAACATTTATTTAAGGATGGAAGAGGAGAAAAAAAAAATCTAACAGACTAGGATGGCAATTATACCCTTTCAACAAGATTTCAAAGTAAACACATGGAAAAAAAGAAGGGAATTAAGATAGTATAACAATGAATGGAAAGACAGATAAGTTATAAATAAATGGTTATATAAAGCTATTACTAAAAAGATAAGCTTAATAAGTTTTATCGCTCTGCTTATTAGAAATACTAATTAAGTATAGGAAAAGTACTACATAATAGGCCAATGAATAGTTTAGCTGTGAGTGAAACATTCAAATATATTTGTAAAAACCAAATAAAACTCTAATTTGATGAACTTGACCTTTGCTTATGGATGTAATTGCTCAAAACACCAACCAAGAAGAAAGGAGTCTTCACAGGAAGGATCAAGCCTATCCACTCAGTACACAGGGTTGATAGAGATGGGCAACTTAGACATTAGCTACCTAAAATGGGGGTGGGGCCTATAAAGGCACAAAGTGGCTAGCTTACAAGTTTTCAAGAAGAAATTTAGTTTCAGAGTAAAGGGGGAAGGGTAGAATCCCCAATGGATAGTTTTAATCTTGTCTAGTAAAAGGAGATGGGGCTAGAATTATTTTGAGTCAACAGTGAGTAATTGTTATCATGACTAACTGATTGTCACAACTGTAAAGGTAGAAGATGTGAAACAAAAAGGGGCAAGCAGTTAATCTTACATTCCAGGAATAGAGGA
>NW_006408522.1:33143993-33145623 GCF_000296735.1 Chrysochloris asiatica | reverse complement strand
AGGGATAGGCAAATTAGACACTGGCTACCCAAAAGGCATGAAGAGTCTG
Source organism: Chrysochloris asiatica (assembly GCF_000296735.1). Classification (NCBI taxonomy): domain Eukaryota; kingdom Metazoa; phylum Chordata; class Mammalia; order Afrosoricida; family Chrysochloridae; genus Chrysochloris; species Chrysochloris asiatica. Next base: position 33,145,574 of record NW_006408522.1, on the reverse strand, counting down.
GCTTATAAGCTTTCAAGAGGGAGCCTAGTTCCAGAGGGTGCGGGGGAAGGTAGAATCTCCACTGAGTGGTTTCCAACCTGTCTGGATAAGGTTGGTGAAAGGAGATGGGGATAAGACTCTTGTGGTTCAATAGCAAATGACTGCCATCAGGACTGTCTGTAAGTGTTGCAAATGTAAAGGTAAATGTTTTGTAACAAAAGGAGGGGAGTGGTTGATTTTGCAATCCAGGAGTGGAGGACTCTGGGGCCATCAAGGGAAAAGAGCCGAGTACAGGGACCCTATCCAGAGAAGCAGTGATTCCAGAGATGGAGGCGGAGATGATGACATGGAGAGATGGAGCGGCTAGGGACACTGGACTCAGGGAGGAAGAGAAGTTGTGTGCTGATGGCCAGGGGGCAGGCTTGAAGGGTGTACCCTTTGGTTGTGCGATGATGCATGGAGGGGATTGTAAACATTGCAATGAAATGGAACACGATAAGATGAATGTAAAGCTGATGTTCTCCCATGAAAACGATCATTCACAATAAAAACTTCAAAAAAAAAAAAAAGAAAGAAAGAAAACATAAGGTAAAACAATATGTCTTCACTTTAGGGTCAATAAGAAAGGAACAACCAATTAATGAGAGTTATGCATGAGCTGAGATAATTAAGGATTGTTAAGTACAAGAAAAGGAGTCCCGACAGTGCAGCGGGTTATGATTTGGGCAGCTAACCACAAACTTACCAGTTTAAAGACACAAGCCACTCAATAGGAGAAATAAGAAGCTTTCTGCTTCTTTTTAGGCTGTACAGATTTACAGCCTCAGAAACCCTACACAGAGTTGCTATGAGTCAGAATCAACACAACCACCACCATTGAGTATGGGAACATTTGAGATAAAATGGAAAATTCAAAAAACCTAAGAATAAACATTTTGAGAAGTTTAAGAATGGGGATTGCTTTATTTTGAAAAAGGAAAGCAGGGTTTAGGCTAAATTTGTCATAAAATACCTTATAAGATATAAATTCTTGTATCTTCTATCATTCTTGTATCTTCTATCAACTAACAAAATCTGAATATCAATTTAAAACCAATCAATCCTATAAAATATTAGACTCTGGTTATACGTTGTTGTTGTTGTTGTTGTTAAGCGCCGTCGAGTCAATTCCGACCCACAGCAACCCTGTATATGGTTTCCAAGGAGCAGCTGGTGAGCTTGAACCACATTTAGCCTTTTAATTGGAGTCAAACAGGAAGTCATTCTGCAAACAGAAAGGCAAGGGCCTTTCTTATAAAAAGTCTCATAAAAATGTTATACAAAAGGTCTCAATTCCAAAGAACCCTCAACAAAAAGGAAGTAACATAAGTATGTATAAGACAAAAGTTAGAACATCTTAGATGAGAGAGTCAAGGCCACTTCACTGAAATAAACACGAGAGGATAAAAACACATTTCTTTTTGGAAAGTGAAGGAATCTCCGGAATAAAATGTCATATAATTATGAGTGAGTAGGTAAAAGTTTTAGATAATAAAGATAAACTGCTGTTGTTAGGTGCCATCGAGTTGGTACCGACTCATAGCGACCCTATGCACAGCAGAA
>NW_006408522.1:33127404-33135013 GCF_000296735.1 Chrysochloris asiatica | reverse complement strand
GGCTTACCGCTTCCTTGTTATTCTTCAATGTAGCATAATATTCCATTTGTAAAGTACATATATTCTTACCAATTACAGTATTTACACTGCAACTAGCTATTGGTTCAGTGAAAAAGAAGAAGCCCCTCAATGAGCTGAATTGACACAGTGGCTGCAACAATGGGTTCAAACATAGGAAAGACTGAGTGACTGGTGCAGGACCAGGAAATGTTTCGTTCTGGTGTACCTAGGGTGTCACTATGAGTTGGATCTAACTTGACCAAGGCACCTAACACCACTAGCTACTGATAAAATTTACAAGAAAACTACTCCAATACTTATATCTAACCAACACCAGAATATTCAATTAGTGATTACAGAGTGTAATCAGGTATCAGAATAACAATGAATTATAAATTATTTAGCATATCATACAAAGAAACTTACCTTGTAATTTTTTCAATACAGCAACCTCCATTTTTAAGACTTGTTTTGGTTGTTGAGCTGACTCCACTTTCAATGCAACATTTTCCCTGGTGAGCATGTCCAAAGCATCGTAAATTTCTCCAAAGCCCCCACCCCCAATCTTCCTCAACTGTACAGGAAATAAAAGGAAAATACACACACAAAATTACCAGAAAGTTCTAGGTAGAAACCAACTCATCCCATATTTAGAAAATATAACATATAATTTTACTGTCCCTATTTGATAACAAAAGACTTCAACATTGTTAAACTTGTTGTTAGGTGTTGTTGAGTTGGTTTTCAACTCATAGCAACCCCATGTGATATAGCAGAATTTCTCTCATTAGATTTCCTAGGTTCTAATCTTTACACGGGAGCCCTGGTATGGTATTACAGGATAAGCCCTGGACTGCAAGGTTGGTTTGAACTACAAGGTCAGCAGTTCAAAACCACCAGTTGCTCAATGGAAACCCTAAACAGGATCACTATATGAGTTGATCACTATGAGCACTTAACAACAACAACAATAATCTTTACAGGAACAGCCTACTAGGTTGCCATAGTTTAATGATGTATACTCCCCAAGAAGAAAACAAATCTCTGGAACTAACATCAAGAACTTTTGGTTTAGCCACAAAAAGTAATGAAATTATTTTCATCAGAAACACTTTTAAAATTTGGTTTACAGACAGTATCAGAAATGTCACTTTTTAATAAATACAGTATCTGAAAGCAGCACTTCCCATAAATATGAGGGGTCTTCAAACAGTTCATGGAAAATTAGAATTAAAAAATAACAGAATTTTTCCAGGAACTCTTTGACGCTACCTTGTACTACTAAACAACCATGTTGCTGTTAAATGTTTTTGAGTCCGTTCTTAATCAGAGTGACCCTGTAGAGTGGTCAGTGGGCTTGAACTGCCAACTGGTTAACAGTCTAGAACTGATCCTACAGCACTGATCTAAGGCAGTAACTTGTAAATTATTTTAACCATCAGATCTTTTTGCAAATTAAAATCTTAACTGGAACAAATATTGTTGATATATATATGGAGAGGGGTGAGACAGTCAAGACCCCAGTCCTCTCAGCACTATTTACCCTCCTCTCTCTGAAGCATCTAGCAGGTTCCCCAGAGCAGGCTGAATGCTTCAGTTCCAAACTATCCCAGTGTTCACTATATTTATCTACAAGCTGAAATAAAAGTAAACACTAATCAAAATTAAGCTCTTTCAACAAACAATATTCTTCCTGATAAAACAAATGTGTTAGCTTAGCTAGGTACATCAGGATCTTTGAGTATTATAAGCAAATTTCAAAGACCAAGGGGCGGCTGGTGAGTTTGAACCACCAACCTTGCAGTTCAGTGCTTATCTTACAGTGCTGTACAAGGACTCCATGTTTCAAGGCTGTTGTTGTTGTTGTTAAGTGCTGTCGAGTCAATTCCGACACATAGCAACCCTGTATAAGGTTTTCAAGGAGCAGCTCGTGAGCTTGAACCACTGACCTTGCAGTTCAAATGATTTTGCAGTCTGACGCATTAGCGCCACAGCAGGACTCCAAATTTTAAGGTAGATAAAGCAGAAGTTAGCCTTCTTCCATTTTCTATAATGAAGTCTTCTCCTTACCCCATTATCAAATACCTAAGAGGTGATATAATGCAGAAAAGGCAGCAAAAAAGGCACAGAGGTCTTTTTTTCCTAACCACTCTAAGAGGTTCCAGACAAAGTCCCACACTTTCTTCACTGAGTGTTTTGTCACAGATTCGTAAAGACCTAGGCCAATTTATCTTCTCAATTTCATAGCAATTTTTTTTAAATTAAGCATTCATCTTTTTATTAGGCTAAATATCTCAGATAGCACTTGTATTACTACAATATGTTACTTCTTAAACTCCTCTATTGTCTAACTTTCCATTATCAATGTCCTATCCCCTTATAGTGAAACAAATTTTCTTTGAAGATAAAGTAAATTGTTATATTTTTTTATGACCTTCACAGCATTTTAGGTAACATGATAACTATATAATTATTGTTTAATAACTATTCATTATGTGTTTTAGTTTGTTGAAAGAAAGATATCATGAGAAACTACAGGCAGAATTTAAGATTAAATCAAGTTCCAGTACAATTCAGCTAAATAAATTGCTTTTTGTTGCATTTTGATTAGTATTCATAATCCTTTATCCTTTTTTTCATTAAACAGAGCTTAGTTTAAGAGCCTCACAACAGTAACAAGGAGTCATTTTTATCAAATGACAGTATGAAACACTCGGCTGACATAAATGATTTTGTTCCTTGGTCTATTCCTATAATGTCATCAAGCATTAGTAGAGCATTAAGTTATTTTATTGAGCTTCTATTTAGCTTGACAAAGCTCTATGAAATTAACCCCCTCCATACACAAAGTAAACAGGGATGGACAACTTGGACATTGGCTACCCAAAGTGGGGGTACTACAAAGGCAAGAAGTGACTGGCTTACAAGCTTTCAAGAGGGAGCCTAGATCCAAAGGGCATGGAGGGCATGGAGGAAGGTAGAATCTCCCCTGAGTAGTATCCAATCTGTCTAGGCAGGGATGATGAAAGGAAATGCGGATAGGTTTCTTGTGATACAATGGTGAATAATTGTTATCAGGACTGACTGTGAGGTTTGGAAATGTAAAGGTAGATATTTTGTAGCAAGGATTCACTTTGCAGTCTAGGAACAGAGGTCCCTGGGACCATCAAAGGAGAACAGCAGAGAGTGGGACACTACTCAGAGAGGCAATGACACCAGAGATGAAGGCAGAGACAATAATGTGGAGAGATGGAGCAGCTAGGGACTCTAGACCCAGAGAGGGAGAGGAGCTGTATGCTGATAATCAGGGGGCAGGCTTGCAGGGTATACACTTTGGATGGTTGATGATGCATGGAGGGGATTGGAACCATGGCAATGAAATGATATACAATAGGATGAATGTAAACTAATGTTCTCCCATGTAAACTATCACATAATACACAATAAAACATTTTAAAAAGAGAAAGTGTGGGAAGGGTGGAGAAAGAGTCCCCACTTGTCTAGATGGGTCTAGTGAAAAGAGATGGGCATAAGATTCATATGATTCAATAGTGAATAACTGTTATCACGACTAATAGCAACTGTCACAATTGTAAAGGTAGAAGTTTTGTAACAAAAACAGGGGAGTGGTTAATCTTACAGTCCAGAAACAGAGGACCCTAGGACCATCAAGGCTGAAGAGTACAAGCAGAATGTGGGACCTTATCCAGAGAAGCAGAGACACCGGCAGAGATGGGGCCATGGAAAGGGGGAGCGGCTGAGGACTCTATAGAGTCATGGGAAGAAATGGACTAAGAGCTGGTGGCCAAGAGGCAGACTTGCAGAATATGCCCTTTGGAGATTTAACTTTTATAAATGCCTGAGTGGGTTTTTTTGTTTTTGTTTTTTTAAAGCTAAAATGAATAGAGAAAAATATTGTTAACTGATGGTACATGGAGGGGATTATAATCATTGCAATGAAACAAGGTGTATGATTTGTTAAATGTAAAACTGATGATCTGCCCTATAAACCTTCACTCAATCCACAATAAAAACCTGAAATAAAAAAAAAAGCTCTATGAAATTAACAGTGTTTGTGAGACAAAGAGACAGAGGTGGATTAGTTATGATAGGGGTATGCAGATTAGGTTAAGACTAGGGGTATGGCTGTTATTATTTATGACAGATTGTATTTTCCAAAGATAGTCAAAACAACGTTTGTTGTGTTCTTCTGCAATGACTTTGGCACTTCCCCACTGAAAGGTAGAGACATTTCACCATTCCTTCAATCTGGGGGTAACGTGTGACTGCTTTGACCAATAGAATTTGGTGAAGTGACACTGTGCCAGTTCTGAGGATAGCCGTTAACTAGCTTAACAGCTTTATTTCCTATGCCTTAAAAGCCAGAACTATATAAGAAGTGTCACCACACTAGTATAACAATGTTGTGAGATGCCTCAATCATGTGAGAAACCCCATAAAATAGATTGCTAAGTAGGAGTCCTGAGGAGTACTGTCGGGTGGCGCTATGGGTTAATGCATCAAACAGCAAGGTCGGCGGTTCAAGCTCACCAGCTGCTCCTTGGAAACCCTGTACAGGGTTGCTATGGGTCGGAGTCCACTCAACGGCACTTAACAACAACAACAAGTAGGGGGCACATGGCTAAGGAGCCTCAAGGCACCAAACACGTAGTGAAGAAGTCATCTTAGAAGTGGATCTTCTAATCCAACAACCCTTGCTGGTGTAACATGAAGAGCCAAAACACAAAATGCCCAGGCAAACTTGTCCCAAATTCTTCATCTACAAGATTATAGGAAAAGTAAAATGATTGTTTTATAAGACCCTAAACTTTGATGTTCAAACTCACCAACTGCTAATTATCTCGACAGTACTTAATAACAAAACAAAACTTTGATGTTATAGTTATATACTAGTAGATAATTAAAATACTAACCTTGACAATAAGCCTGTGATTTCTTACTAAAAATGACACTTGTTAAGTGCCGTTGAGTCAGTTCTGATTCATAGAGACCTTGTGTAGCATTGCTAAGGAATGATTGGTGGGTTTGAACTGCCGGCTTTGTGGTTAGAAGTCCATAGCTTATCCTAAGCCTCTGAAAATTGGGGGACAAGTTCCAAGCATACATTAGCGCTTATCAGGCGTCATGGTGTGGCACTGTGTGTTAATGTGCCAGGCTGCAAGGTCGGTGGTTCAAGCTCACAAACTACTCCTTGGAAACCCTATACAGGGTCGCTATGGGTCAGAATCCACTGGACGGCACTTAACAACAACATCAGGATAAAGGAATCATGTCAGGCAGAATAGCTTCACTTGTTACCTTTTGATATGACTACCGGGGAATAGTCAAGTCTTTATCACAGCACATAATACAATGCTTTAACCAAAACAACATTTATGCTTGACTCTCATAAAAGATTATCAATTGCTGGAATCTTCCTGTACCACTCCTTGATGACAACAAAGCTCTTTTCTTATTATTTGGTCAAGTAGATGTTTAAAGTTTATTAATTTACCTAATCAGTAAAATACACTGTAGCACAGAAACACAATTTTTACTTCTAAAGGAAGTGACATCTTTTTCTAATTTGTTAATAGGTGAAGAAAACCACTAAGAGAGCTGGCCAAAAACCTGCTAATGTAACAAAGCTTTGTTTGATAAAAGATTGGATAGCAGTAAAAAAATGATTAAGTATACTATTCAAAACAAAAATGGCTCCTTTAAGAAATAAACAGTCTTAGAAAAATGTTCAGATTCCAGAACAAAGGCAAAGAAGCTATCAAGACTATTAAAGTCATGTCAAAAGAACTCAAAAGACAAAGTGAAAGGTGTGTCCTTAGTCAAATAATGAGACAATGTGACCATCAATAAGGACAGAACTGAAGCATATCATATTATATTTAAATCCATGAATTTTTAGTTAAAGTTAAAAAATTTTTAAATCTCATTAAGTCACTTTTGGAAAATGGTAGGGAATCAATTCATTGTTTTGAAAACTAGTAAATTAAGGAAAGAATCAAACATTTATTCTGACTTCTTAATCTAACTTTGGTCAGCAGTTTGAAACTACCAGTAGTTCCGTGGGAGAAAGAAGAGGCGTTCTGCTCCCGTAAAGATTTACAGCCTTGGAAACCCTGTGCAGGGTTACTATGAGTTGGAACTGACTCCACGGTACTTAACAACAACAACAAATCAAACTTTGAGCCCTGGTGTGGTGCTTTAGGATAAGCACTAAACTGGTAACCACAAGACTGGCAGTTCAAACCCACCAGCTACTCTTGGAAAGCCTATTATGAAGTAGCTATGGGTTGGAACCAACTCAGCGGCATTCAACAATCAAACTGTCTCAGTATGTAACAAAATAGTTAATGATGGGAAATGCCTTTCTATAGATGTATACTAATTAATAAAGAAAAAAATGATAGATTATCACCAATTTGATTGTTGGTGCTGTAGAATCAGCACTGTACTGCTAAACACAAGATTAGTGATTCAAACCCATAGTAGCTCCTCGGGAGAAGGCTGAATCCCAAAAAGACTTACAATTGCTATGAATCACAATTAACTATCAAAGTGGATGGGAATAAATTAAGAAACCTAGGCAGTTATCCTCAACGACTACTTACACTACAAAAAGAGATACACTCAGACATGCTTTCTAGTAAAAATTCACAATATACTTTATGAAAACAAAAGGTCTCCTCAAGAAGTAAACCTGAACTCATATCTAAACACACCTCTAGATATAACTACCAATTTACATAAACACATGGGACAGAGAAATAGTTTAACATCACAGATAAGCAACCAGCAAACTCTAAACCATGGGAAATTACCAACAAATGACCTAATTTCAATAAACAGTAAGAGAAAAAGACAAAGAGGAATCTAAAATTTAAAAGAAACTAGTTTTTAATATTCAGAATTTATTTGGGTCTTGATTCAAACCACCATTAAAAATATTTTACAAAACAATCATAAATATGCAAAAACTGGATAGATATATAATAATGCTGAGACATTATAACTTTCTGAGGTGTTATAATGGCACTATAATTATGTTTTTTAAAGCCATTATCTTTTAAAGATATATACTGAAATATGAACAGAAGAAATATGAAAGTAGATTTCTTTAAAAATAATCTGGATGTGAAGAAAAAGAGATGAAACGAAACTGACCATAAATTGTTCACTGTTTAAACTGGCACATGAGTATATGGAGGTTCATTATCTCAGTCTCCATACTATTATTCATACTTATAACTTTCCTTAATAAAAAATAAAAACAGAAAACATTTTATTGTACTTTCAGATATTGTTTTTTTATTCATTCTTTCTCCTTAAATATACTTTTTTACTTTATTCAATATTAGCTATAAAAGGTTAGAAAGTTTAGTAGAGTATGAAGCAAGCATAAGAATTATGATATAAACAGAAATGAATGATAGGAAAATGACTGAAAAGAATTGTGTTAGCAATATATATACACATTATATATAGGTGTGTGTATGTGTATATATATATATATATTGTTGTTGTTGTTAAGTGCCTTTGAGTCGGAGCCGACCCATAGCGACCCTGTACAGGGTTTCCGAGGGTGTAAATCCTT
>NW_006408522.1:33126028-33127304 GCF_000296735.1 Chrysochloris asiatica | reverse complement strand
GTAAACATCTTTCTGGTATTCTCTGCTTTCAGCCAAGATCCATTGGACATCAGCAATGACATCCTTTGTTTCACGACCTCTTCTGAATCCGGCTTGAACCTCTGGAAGTTCTCTGTCAATATATGCTTGCAGCCATTTACAGAAAGATAAAATGGGGGGTGGGGGGGATGACTAATAGTGTCCTAGGGTCTCCAATCTATCCGTTACTGTACTAAACTGATCTTCAAGTCTTAGCCTTTAGAATTCTGAGTAAATTATGGCCAAAACAGGAGGAAAACTTCCTGAAGGGGCTGCAGAGCTGTGTCCTTTATTACCTGGAAGTATCTCCTCAAGTCCAGAAGTAGAAGACAGGTGAAATGACACTGTCCAGACCAAGCTAGTGCTAACATACCCTTTATAGAGTTGGCTTAAAATAGAACAGATCTCCTAGGATTTGTGTAACCCAGAAAGATATAGTTCCATTGGCACCTGTATGTGACCTCTATGTCACTGAGCTGAAAATAATTTGAGAGAAATAGGAAGAAGAGGTTAAAAAAAAGAAAAGAAAAGAAAAACACTCATCTTTTCTCTATTCTCACTTTTTTAATTATTTGAGAAATGGATTAGTTAGTATCAGGTTGCTATCCCCAAGATCAGTAGTTCAAATCCACCAGTCACTCCTAGGAAGGCTGTCTGCTCCTTAATGTTTATAGTCTCAAAACCCTAACAAGCAGTTCTACTCTTTCCTATAGGATTGCTACGACTCAGAGTGAAACTAACGGCATCGAGTAGTAACAATGGGTGCTGATCTATGTACTGTCTTCTTCATTTCCCAGGTTATGAATTTAGTAGTGCTTGTAGGATAAACACTGTACCACAAGGTTGATTTAAACCACAAGGTCAGCAGTTCAAATTCACCAGCTGCTCCTTAGAAACCCCATAGAGGATGCTATGAGTTGACAGCACTTAAAAACAATAACAGACTAAAAATGGCCACTAAACAGATCTCCAGGATAAGCATTGGACGGCAAACCACAAGGTTGGTAGGTTTAGCCCACCAGATCAAAAGATGAGGCTTTCTGCTACAACAAAGATTGAAAAAGCCTAAGAAACCTCTACAGGGTCGCTCTGAGCCAGAACGTACTTGACAGCACTTAGCAACAACAAATATCACACTCCAAATGAGCAATTTGTGTAGAGAAGCTTAGTTGTTGTTGTTGCTAGGTGACAATATGTCCGAAGTATGAGAAATGAAGTTTGGCCATCTTGGCCTCCAAGGAGCACTCTGGCTGCACTT
>NW_006408522.1:33102789-33123154 GCF_000296735.1 Chrysochloris asiatica | reverse complement strand
AATACCAAAAATTATTCCCCATATGTATGTACACAAATATACACACACAATGACATATACTCACCACTTTCCATCTTTCTTTGACCAGGATTCCAACACTGAGGATATCCGGCTGCTCTCCTCCCCCACTCATTGCAATTCACTGATGTGACAGAACAGCTACACAGGCATCCAGTTCCCAAGGGTGGTTTCCATTTAAACTAAAACAAAAAGAAACGGCAGCAGTAGATCAGGTCTACCTAATTAACACAAATAACATTCCAGCACCAAGAAGCACTATTCATTCTATATAATAAATAAGTTACTTTATTAGAATGGGGACTAAAAATATACCGTCTTAAAAACTGCTCAATGCATGTACAAATAGCATTTATCCTACTATTATAGATGTCCAGCAAAACAGCTATATACTGGGCAAAAGACCTTAGGTTACAATAGAGATATTATTACAATTGAGATTGCTAAACTGTGAGGCAAGCATGGTACCAAGTAGCAGCTGACCTAGACAGACCACTATTCCAAGTACAACATAGTGCTTAAGAAGAGAGTACCTAATTTAGAACAACTTGGTATAGCACTACAGGTTAATGTGCTAGACTGCAAGGTTGGTTTAAACCACAAGGTTGGTGGTTCAAGCTCACCAACCACTCCTTGGAAACTCTATACAAGGTTGCTATGAGTTGGAACTGACTCAACAACCACTTATCAACAATAATGGTTTAATAGAAGTCCTGGGGTAGGATAAGCACCAGTCCGCAAGGTGAGTTTGAACCTCAAGGTCAGCAGTTCAAACTCAACCAGCTGCTCCTCGGAAAATGTTTATAGGGTTGCTATTGACAACACTTAACAATAATAACAACATAGTTTAATAGGTAATATATTAATATTACAAAATGTACAAAAAATATATAGAAAATAACCAGGAGTTACAGAGAAAGACTCTAACACAATACAATGATATTATAAGAAAAACTCAATAAAATGGAAAGAATACCTATGTTGTTGTTGTTAAGTGTCATTAAGTCGATTCCAACCCATAGCGACCCTGTATAGGGTTTCCAAGGAACAGTTGGTGAGTTTGAACCACTAACCCTGCAGTTCAAATGACTTTGCAGTCTGATGCATGAAAATACATCAGAAAAAAAAAACAAACATGGCTAAAGTAACTGTAACTTAATATTAGAGAACAAAATACAGGTAAGTAAGAAGATGACTGAAGTTATTGATGCTTATAGTTGTATGGGATTATCAAGGGCCAGAATTGGAACACTATTAGGAAAAAGGTTCAACAAGCAACAGTGCTCATTACAGTGAGATGCTCACTGAGGAGCTGAAGCCTAAGCTTCAAATTAAATGCAGAGGATTGTTATCTAAGGGCTTTGTGATTTTGCATGACAACGCACACATCCATATACCTCTGCCTACAAGGAGCTCTAGTAGCATAGTGGTTACGAGTCGGGCTACCAACCTCAAGGTCAGCAATTCAAAACTACCAGCGGTTCTGCAGGAGAAAGATGAAGTGTTCTGCTCCTGTAAAGACTTACAGCCTCGGAAACCCTGTGCAGGGTCACTATGAGTTGGAACCGACTCCATGGTACTCAACAACAACTACACAATGTTGACATTCTACAAAAACTTCCTCTTGAGGTGTTAAAGCATCCTCCCTATAGTCCTGATCTTGCTCTATCAGACTTTCACCTGTTTGGTCCTCTGAAAGTAGCCCTCCAAGGACCAAGACCCACCTCTGATGAAAGAACGAAGACAGCAGTACATTTGTGGCTCTCAGCTCAGCCGAAAATATTTTTAAATACGGGAATACAAAAGCTTGTTGACAAAGTGTATTGAAAAGCAAGGAGATTACGTCAAAAAATAATGTATTTGTCTGTTCTAACATTTGATTAAGATAAATTCTACAGCCATAGTGCAGGTAATTTTTGACACATTTTGTATTTAAAGTAAAACAAATCTACAAGACTGACAACAGGTAACCAGAGGTATCAATGTATAATAAAGAACTGCAAAGCAAAAAGAGGGACTATTGTAAACATCAAACTTCCAAACTGAAAGGAATTCAGGTAGGTATCAAGATAAAATCAAATGTTTTAAATAGGGGAAAATATAACAAATTAGATGGTAACCTCAAAGAAAATAAATACACTGACACATTCTAAATTTAAAAAAGAAGAAAATCAGAGAGATTTAATAAACATTAACACAACAAAAATGAAACTGAAAAGAAAATCCACAACCAAAATGAACTCAGTGCAGAAAATTATGTGGAACAAAAACACCATCAGTACCACACAAAAAAAGCCAGCAAAATGACAGCAAGTAATTAATACCTATTGATAATTACACTGAATGTAAAAGGATTAAGCTACATCAGTCAAGAGACAAAGATAGCAGAATGGACAGAAAGAAAAAAAAAAAGAGAGAATGCTTCAATATGCTGTCCATAACAGATACATCAAAAAGATGAAGACTGCCAAAATGCCCATCAACAGAAGAATAATTATGCAAATTTTGGTAAAGACACACAATGGATTACAACAAAATGCTGAAGAATAACGAAGAATCTGAGAAACACCTCACAACATGGATGGAGCTGGAGGGTATTATGTTGAGTTAAATTAGCCAATCACAAAAGAACACTGTCTTGAAATTACAAAATCATAGACATGAAGAACAGATTCGTGGTCATGGATAGAATAGGGATGGAAGGAAATTGGGTAAAACTTTAAAAATCCAAGATAAGAAATCCTTTTGGTTATGCATTGATATGCTGCATTAATGTTAATGTCCTTGTTGTGATGGTGTTGCTGTTAAGTTGGTTCTGACTTAAAATGACCCTGTGGTTTGCAGTCCCGTGCTGATCCTCACGCACCAGGAGTGATATTATACTATAATTTTGCAAGATGCTACCAATGGTATAACATTGAAGATTTTCAGATAAAAGAGACATACAGGTAAAAACCAAAGAAATAATGTAAATATACTACAATCTTATGTGACAAACATCATGATTTTTATTTAAATATGCACTTTACAACTCAAGACACAGAAAAGACCTAAAAACAATGCAATAGATTAGTAATACGCAACCTCAGCATCCAAACTGAGGGATCCAAATCCCATTTCCCTCAAAAAAGAACCAATTTCCGTGAAGAAATGATTAATAACATAATTGGGTTAGGAAAAGTATGAGGCTAAAATTTTGGTATGCCTGAATAATGTGTCAAAGGCTAGAGAAATATTCAGATTTTATAATGACTTCTGGTGTGGCGCTATAGGATCAGCACTGGACTGCAAACCACAAGGTCAGCAGTTGAAACCCACCAGCTGTTTCTCAGGAACCCTATACATGGTCATTATGAGTCAGAACCAACTTGATGGCACTTAACAAAGTTTCTATTAAGTGAGCTCTCCTTCTCTTAAATACCTTACTTTTGCAAAATTTATAAAATCATCTGACCAATTGCTAAGACCTTGGTTCCAAACGTTTGAAGAAACTCATGCAAGGAAAGGAAAGTTTAAGCTTAATTATCTTCATGGTAGAATCTAACTTTGTCAAAGATAATGGAATTAAATCAAAAGGGCACAGGAGTCAAAAAGGAGAACCTACCATTAGTTAAAAGTTTAAAGGGGCTGCCACTAGTTAAAAAGTCATGGTATGGTACTATAGTGTAGGCACTGGACTAATCACAAGATCAGCGGTTCAAATCCAACTGCTTCTTGGAAACCCTATAAAGGGCTGCTATTAGTTGGAACCTACTGGACAGCACTTTAACAACAACTACTAGTTAAAAGATAAACATCAGAAAGAACAACTTTAAACAATTGAAACATTTTAAATATTTTAAAACCTTTGAGTTCATAATGATGCTAAAGAAAATAAAACTCATTAAGCATACTGACAAGGCAACAATTTGTTCCTCTGAACATAAATTTTAAATAATAAATGAAAGCTGTCAACTAACATATGACAATATGTTCACAATTATTAGCCATTGTTGTTGTTGCTGTTAGGTGCCATCGAGTTGGTACCGACTCATAGCGACCCTATTCACAGCAGAACAAAACACTGCCCGATCCTGGGCCAACCTCACTACTGTTGCCACACTTGAGTCCATCGATGTTGCCACTTGGCCAATCCATCTCTTGTTCTCTGACCCTCCACCTATCCTTCTCCAGAGACTGGTCCCTCCTGACAATATGTCCAAAGTATGAAAGACAAAGTTTGGCTATCTTGGCCTCCAAGGAGCACTTTGGCTGCACTTCTTACAAAATGGATCTATTGGTTCTTTTGGCAGCCTATGGCTCTTTAAATACTCTCCTCCAACACCATAACTCAAAAGGATCAATTCTTCTATCTTCTTCCTTATTCACTGTTCAGCTTTCACATGTATATGAGGTTATTGAAAATACCATGGCTTGGGTCAGGTGCACTTTAGTCCTCAAGGTAAAAAGGTTTTGTGCAGCAAATTTGCCTAATGCAATACATCTTTTGATTTCTTGACTTTTGCTTCCTTGAGTGTTGATAGTTGATCCAAGAAGAATGAAGTCCTTGACAACTTCAATCTTTTCTCCATTGATAAGAATGTCGTTTATTGGTCCAGTGGTGAGGATTTTTGTTTTCTTGACATTGAGATGTAATCCATATCGAAGGCTGTGCTCTTTGATCTTCATCAGTAAATGTTTTAAGTCTTCTTCACTTTCAGCAAGCAAGGTTGTATCATCTGCATATCGCAGGTTGTTAATGAGTCTTCCTCCAATCCTGATGCCACATTTTTCTTCATAGAACCCAACTTCTCAGATTATTTGCTCAGCATATAGGTTGAATAAGTATGGTAAAATATCACAACCTTGTCGCATACCTTTCTTAATTTTAAACCATTCAGTGTTCCCATGTTCTGTTCACCTGCCTCTTGAGCCAGGTATAGATTATTCATAAGCACAATTAAGTGTTCCGGAATACTCATACTTTGCAATGTTGTCCATAGCTTGCCATGATCCACACAACCGAAAGGCATTGTGTAGTCAATAAAGCACAGGTAAGCATCTTTCTGGTATTCTCTGCTTTCAGCCAAGATCCATTGGACATCAACAATGATATCCCTCGTTCCACGGCCTCTTCTGAATCCAGCTTGAACCTCTGGAAGTTCTCTGTCAGTGCAGCCGTTTCTGTATTACCTTTAGTAAAACTTTACTTGCATGGGATAGCAAAGAAATTGTTTGATGATTTCCACAATCTGTTGGGTCACCTCTTTTTGGAATGGGCACAAATATGGATCTATTCCAATTAATCGGCCAGATAGTTGTCTTCCAAATTTCTTGGCAGAGATGAGTTTGAGTGCCTCCTGTGCCACCTCACTTTCTTGAAAGATTTCCATTTTTATTCCATCATTTCCTGGTACCTTGTTCTTTACCAATTCCTTCAATGCACCTTGGACTTCCTCCTTCAGTATCATTTAGCTCTTGATCATATGCCACCTCTTGAAATGGCTGAACATTAACCATTTCCTTTGGGTACAGTGACTGTGTGTGTATTCCATCCATCTTCTCTTGATGTTTTCTGCATCATTCAATAAGTTGGCCAGAGAATCTTTCAATAACTAAAGTTGAGGCTTGAATTTTTTCTTCAGTTCCCCCAGCTTGAGAAATGCTGGGCATGTTCTTCCCTTTTGGTTTTCTGATCCCAGATCTTTTTGTTGCAAAATTTGGCTTTATCCCCTTGAGCTGATCTTTGAAATTTTCTGTTAATCTCTTGGACCTCCTCATTTTTTCCATTTGCTTTAGCATCTTTACGTTGGAGAGCAAGTTTCAGTGTCTCTTCTGACATCCATTTTGACCTTTTACTTCTTTCTTGTCTTCTGAATGACTTTTTGCTTTCTTCATGTATGCTGTCCCTGATGTCATCCCACAACTCTACTGGTCTCTGGTCTTTAGTGTTTAACGAATCATATCTGTTCTTCAGATGATCTCTAAATTCAGGTGGGATATACTCAAGGTCAAACTTTGGCTCTTGTGGACTGGTTTTCATTTTCTTCAGTTTCTGTTTGAATTTGCATATGAGTAATTGATAGTCTGATCCACAGTCTGCCGCAGGCCTTGTTTTCACTGATGATATGGAGCTTTTCCATCATCTCTTTACAAAGATGCAGTCAATTTGATTTCTATGTATTCCATCTGGTGAGGTCCATGTGTATAATCGTCTCTTATGCTGTCTAAAGAAGGTATTTGAAATGATCAAATCATTGATTTTGCAGAATTCTATCATGCGTTCTCCAGCATCATTTCTATCACCAAGGCCATATTTTCCAACTACTGATCCTTCCTCTTTGCTCCCAACCTTTGCATTCCCAATCCCCAGTAATGATCAATACATCTTGATTGCATGTTTGATCAATTTTAGATTGAAGAAGTTGGTAGAATTCTTCTATTTCATCCTCACTGGCTTTAGTGATAGGTGCCTAAATTTGAATAATCATGGCATTAACTGGGCTTCCCTGTAGGCGCATGGATATTATCCTATCACAGACAGGGTCTCATGACTGCTTTGGATATGTTCTTTTTGACAATGAATGCAACACCATTCCTCTTCAATTTGTCATTCCCAGCAGAGTAAACCATGTGGTTGTCAGATTCAAAATGGCCAATACCAGTCCATTTTGGCTCACTAATGACTAAGATATCAATGTTTATGTGTTCCATTTCATTTTTGACAACTTCTAATTTTCCCAGATTCATACTTGGTACTTTCCATGTTCTGATTTTCAATGGATGTTTACAACTGTTTCTCTTCATTTTGAGTTGTGCCCCATCAGCAAATGAAGGTCCCGTGGGCTTTTCTCCCACAGGCTTTACTCCATTCACGTCACCACGGTCAATTCTACTTTGAGGAGGCAGCTCTTCCCCAGTTGCATTTTGAGTGCCTTCCAACCTGAAGGGCTCATTTTTCAGCCCATACGGTTTTCAGTGACTAAATATTTGGAAATAGTTCATCACTCCTTCTTCCTAGTCTGTCTTCATCTGGAAGCTCATCTGAAACCTGTCCACCATAGGTGACCCTGTTGGTATTTAAAATACCGGTGGTATAGCTTTCAGAATCACAGCAACTCACAAGCCACCACAGTACTACAAACTGACAGACAACTCCTCCAGTTTCATCCAAGTTATGAGATGTTTTACAGATTCATCATTATTCTTCAATGTTGCATAGTGTTCTGTTGTGTGTATATACCAAAGTTTGTTTATTATTCCACTGTTGGGCACTTAGGCAGTCTCCATCTTTTTGCTATTGTGAATAGTGCTGTGATGAACATCTATATGCATATATCTACTTGTGTCCTGGCTTGTATTTCTTGTGGATATATACCAAGTAGAGGGATCACTGGGTTATACGGTATTTCTATTTCCAACTTTCTGAGGCAGTGCCATGCTGCTCTCCAGAGTGGTTGAACCATTTTACAGTCCCACCAGCACTGTAAGGAGGGTCCCAGTCTCTCCACACCCTCTACGGCATTGTTTTCTGTTTTTTTGAAGTTTGCTGTTAATGTTGGTGTCAGATGAGATCTCGTTGTTTTGATTTGCAACAGAAAAATGATTATAAATTGTATCAAAACACTATGCAATGGAGTTGAGAAAAATAAGGAAGAAGTCAAGAAAGCGCTACAGGAACAATCAAGTAAGATAGACACAGCATTGGAAACAATTCAAAATCTACAGAAAGAGGTCCAAAGGATCAATAATAGAATATTAGAAATACACAATACACTGAAAGGGCAAAGGAGTAGAATAGTTGTACAACATGAAGAGGAATAACAAGAATTATTGGCATTTGGAACAGGAAGAATCACACAAGTCCACAGAGGAGATAGTTGAAGAACTGCTGGAAGAAAATTTCCCTAACATCCAAATAACCATCGGATGGTTATATGGCTATAAACCATAAGTTTAAGGTCTTTAATGTGGATGATGATGGAAATGAATCAGGTTCTGGCAAAATGGAATTTACAGACACAGACTTGATTTGATATGCCCACAAATGGGCCTCGGGAAAATGGCACTACCAAGGCCTGCAATGCTATGGCTATGATTCAAATCTTTTTTTCTTTTGAAAGTGGTCGAAGGTATCAAACTGGACAAGTGTGCTCATGCAGAAAGAAGAATTATTCAACATGTTACAAGAGATTATGCTAAATCATAGCATAAATGTGGTGGAAGAGCCCGTTCAAGAAAGGAATAATTATCAGTCAGAATTGAAAGTTCTCAGAACACTTTAAGCACGTACAATTCCAGAGTTTGGTGCCCAGAGCTTACATAATGGATATCTCCTATATCCCTCATTTGGAGATGGCTCATCTCTTCTATCAAGCAGACATCCTTCAAAGAGACGTGCATGCCTGCCTTCAGTAGGTGAAGAGTCTACACATCCTTTGCTTATAGCTCAGGAACAAGTATATACTATGTCAATACTACAGACATGTAAGAAGAGAGGAAAAACTGAGCAAGTAGGCATGTCTCATTTGGAGGCCAAGAGTATAGGAGGGCAACAAACCAAGTAGAATAGAGAACATAGACTCTCAAATTCTTCTTGAACCCAAAGGAGATCAATTGCAAATAATGGAAAAAGAAAAATTGGAGCAACTTGGAAGAGATCAAGTCAGTGGAAGTGGAGCAAATAGCATAGAATGGGACTCTGGATATGACAGTGATGAACAAAGATTTTCCCTCTGTTAACAAATTAGTGTATAGTACCTTAGGGGTCAGGATAGGTTGGCTGACATCCACCTGTACCTCAAATACCCAGAACATCAGCAACTCAGCTCAGAGAACTGCCTTATTAAATTACGAAAATCTGTCATCTTTGCCTCCTTTTTGGGAAGCCCACAGGTTAAGTAGGGATGAAGATGACAATTTAGGACCAAAGGCCTCCATCTCTAAGTGGCTACCATAATAATTTAGATCCAATGCAAAATTATGTAAATATGGAGAATGAAACAGTTCCAGCAAGTGCTCACTAAGTAGAATATTCATGGTGCCTGAAGCATACACTAACTCTCTTTAACTTATATATCAGATGTCCAAGTTTAGAACTCAGACAGTTCAATTATATACAGGTTGACTTGGAAGGTAGAAGTGATTCTCGCAGTCCTCAGACTCCAAAAACGCCTAGCACTACCATTCCATAAACCCCTACCAGGCACCCAGGCACCCAGAGTTGTACGCTGTGACAGACAACGAGAGATGTCAAATCTGTAGAAAGCACTGCCACAAGATGATAGTACTGATCTGCCGCCCATGTAAGACTGAAAAAAGCATTCCATTGCTTGCACCTTTGTGAAGTTTTTAAAAATGCAGATGCAACTGCATCTTTTTCATTTCTAAACACTAACTTCTTTTATAAACTGACACCTTTTTTCTGAGTATTTCATGTGCTTCTTTAACTAAAAGGAATTAATGTAGAACAGGTACTCATGTGGTGCTGCAGGATAACGCTCTGGATGGCAAGGTCGGTTTGAACCACAAGCTTGGTGGTTCAATCTCACCAGCTACTTCTCAGAAACCCTATTCAGAAACTCTGTTAAGTGGGAACTGACTCAATTGCACTTAATAACAACAACAATTTCATTATATACCACTCATTATTGTACAGCAGCATTCCCATATTCACAGTGTGGCACTGTAGGATAAGCACCGGACCACAAGGTCAAATTGAACCACATGGTGATGGTTCAAACCCACCAACTGCTCCTCAGAAACCCTATACAGGGTAGCTATGAGTTGTAACAAACTCAGTAGCACTTAACAAGAACAACAATTTAAAGTGAGAGTTGAAGTGAGTGATGTGCTGGTTAATTTATATCACTATTCTGGACTTATGCATAACATTCATGTTTAAGTCATGGCTGGCATTTAAAACATTTTTTTTAAATGTGCATTTCTAGCAAATAACTTTAGGTTTTGAAAGTAATATTTATAGATTCACTGTTCACTGTATGTGGCTTTCATCATGAAACATGAAGAATCCTTTATTTCCTTAAATAACAACTTTTTTACTTGAGCCAAAACATATGTAAAGAAAATATAAGACACCCTCTCTTTAGATACCCGTCAGCTCCTTTGCCTTCAGCATAATGAGAAAGAATCCTGTATTTTCAGCATAAATATGGTTTGCTGTGGGTATGTTAGATAAGCAAGGAGAAAAGATTGTTTACCCATCACATGATGTCATTTGAAGTGCATGCCCAGATATCTTAGTCAGAATCATAATAGGCTCAAGAGTCAGTCTCAGGTCACTTTATTCAAAAACATTTGAAAATCTGAACCATGATCTCTTGAAAAATTCTGTGCTATAGATTATTAACATTAATATTATTTTTAGGAGGTATTTGTGCCATTAGGTTTCCATTTACCTTCAGTTTTTTTCCTTTGACATTTAGACTGTCTTATTTTGTTACTTCATATTTTTTTCCAGTTTAAAATATCTAAGTTTGTAATAGTTTGAGACTGGATTATGTTCATTATCGTTTGGTTGCATTTTTGTCAAAACGATTTTGAAAGTTCATTTGGAACGTACTATTATTCTATAATAGGTTTGCTCTTTTTTTTTTTTTTAATGTTTTATTGTGAATAATGTGATAGTTTACATGGGAAAACATTAGTTTTACATTCATCCTATCGTATATCATTTCATTGCCATGGTTAAATTCCCCCCATGCATCATCTACCAACCAAAAGGTGTACACTACAAGCCTGCTCCCCAGTCGTCAGCAAACAGCCCCTCTCCCTCTCTGGATCTAAAGTCCCCAGCTGCTCCATCTCTCCACGTCATCGTCTCTGCCTCCATCAGTCATCACTGCTTCTCTGGGTAGGGTCCTGCTCTCCGCTGTTCTCCCTTGATGGTCCCAGGGACCTCCGCTCCTAGACTGCAAAATTAATCACGCCCCTCCTTGCTACAAAACGTCTACATTTCCAACCCTCACAATCAGTCCTGATAATAATTATTCACTATTGTATCACAAGAGACCCATCCCCATGTCCTTTCATCAGCCCTGCCTAGAAAGATTGGATACTACTCACTGGAGATTCTACCTACCTCTGAGCCCTCTGGATCTAGGCTCCCTTTTGAAAGCTTGTAAGCCAGTCACTTCTTGCCTTTGTTGCACCCCCTATTTTGGGTAGCCAATGTCCAAGTTGTCCATCCCTATCTACCCTGGTGTATTGAGGGGGTGGGAATGATCCTCGATGTAAAGATTTGTTCCCTCTTTCGAGCTACTGCATCCATAGGTGTATGTCAAATTCATCAAATTGTATCAGATTATTCTTTTTTCCCTCTATTTTCTTCTTCTAGTTGAGACCTGATCATTCAGTCACTGAAGCCAGGTCAAGTGGGTATTATCTGTAAGTGTGGGTGTTCTTGTGCATATGCCCTCTCTTCTTATCAGTTGGACGCTTCACTCTCCACTCTAGTCCTCTGTGGCTATGTTACTCTAGTCCTCTGTGGCTATGTTGCTAACTCTGGGCTCAAAAGCCCCCAGGTCTTGCCATACTTCCGGCCGACCAGGTCTCTACCTGGGTTCACAAGAGTCTTGAACGTTGTAGGGCTTAACTCGCAGCTTCATTGCTATTTTTCCCTCACTTTCCCTTATTGGTGACAAACGTAGTCACCAATGAGAGTGTGTATTCCCATTGAGTCTTAGTCTTGGAAGGGGGTTTGCTCTGAGGGGACCCAACCACTTGCCTTGATGTCTCCTGGGCAAGCAACTTACTTGTTCTTGTAGTAATCAGTCAGACTGCCTATATTGTTTTGTATTTTTCCTGTTGGTCTTCCTTTCAAGAAGTATCTTCTGCTCTTCTAGCCACTCCAGGCTGGTCTGCCCATCCTTTCGAGGGGAAATTTCCCATAAGAGGTCTGCTCTTGTCCAGTATTACTTTATATGCTGTTTGATTTTCAAGTTGACAAAAACATTTTCTCAATTAAAAAATATATATATATACCTTCAACATTGTTTTTTAATTGAAAAATAAAGATGAAATTTTTATTTACCTTAATTTTCATTTTATTTCAATGTGTAATCAATACTATGAAAGTTAGTTATTAAGGATACACTATACATTCTTGGGTACTGGTGTGGCTCTGTGGGTTAATACGCCAGACTGCAAAGCCGTTTGAACTGCAAGGTCACCAGCTGCTCCTTGGAAACCCTATACAGGGTTGCTATGGGTTGGAATTGACTTGACGGCACTTGACAACAACAACAACAATACATTCTTTAAGGAGCTCTGGTAGCGTAGTGGTTATGAGTTGGGCTGCGAACCTCAAGGTCAGCAGTTCGAAACTGCAGGAGACAAATGAGGCTTTCTGCTCCCGTAAAGATTTACAACCTCGGAAACCCTGTGCAGGGTCACTATGAGTCAGAACTGACTCAATAGTACTTAACAACAAATACATTCTTTTCTTTTTTTCTTGGTATGAGGCTTCAAAATCTTTACACTTCACAAATCAGTTGTCATCGAGTCAACTGTGATCAACAATAACGCATGCATGTTAGCATAGAATTGTACTCCATAGGGTTTTCAGTGACTGACATTTTAAAGTCTATCACTAGACATTTCTTTCAAGGTACCTGTGGGTGGACTCAAACTTTTCATTTTACAGTTAGCAGCTGAGTGTGCTAACCTTATGCACCACCAACGGACTCTGTTTACATTTTATAGCATAACTCAGTTTGGATTTACTACATTTCCAGTGCTCAACAGTTATATGGGAACCAGCATTACTATGTTGCATAGCATAGGCTTAGGGACAGCATAGGGTCTAGAGATTCAATTCATGGGTCTGTAAAGTGGGGCAATAGTACTAACTTCACACATGTTGTGCACACTTAATAACATATGAAAATGCTACGTCACCTCTGAAGGACCACACAGGGTATGTACACTGTACTCTTCTAAAGATCTATGGGGTCAAAATTACAACAGCAACTCAAATGATTATTTAGGAAGTTTGGGACACAATGAGTTCATGTTAATAGGGGAGGAACAATTCAGAAAAAGATTACAATGCACAATCTGGCTAGTGTAATCAAAGTCACTAATTTGTACAGGTAAAAACTGTTAAACTGGGGTATGCTTTGCTATCTAGTGGTGGTGGTGGTGTGCCGTGGAGTCGATTCCAACTCATAGCGACCCTGCATAGGGTTTCCGAGGTTGTAAATCTTTAGGGGAACAGAGAGCCTCATCTTTCTCCTATGGAACAGCTGGTAGTTTTGAACTGCTGACCTTGTGGCTCGCAGTGCGATTCATAACCACTATGCTACCAGAGCTCATCTTAGGTGCCCATCAAGTCAGCTCCAAATCATAGTGATCTTAGATACAACAAACTGACACATTACCCAGTCCTGCAATATCCTCACAATCGTTGCTATGTTGTAGCACTCTGTCCTCACATGACAGTAGCACTGTGCAATCTATTTCACTGAGTCTCTCTCTTTTATATTATAAGACAGAATATTGTGAAAACACTATATACATAAATTGGATAACAATGTACTAATGGCTCAAAAACTATAACTTACTATCCATTCAAAATGAAAGGGATAGCCTGGAGAGTCCTAGTACATGAATCATAGTTAAAATTTGCACACATTTGGGGACAGGTTTTTTTTTTTTAACTGACAGATTCTAACAAATACTTTAAGAAGAAATAAAATTAATTCTACAAAATTTCTTCTAGAAATAGAAGCATCTGAAACTTTCCCGATGCATCTTATGAAGCCAGCATTACCTTGAAATTAAAAGCAGTCAAAGGAAGAAAGAAGAGTGATAAAAACTGAAGATGCTTGGAATTATAGTCTAGTGGACTAAAGGACAATGTGGAACATCAGTCTTCATAACTCTAAGACCACAAGAACTAGATGATGGCTGGTCGCCACTATCAACTGCTCTGAAAGGGATCACACTAAATGGTCCTGGATAGAGCTGGAGACAATGTAGAACAAAAAATCATCTTTTAAAAAAAAAGACCAGACTTACTGGTGGTAAAGAGACTGGAGTAATCTGAGACTATGGCCTTCAAACACCCTTCAGCTCTGGAACACAATTCACCTACTAGCCCAATTTTCAACCAAGCTGTGGAAAGGTAGATAGGGGTAACAACAACACTAGTGAGATCAGTTCACCATGGAATGATGATGAACCGTTCAAGATCAAAAGAGCAACATCTACCTGGAGACAAAGTTCAAAGGGGTCAGGAAGGAGGGAGGAATGGAAATAAAAACCAAAAGTGCAAAGGAAATTAATAGAGAAAATATATTATTTTCAACTGCACTGAAATTGGACATCCATATGCAAAAAAAAAAAAAAAGGATTTCGATTTAAACTTCATGTCTTATATAAAACAATGTATCTATCACATATCTAAATATAAAACTATAAAGCATAGAAATAAATGTGAGCAATTATTGGTGACTAGGTCTTATACAAAAGGAGCTCTGGTAGCATAGTGGTTACGAATCAGGTTGCTAATCTCAAGGTCAGCAATTCGAAACTACCAGCTGTTCCGCGGGAGAAAAGATGAGGCTTTCTGCTCCCATAAAGGTTTACAGCCTCAGAAACCCTGTACAGGGTCGCTATGAGTCAGAACCGACTCCACGGCACATAACAACAACAACAGGTCTTATACAAAGACAAGACACCAAAAGCACAATTCATTTTAAAAGAAAAGCAATGTTAACTTGAGCTTCATAAAAATTAAAAATTGAGTGTGCTGATGACCAGGGGGTGAGGGGCAGGCTTGCAGGGTATATATACACTTTGGTTGATTGATGATGCACAGAGGGGATTGTAACCATGGCAATGAAACGATATATGGTAGGATGAATGTAAAGCTAATGTTCTCCCATGTAAACTATCACATAATTCACAATAAAACATTTTTAAAAATTAAAAATTGTTCCCACCGAGTGAGAAAAAATATCTGCAAATTATATATTCGAACAAGAATATATATCTTGAATACAAAGAAAACACTCAAGATTCAACATTAAGAAAATTTAAGTCCAATTAAAATACAGGCAAAAGACTTAGTTCAGCAAAGAGGATACATTGATTGCAAATAAATACACTAAGGATGCTTGACATCATCAGTCAATCTAAAAAGAACATAAACTCTTATCACATTTTATATGACAATCTCAAAAACAAAACTACAGTGGTGGAGAACAGATCAGTAGTTGCCAAGGTAAACAGTCTATGAGGGTATAAATACAATTGGGGTAGCACAAGAAGGGTTTTTTGGAGAGCTGGAATGATTATTAATAAAATTATGAATTACAAGTGTTACGATTACAGTGAGGGCTTACATGAATTTTATGTGTTAGGGCACAAAGAACTGTTGTTGTTGTTGTTAAGTGCCGTCGAGTCTAGCGACCCTGTACAGGGTTTCTAAGGTTGTAAACCTTAGGGGAGCAGAAAGCCTCATCTTTCTCCCGTGGAGCTGCTGGTAGTTTTGAACTGCTGACTTTAAGGTTCGTAGCCCGATTCATAACCACTACACTACGAGAGCTACCTCCAAAAGTCAATTTTACTGTATATTAATTTTTAATATATTTATTCTTTAAATTTAAAAAGAGAACCATAATTATCTAAAAAGGTTATTAAAGTATTCCTCCCTATTCAAACTATGTACCCATATGAGGCCAGATTTTCTTATACTTCAACCAAAACAACATATTGCAACATTGTGAACACAGAAGCATGAGAATCCAGCTGTCTTCCATCATGCCAGACATTAAAGAGATTTGTAAAATGTACAAACATTGATACTCATCCAACTAATTTGTATTTTTGTTTTGAAACATAGTTATGTTAACACATAATAGTTTTAAATTTTAAGTTCCTCAGTTCTAACTTTTTACTTTATCTTTTTTTTAGGGGGCAGGGGAGGTGCTGGTGAGTTGATTTCGACTTATATGGACCTTATACACAATAGACTGAAGGTCGGGGAGGTTTTACTCCATTTGTATCATCATCATGGTCAACTCTACTTTGAGGAGGCAGCTCTTCCCTAATTGTATTTTGAGTGCCTTCCAACCTGAGGGGCTCATCTTCCAGCACTATATCCGACAATATTTTGGTGCTCTTTATTATGTTTCAATATTCAATATTCTGGTGCTGACAGTGATCCACTCCTATACATAAGATTTTTAGTCACTAAATATTCGGAAGTAGTCTGTTTCTCCTTCTTCCTAGTCTGTCTTCATCTAGAAGCTCAGCTAAAACCTGTCCACTGTGGGTTACCCTGCTGGTATTTAAAATACCCATGGCACAGCTTCCAGAATCATAGTAACATGCAAGTCACCACAGTATGACAAACTGACAGATGAGTGGTGGAGCAATGGTCTTAGAAAGGAACAATGGAAACACTCATCCAGTCAACAAGTATTTATTAGGAAGCTACATATATGCCAGGCATTGGAACTGATACTTAGCCTATGGTCACAAGGAAAATGCAGACAGGAGAAGAGGTGACAACAGACTGGAAGAGGTAAAAGTCTGGAAGCTGAACAACAGATGTGAAAGAGGTAATTGATTTAATGAGTCTTAAAAAGCTGAATCCATAGCTTCAGTGCAGAAGGCCAGTAAGCAACCTAATTTGGATTGGAAATCTCCAAATTTAGGAACTGACAGTACCAGCTGTCTCTGAAAACAGAAATAAGGGTGGAATTAACAACAACCAAAAGGAATTAATTGAATATATACCTTAAGAAGATGCTGCACCACAAGATCCTATTCCCTAATCCATAGTCATAAATTCTTCCCCAACAAGAGTAGAAAAATAAAAGCTCTTTGGTGGCACTGTAAGTTAGATAAGTACTGACCACAAGGTCAGTGGTTCAAACACACCAGCCTCTCAGCAGGAGAAAAAGGACACTATGTACTTCTGTGAAAATTTATAGTCTCATAAAAACTGCATAGGGTTGTTCTGAATTGAAAATGACTAGATGGCAGAGAGTTTGGTTTGGATTTTGGACTGGAGGACACCAGATACAGTTAAGGAATTAGTACTAGGCTGAGAAAAAGATGATTATCTGAAATGCAATTTAGTAAATACTAAATACTCCAATTTTCTCCCCCTCTCTCAGCTTCCAATAGCCATTCCTTCCTCTCTAAGGAAAAGATGGAGAGAATCAGCCAGCTAGATAGCCCTACATGAAGACTACAAGTAAAACACATGTTGTTAAGTGCCTTCAAGTCAGTTCTGACTCATAGCAACCCGGTAGACGGTTTCCAAGAAGCAGCTGGTGGTTAGCAGTCCAGTGCTTATCCTATAGTGCCACATCAGGACACCATACACACACAAATACATCTACCTCTTCAAATCAGTATTCTTTAAAAAAGACAACCAAATATTACCAAACTTGAAGAAAACATCTAATCTGAAAGAGAGACCCACAATTTTAAAAGCTAAGAGGAAACTATCATTAATATACTGAGATAGGTACTGTATCCATAAAACAAAAACTAGATGGTATTTTTAAAGTAAAAAAACCAAAAGTAACTTTTGGAAATCGGATACATAATATTTAGAAATTAAACTATATTGTAGCAAAAGGTTGGGCAATAAAATTTAAGAAATGTCCCAGAAAGGAGAATAGACAACGATAGGAAAATGGGAAAGAAAAGATAAGAAAATTAAGAGGATCTGTCAAGAAAGCTCAACATGTGAACAATACAGAAAGTATCTAAATAGTTACATAGAGAGAAAAAAAAGTGAAGAAATCATCAAAGAATTTTTTTTTTAATTCCTCAATCTGAAACACCTAAATTTTGTGACTGATAAATCATAAAATATCAAATGCCCACAGAAGAGACCCACACCAAGAAACATCAGGAAAATTTCATAACACCAGTAACACAAAGGAAAAACTTGCAAATTTCAAAAGACATTTAAAAAAAAAAAGAGATTCAATACAAAGAATCAAGAATCAGAATGATGGTTGGCTTCTCAACAGCAAGACTTGATATTAGAAAATAGTAAGGTAGCAACTTCAAAATGTGCTGGACTGCAAAGTTGGTTTGAACCACAAGGTCAGCGGTTCAAGCTTACCAGCTACTCTTTGGAAACCCTATACAGGGTTCCTATGAGTTGGAACCAACTTGATGGCACTTCATAACAATAAATAACAGAAATGAGGAGTCCTGGTATGGTGCTGCAGGTTAATGCGCTGGCCTGGAAGGTCCGTTTGAGCCACAAGGTTGGCAGTTCAAGCTCAGCATCTGCTTGAAATCTGAGGGAAAACTTATTTCCAACCTTGAATTTTATACCCAAAGTCCCTATCAAGTAAGGTTCATAAAAATTTATTTCCAATATCCTTTTTTTTTTTTTCAGGATTCTACAGATCAAAGTGCTTCATGAAAACAAGAGTATAAATAATAAATAAAACTACACGGCATGCAGGCAGCAAAGAATGTAATATAAGAGCAAGACAAAGGCTCTAGAAAAAAAATTTGCATAGGGAAGAAAAGGTAATCATACCATGATCATAGTATATACACTATTATTGTCAGCTGCCATAAATTAGCCCCTGACTCATGAAACCCATATGCAAATGCTGCCTGTCCCATATTCTTGATCCATACTCATGGATCTTGTACCATACTCATGATCAGTTGCAGATCAAACTGTTGTACCATGAGTATGCAATGGCTAATTTTCAGAAGTAGATCACAAGTCTTTCTTCATACTCCATCTAGAAGCTTCACTGAAATGGGTTCAGCATCATACAAGCCTTTAGCATATAAGTGCACACAGTGCATTAGCTAGGACTCAAACCTGGGTCTCCCACATGGAAAACATGAATTCTACCATACACCCCCATGGTACACATCATAGTATGCATGTGTGTGTGAATGTGTGTGCACCATTGGCATGGGGATGGTATC
Organism: Chrysochloris asiatica; assembly: GCF_000296735.1. Taxonomy (NCBI): domain Eukaryota; kingdom Metazoa; phylum Chordata; class Mammalia; order Afrosoricida; family Chrysochloridae; genus Chrysochloris; species Chrysochloris asiatica. The sequence goes on along the minus strand of NW_006408522.1, from coordinate 33,104,206 downwards.
TGATCTTCCCTAACTTCAGGGCAAGAGAGACAATCAAGATCACTGGCATCTGCCAAGGCTGGTTCCTATGGGGCAGAGGTCAGACATGCCTCCACCCACCAACCTTTTCATTAATTTTTACAACAACCATCTCACACACAGAACTTTCTACTTCTTGGCTAGGTTCAATAATTTGTTGCAATAGCCATACAAAACTCACAAACAATAATCACAGTTTTGGAGTTTGTAACTGTTAAAGTTTTGTGTCAGTGTGGTTGGGGAAGGATTCTCAATGGTGTTGCAGTTAAGATGTAGTCATCATCTTCATGATGATCTCTAATATAATACAATCAACCCCATGATGGATCATCTGACGTGATCAGCTCTAATCTGATGTAATTATCCAGTATGTTGTAAATCCTTACTTCTATGATGTCAATGAGGCAGATACAATCTACAGGATTAAGTTTTATTTTGAGCCAATCTCTTTAGACATATAAAAAGAGAGAAGTGAACATTGACAGAAAGACCTACTACCATCCAGAAAGAAAAGCCAGGAGTGGTGTGCCTCCTTTGGACCTGGGCTGCCTGCACTGTGAAGCACCTTGATCCAGAGAAAGATTGGTACTGAGACACATTTCCAAGGAATATTGGACATACATATGCTGAAACCTTTCTCTAAAGCTGGCGCTCTGAATTCAGACTTCTGGCCTCCCAAACTATGAGAGAAAACAGTATTATTGTTATTTGCTAAAGCCATCAACTTATTTCTATTATTGTTGTTGGTATATGTTGTCGTCGAGTCAATTCCAATTCATGGTAACCCTGTGTAGGGTTTCTCAGGAGTGACTGGTAAGTTTGAACTGCTGGCCTTATAGTTTAAACCAACCTTGTGGTCTAGTACTTACCCTACAGTGCCATACCAGGACTCCATTTATGTTACGTTATTGTTGTGGTTAAGTGCTGTTGAGGTGGTTCCAACTCATAGCATCCCTGTAAAGGGTTTCTAAGGAGTGGATGGTGTGCTTGAACCGCCAACCTTGTGGTTCAAATGGACCTTCCAGACCAGCACATTAACCCACTGCACCACACCAGGACTTCTCATTTCCGTTATTTGTTGTTCTTAAGTGCCATCAAGTCGGTTCCAACTCACAGCAACCATGTATAGGGTTTCCAAGGAGTAGCTGGTAAGCTTGAACCGCTGACCTTGTGGTTCAAACCAACTTTGCAGTCCAACACATTAACCCACAGCACCACACCAGGACTCTAAATAATTAAAAGAGGGTTTGTTGAGAACAAACAAGATGGCGGATCGTGTGGACGTGCAGTAAAGGAGCTCCACCAGCAACAACACAAAATACCTGACCAAGCAGGCTCAGGGGCTGTCCCAGAACTCTGAACCACATATAAAGGAATATTTAGAAAGTTGGAAGGCTTA
>NW_006408522.1:33098242-33100799 GCF_000296735.1 Chrysochloris asiatica | reverse complement strand
TATAGCTTGAAGAGGGTAAATAATACTAAAATCGTTGACTGGCTTATGAATATTAGTTTCCCTTGCCTACTATTGTAAAACAGACACTTGAGTGGGATAGAAAGGAATGTTGGGAAACATGATTAGAGAGAACTTGTAGGCCTGCCTTCAGCCTACAACTGATTGGAATATCTAAAAGGGGTTCAACAACTTGCCCAGTGAAATAGGCCTCATACAAAGCCTTTACAGAGTATAGAACCTTAGGTGGAATCCTGAGTCCCATCCACAACCTTGTGAGGTGAGACATTCCCACTAGAAAGAACAAGCAGACTGGAACAGCTACAGCGACAGAAGATACATCTTCATGATGAACCTGACCTATACTCAGAGCGGTAGTTACTCTAAAAACCAACAGAGAGGGAACGAGTCTTCAAATCAAGTTTCAATGCTATCCACTCTGTACACAGGGTAGATAGGAACGGGCAACCTAGACATTGGCTACCTAAAATGAGGGGGCAATAAAGGCATGCCGTGACTGGCTTACAAGGTTTCAAGAGGGAGCTTAGTTTAAGAGGGTTGGGGGAAAGAAAGAGTCCCCACTGAATAGCTATCATCTTATCTAGATGGGTCTGGTGAAAGGAGATGGGGATAAGATTCGTAAGATTCAATAGTGAATAACTGTTATCATGACTAATCGCGACTGTCACACTTGTAAAGGTAGAAGTTTTGTAACAAAAAAAAGGGGAGTGGTTAATCTTACTGTCCAGAAACAGAGGACCCTAGGACCATCAAGAGAGAAACGTACAAGCAGAGTGCGGGATCTTATCCAAAGAAGCAGCAGCGCCAGAGATGGAGGCAGAGATGGGAGCATGGAGAGGGGGTGCACCTGAGGACTCTAGATTCATCAACTAAGAAGAGAAGGACCAAGAACCGGTGGCCAGGAGGAGACTTGCAGAATGTGCCCTTTGGAGATGTAAATTATTATATATGCCTGAGTGGGGTTTTTTTTTGTGTGTGTTTTTTAAAAAAGCTAAAGTGGATAGAGAGAAATATTTTTAACTGATGGTATACGGAGGGGATTATAATCAATGTAATGAAAAAACTTATATGAAAAAAATAACAATAATAAAAAAATGAGGGGAAAAAAAAAAGAGGGTTTGTTAGGGAAATAACAGGTTACAATTCAGGTTCAAGAACAACCACGGATACAGTTCTTCATCAGTACAATCTCTTCTCAGCCATGCTCAAAGAACACTCAGGCCCTACACCCTCCATGGACTGCTCAGGCAAGTATTACAAAGCTTTTTTAACTCTACCAATAAGTACTCAAAGGCACTTCACTCTGCCATTAAGTTGCCTGCCCAAGGCACCCTGCTTTCTCAAGGCAAACAGCACTGTTTCTTGCCAGTCTCCTTGTTCTGCTACCTCTGCTGCCATCATTTCTCTGTCACTGCTCCTTATGTCTCTTGCCATCTCTGATGTCAAAGCTTTCTTTCTCCTGAATTGAAGAGATTCAGTGAAGAGCTCTCACTCCAAAGGATGCACCACACTCCTGGCTCTTCTTTCTCGATAATAGTAATAAGATCCTCCTTTTTCTTCTTTACAATGGCTCATTTAAGCCTAGGGAGATGACAAAACTGACCAATCTTCCATTGGAGTTCTAAACACTTTATCTGCATGGTCCCATCCCCACAAAGTAGTTGTGTAACTTATCTATATTATTAACAAACTATCCAATCCCCTTGGTAACCTTATAGTTGAAAAGTCCTACTCAGTCATTACTAGCTACAGAGACTATGACTGAAGAGTCATATTAAGTAATGTACTGCATCACTGTGAGACAGAGAGGTTATGGATAGAATACTGAAATGAACAAGAATGCAATGATAGAAGATTTATACAACTCCTAACTTATATGTCAAAGACAGACCTGTGATTGTGATTAGGAATGAGATAATACAATGAAAAAGCTAAACCCACATCTTTCACGGTAGGAAGGCAATTGATAACACCTAAATTGGAAAACTAATCAGCAAAAATCCAAGAATGTAAGTCTGAGATATCAAAGTCAATTCCAAAAATATCAACAAAACGTGCTGAAAGTCAGTACAGAAAATGGGGCAGGGGCAGAAGGGGGGGCCGGTCCAAAGACTATTCTTTTCTATAGCAAGATGTATAGAACCGTTACATTCTTCAAAGTATATATATATATACACTTTGATTAAAATAAAACTATTTTTAGAAATTAATTTGGAAAAGAACATTTAAACCTGAAAAGTTCTACATTTTGAGTGACAACATAAAGCAGTATGTAAATTATGTCAAGGATCTCTGGTAGCATAGTGGTTAAAAATTGGGCTGCTGAACCCATACTAAAGGGGATGGGTGGGAATTCTTTGTTGATTGCTGGGAAGTTGGGGGTGGGTAAGGGGAGGGAAGGGAAGGTGAAGCACAGGGCAGGGATTAGACACAGCAATGTTTGGGTGCTGGGGAGGGGGGCAATATACAAGAAGGGAGAGGGGAATGGAAGAACAAAGCAGATGGGAGAACAATTAGGCATGTTTGAATGGGCTAAGTG
>NW_006408522.1:33081152-33097606 GCF_000296735.1 Chrysochloris asiatica | reverse complement strand
AGCGTTCAGCTGATAAAAAAAGAGGTCATATGCACAAGAACACCCACACTTGCAGATAATACCCACTTGACCTGGCTTCAATGACTGGATGATCAGAGTTCAACTAGAAGAAGAAAGAAGAGGAAAAAAAGAGTAATCTGAAGCAATTTGATGAACTTGACCTACACCTATGGAAGCAGTAGGTCAAAAGAGGGAACAAATCTTTACAGCAAGAATCATTCCCACCCCTCCACACACAGAGTAGACAGGGATGGGCAACTTTGACACTGGCTACCTAAAATGGGGGGATAGGGCTACAAAGGCAAGAAGTGACTGGCTTACAAGCTTTCAAGAGGGAACCTAGAAACAGGGGTAAAAAAAACAAACTGGGCTGCTAACCACAAGGTCAGCAGTTCAAAACTACCAGCTGTTCCCTGGAAGAAAGATGAGGCTTTCTGCTCCCATAAAGATCTACAGCCTCGGAAACCCTGAACAGGGTTACAATGAGTCAGAACCGACTCCATGGCACACCATCACCAAGTTATGCAAATTATGCATAAAAATTGAGCTACTATCTACTAATTACAAATAATAGTGATTTTCATGTAGTCTTATTACTTTCTTGGGAAGGAATATTCTTTTGCAAATCTACTACAGCAAAAAGGTATTTTTTAAAATAAGGAGAAAAGCACAAGTTTTTAAAAGTTTCTATTTAAAATAAGATACCAGGTAAGCCTCCACCACTCATCTGCCAGTTTGTCGTATTGTGATGGCTGGCACGTGGCTGTGATTCTGGAAGCTATGCCACAAGTGTTTTAAATACCAGCAGGGTCACCCATGGTGGACAGGTCTCAGCTGAGATTCCAGATTAAGAAACACTAGGAAGGAGGAGAGACAGAATGCTTCTGAATATTTAGTCACAAAAAAATCTCACGATTACACTCGGCGGCAGCCACTGTGCTCAAGGTCACTGCTTGCTCTTGTCTTGCTCAATTCCACAGCAACCATGTCTGACAAACCCAATAAGGTGATGACTGAGAAAATTGAAGTCAAAATTCAAGACGACAGAAACACAGGAGAAAAATCCACTGCCTTCAAAAGAACGATTGAGCAGAAGAAGAAAGCGAGTGAATTGTAATGAGATGGTGTTGCCAATACGCACTGTACATTCCATAAGCACTGCCTTCTTTTAGCTGTTTAACTTTGTAAGATGCAAAGAGGTTGGATCAAGCTTAAGTGACTGTGCTGTCCCTTTTCACATCAAAGAATCGAGAACTACTGACAACGAAGGCAATGCTTGCCACTCCCATTGGCCTGTCTGGCTGGCAGGGAAGGAAAAGAACTTGCAAGTTGAAGGAAGGAGCTGGGTGTGATGACAACGAATAAAATATATAGCCAAAACAAAACAAAACAAAACCAAAAAAGTTCTATGAATAGCAGTGGTCAGCAATGCCAGCATCAGAATAATGAATATTGAAACATCATGAAGAACAGCAGAATACTGTCAGATATAGTGCAGAAAAATGAGCCCCTCAGGTTGGGAGGCACTTAAAACACAAGGGAAGAGCTGCCTCCTAAGTGTAGAGTTAACCATGATGACAAGAATGGAGTAAAGCTTTCATGACCTTCATTTGCTGATGGAGTGCAACTTAAAATGAGGAGAAACAGCTGCAAACAACCATTACTAATTGGAACATTAAATGCATGAAGTATGAATCTAGGAAAATTAGAAGTTGTCAAAAATGAAATGGAACACATAAAGACTGAAAACCTAGGCATTAATGAGCTGAAACAGAATGATATATGTTGGCAATTTTGAATCTGACAATCATATGGTTTACTAGGCTGGGAATGGCAAAATGAAGAGGAATGGTGTCACATTCACAATCAAAAAGAGCATTTCAAGATCTATCCTGAATTACAACACTGTCTATGATAGGATAACATACATACGCCTACAAGAAAGACCAGCTAATAAAACTATTATTCAAATTCATGTACCAACAACTAAAGTCAGTGATGATGAAATTGAAGATGTCTACCAACTTCTTCAGTCTGAAATTGATCAAACATGTGATCAACATGTATTGATAAATACTGGCAATTGAAATGCAAAGACTGGAAAACAAAAAGGAAGGATCAGAAGTTGGAAAACAAGGTCTTGGTGATAGAAACAATAATGGAAATCGCATGATAGAATTTTGCAAGACCAATGACTTCTTCACTGCAAATACCTTTTTTAAACAACATAAAAGACGACTAAGCACATGAACCTCACCAGATGGAATACAAAGAAATCAAACTGACTACATCTGTGGAAAGAGATGGTGGGAAAGCTCCATATCATCAGCCAAAACAAGACCAATGGCAGACTGTGGAACAAACCAACTGCTCATATAAAAATTCACTTTTAGATTCATGGTGTAGCACTGCAGGATAATGCACTGGACCACAATGTCAGTGGTTCAAACCCACCAGCTGTCAGAATCAACTCAATAGCATTTAACATCAACATTCTTGCTGGAAGAGACCTTGTGTGGCACTGTAGGACAAGCATTTGAGCGCTAAACACAAGGTTTGCAGTTCAAAACCACCAACTCTTCCTCAGAAACCTTATCAGAGGTGTTATGAGTCAGAGCCAATTCAATGGCACATAACAACAACAACACTGTTGCTGGTAGGTGCCATCCAGTATATTTCGACTCACAGCAACATCATGTAACAGAGCAGAAATGCCCCATAGGGTTTTCTAGGTTGCAATCTTTACAGGAGCACATTGCCAGGGCTTTTTCCACTGGATAGGCTCAAAATGCCAACCTTTTGGTGAACAACTGAGTGTTAAACTGTTGAGTTTCCTTTGGTAAAACTAATGCCTTAAAACAATCAATCATAGTCGCAAGAATACTGGATGCTGTTAACAGAGCAATCAAATAAATTCCTCCTTGGTAATATCCTAATCACTCAAAGTAGGAAGAATACAGCATGCTAATAAACTCAGACAATGATGCTAGATCTGGACGTGTTGCTAAAAAAGACCCAAGGAAGATCAAGATATGGGCAGAAGATACTAAATGGAGAATCAACTTCTACAATATACAAGAATGAGTGAAAACATCCACACTCTGGCTGTAGAATTTATTTTAATCAAATTTTAGAAAAGACAAATTACATAATTTTTTTACATAATCTCCTTGTTTCTCAATACACTGCCCATCTGTCAACAAGCTTTTGTATTCCCTTATTTAAAAAATGTTTTAGGCTGAGCTGTGAGCCATGAATGTACTGTTGACCACTTCTTCATCAGAGGTGAGTCTTGGTCATCCTAGGGCTGCTTTCACAGGGGACCAAACAGGTGAAAATCTGATAGAGCAAAATCAGGACTAAAGGACAGATGTTTTAACACTTCAAAAGGAAGTTTTTGCAGAGTGTCAACACTGTGGGCAGAGGTGTATGGATGTGCATTGTCATGCAAGATCACAAAGCCCTTGGATAGCAGTCCTCTTCCTTTAATTTGCAGTTTATGCTTCAGCTCTTCAGTGAGCATCTCATTGTAACGAGCAGTGTTGACTGTTGAACCTTTTTCCTGATAGTGTTCCATTTCTGGCCCTTGAGAACCCCATAAAACTAACTATAAGCATCAATTTTCCAGCTAATAGTTGACTTTTGAATATTTTGTTGGTCGGCAATTGAGGATGTTCCCATTCCATACTCTGCAGTTTACTCTCACAGGCTCATAGTAATAAATCCATGTCTCATTACCCGTAATATCTTTTTTTTTTTTTTCTTCCGTAATACCTTTTTAAAGAAACTTTTACATTCCTTCTAGTATCAGTTCAAATTTTGTTTGCAGATGCCCAAATACTTCTAGCTCTTCCGTTAGTTGTTTTGATATTCATCTCGCACAAACTTTTCAAAACCCAAGTCTGTCAAGGATTTTTCAGAGGCAAAGCCATGGCTGATTTACAAATGATTTGCCACATAATCCACTGTCACTCATCTATTCAACAGAATCATTTCACTTGCATGGTCAATGTTGTCATCAGCTTTGGATGTGAACAGGCATTTTAATACAACCAGAATATGGATAACTTCTGGCTCACCCTCATAAAATAACATGTTGTAAAAAGTCATTTAAAACATTTGCTAAGTAGAAAGTCTGAGAAGAAAATAGCCAACAAATTAGTAAGTGAACACTGACAATCCCCTAGATTACAAATGCTGTATCAAAATTTCACACCCTCTGTAAGAAACAAATATTGAACTCTGCAGGCACTCAAAAGATATTTGGTGAACTTAATTAACTTGCAAAAAACAAGACATTAATCTATATGCAATTTAAAAGTCAAGTAGATTAACCGAAACAAATTGAAAGAGAAAAATGGATTTTTTAAATGTATAAGAATTCCAAAAGCATAAACCAAATCAAATAAGACTTATTGATGACAGCTCCTATAAGAGTATCTGAGAAATTAACACTTTAGTATGTTTGTTGTTTGTAGTGGTAATGAGTGTCATGGAGTTGGTTCCAATGCATAGAGACCCTGTACAGGGTTTCCAAGGAGCAGCTGGTGAACTTGTACTGCCAACCTTGTGGTTCAAACTGACATTGCAGTTCAGCTCATTAACTCATAGCCACCGCACCAGGACTCCAATAAAGCTTATAGCACCCTGCTTAGCTTCCGAGATCACCCTGAATGCACTCAATCTCATCTGATCTCAGTGTGTTTACTGCTGTCAAACTCCAGGGACACCTCACAAAATAGAAATTAAGACCAGGTTATTGTTAGGTGGCATAAAGTGATCCAAGTTACAGCCCAACAGAACAAAACACTACCCAGTCCTGTGCCTTCCTCACAATTGATGCTATGTCCATTGGTGCAGCCACTTTGTCAATCTAGCTCTTTGAGGGGCTTTCTCTTTTTCACTTTACTTTTGCCTTTCCCACAGACTGGTTCCTTCTGGTTACATATCCAAAGTATGTGAGATGAAGTCTCACCATCCTCACTCCTCAGGTACAGCATTCTGGCTGTACTTCTTTAAAAGATTTGTTTATTCTTCTAGTTGTTGTTATTGTTAGGTGCAGTTGAGTCAGTTCCAACCCATAGCGACCCCTTAGAGGGTTTCCAAGGAGCGGCTGGCTGGTGAGCTTGAACCACCGACCTTGTGGTCCAAAGCAACTTTGCAGTCTAGCACATTAACCCACAGTGCCACACCAGGACTCCGTTCTTCTAGCAGTCCATGGTTGTTGTTGTTAAGTGCCATCGAGTCGATTCTGTCCCATAGCTACCCTGTATAGGGTTTCTGAGGTAGTCCGTGACATATTTAATATTCTTCGCCAATAGCAAAATTCAAAGGCATTAATTCTTCTTCAGTCTTCTTTATTCATTGTCCAGCTCTCAAATGCACAGGAGGTGACTGAAAATTCCATAGTGTGGGTCAGTCATCAAGTGACATACTTGCCTTTTCAACACTTTAAAGAAATCTTTTACAACATATTTGCCCAATGCAATACACGTTATTTAATTTACTGATTGCTGCTTCCATGAGTATTGTTTGTGGATCCAAGTAAAATGAATACCTTGACAACTTTAATTTTTTCCCTGTTTATCATGATGATGCTTATCAGTTCAACTGTGAGGGTTTAAGTTTTCTTTATGCTGAGGTGTAATCCATACTGAAGTGTGTAATCTTTGATCTTCAAGGCCTCTTCACTTCCAGCAACCAATGCTGCATCACCTGCTTATTGCAGGTTGTTAATGAGTCTTCCTCCAATACTGATCCCACATTCTTCTTCATATACCCCAGCTTCTTGGATTATTTGCTCAGTATACAGACTGAATAAGTATGGTGAAAGGATACAACTCTGGCATACACCTTTCCTGATCTTAAACAATGCAGTAGCTTCTCATTCTGATGGAACAACTGCCTCTCAGTTCTATATTCAGATCCCCTATGAGTACAATTAAGTGTTCTGGAATTCCCATTCTTCACAATACTATACATAATTTGTTACAATCCACACAGTTGAACATTTGCTTTTGCATAGTCAATAAAACATAATTAAACATCATTCTGATACTCTCTGCTTTCATCCAAGATCCATCTGACAACCGCAACAATATCCTTCTAATTTCCATGACCTCTTCGGAATCAGGCTTGACTTTCTGGTAGTTCACAGGTGATGTACTGCTGCCACCCTTTTAAAATTATCATCAGCAAAATTTTGTTTGAGTCTGATATTAGCATAGGGGTTACAAGTCAGGCTGCTAACCTAAAGGTCAGCAGTTCAAAACTACCAGTTGCTCTGCAGGAGAAAGATGAGACTTTCTGCTTCTGTTAAGATTTACAGCCTCGGAAACCCTATACAGGATCGCTAAGAGTCGGAATGAACTCTACAGTACACAACCACCCACCACTATTAGATTAATGATGTTGTTGTTGTTAACTGCCATCAAGTTGGTTCTGACTCACAGTGACCCTGTAGAGGGTTTCTGAGGCTTTAAATCTTTACTGGAGCAGAAAGTCTCATCTTTCTTCCACTAGTATATTAATGATAATGTTTGATAATTTTCATACTCTGCTGGGTCACCTTTCTTTGGAATGGGCACAAATATGGATCTCTTCTAGTCAGTTGGCCAGGTAGCTATCTTCAAAATTTCTTTGCATAGATGAATGAGTACTTCCAGAAGTGCATCAGTTTACTGAAACATTTTAATTTGTATTACATCAATTCCTAGAGCTTTAATTTTACCAATGCCTTCAGTACAACTTGGACTTCTTCCTTCAACAGCACTGTTTTTGAACAGACGCTACTTCTTAAAATTTTGGCTGATCAATCAGTTCTTTTTGTTACAGTGACTCTGTATTATTCCATTTTTTTTTTTTAAGGTTTTTATTGTGGATTAAGCGCAAGTTTACAGGGCAGATCATCAGTTTTACATTTAAAAATCATGCACCTTGTTTCATTACAATGATTATAATCCCCTCCATGCACCATCAGTTACTAGTATTTCTCTCTAATCACTTTAGCTTTTAAAAAAAAAAAACAACATAAAAAACATTCAGGCATATATAATAATTTACATCTCAAAGGGCACATTTTGCAAGTCAGCCTCCTGGCCACCACCTCTTAGTCCCTCTCTTCCCATGAATCTAGAGTCCTTAGCCACTCCCCCGCTCCATAATCCCATCTCTGCCTCTGTCTCTGGCATCGCTGCTTCTCTGTATAAGGTCCTGCATTCTGCTTGTGCTCTTCTCCCTTGATGGTCCTAGGTTCCTCTGTTTCTAGACTGTAAGATTAGCCACTCCCCTGTTTTTGCTACAAAACGTCTACCTTTACAATTGTGACAGTCACAAATAGGCACGATAACAATTATTCACTACTGAATCATAAGAATCTTATCCCCATTTCTTTTCACCATACCCAGCTTGACAAGATGAAAACTATTCATTGGGGACTCTTTATTTCCCATCATATTCTTAAAATAAACTCCTTCTTGAAACCTTGTAAGCCAGTCATTTTGTGCCTTTATTGCACCCTCAGTTTAGGTAGTCAATGTCTAAGTTGCCCATCCCTGTCTACCCTGTGTACAGAGGGGATAGCATTAATATTTCATGTGAAGACCTCTTCCTTCTCTATTGGTATTTAGAGTTACTACAGCCATGAGTATAGGTCAGGTTCATCAAATTGTAGCAATTTACCCTCGTTTCCTTTATCCAAAAAAAAAATTTTTTTTTTTTTAAATCTTCGTCTAGTCGAGTTCTGATTATTAAGCTATCAAGGCTAGGTCAAATGGGTACTATGTGCAAGTTTGGGTGTTCTTTTGCATCTCCCTTCACTTCATATCAGCTGGATGCTTCACTCTCAGCTCTAGCCCTCTGTGGCTATGTCCTTGTCCATAGGCTCAAGTGTCCCCTTTTCACTTTGGAACAACCAGCTCTTCCTCTTCTCTCTCTCATCTCAAGGTCAATGGGAGTCAATGGACTATGGTTGAACTCAGCCCATTTCTTCATTGCTGCCTTTCCCTCTCTTCCACTCATCAGTAGACCAATGTGGTCGCCAGCAAGCTTACATGCCAGTTCTTGTGTTTCCTTTGAGTTTCAGTCTTAGAGGGGGGTTTGTCCTGAAGGAACTTGATTGCTTGCCTTGAGGGCTTCCTGGCAAACAGCCTGCTTATTCTTGTAGCCAGTCATGCTGACATTTTTGTTTTGGTTTTTTCCTGATCTTTCTTTGAAGACGTATCTTCTGTTGTTCTAGCTGTTCCAGGTTGGTCTACTTGTCCTTGCTAGTGGGGATGTCCCACCTCAAAGGCTTTGCAAGAGGCCCATTTAGGGGTTACAAATCGGGTCATCAGTTCGAAACTACCAGCTGTTCTGCAGAAGAAATATGAGGCTTTCTGCTCCCGTGAAGATTTACAGCCTCAGAAACCCTGTACAGGGTCATTATGAGTCAGAACCAACTCCACGGCACATAACAACAACAACAATATTTCATTAGGCAAGTTCTAGATCCCCTTTTAGGTATTCCAATCAGTTAAAGGCTGAAGATAGGTTTACAAGTTTTCTCTAATCATGTTTCCCAACATTCCTTTCTACGCCACTCAAGTGTCTATTTTACAATAGTAGGCAAGGGAAACAAATATTCATAAGCCAGTCAAGCATTTTAGTATAATTTCCCCTCTTCAAGCTGTGCCTAGATCCCTGTATCACAGAGCCCTGTTGTTCTAAGGTTGAGCATGCATCACTCTTTACCTCTGGCCCACTTAGGCCATGCAAACCTGTCTCAGTGTTCCCCTATGTATCTTGTTCTTCTGCCTCCTCCCTCTTTTTGTATTGCTCTCCCAACACCCAAACTAAACCCCCCACCAAAACCCCACTGTTGTGGTTACCTTATATTCCATTAACTCTTCCCTCCATTTAAGACAGTCTATTTTATCCTGGAATCTACCTGACCTTCCCACCACCTGAATCTCTGTTCCTCTGTGATCTCTCAGGCATCCATGGCTGCTCTGATCCTTCCCCTGCTCAATCTCGCCCAAGATGGTGGCTCCGGGAGCAGCTGAGCATCTTGAATTAGAAAGCAATGGATTTCTTGCTTCTGCTACAAATTCCCCTAGCTGTAAGCCTTCCAACCGTCTAAATATTCCTTTATATGTGGTTCAGAGTTCTGGGACTATCCCCTGAGCCTACTTGGTCCGGTATTCTGTGTTGTTGCTGACGGAGCACCTCACTGCACTTCCACCCGATTCGCTATCTTGTTTGTTCTCTATTCCCAATCTCTTTTGATGCTTCCTTCATCATTTTAGTATTTTGCCCATAAAATTCTTCAATAACTCAAGACCTGAATTTTTTTTTCCAGTTCTTTCAGCTTGAGAAATGCCAAGCATATTCTTCCCCTTTGGTTTTCCAGCTCCAGGTCTTTGAACATTTCATTACAATACTTTAGTTTTTCTTCTCAAGCTACCCTTTAAAATCTTCTTTTCAGCTTAAAAAAAAAAAAACCTTTTTATTGTCAATTGAATGAAGGTTTATAGCGCAGATCATTAGTTTTACATTCAACAAATCATATACTTTATTTGATTATTACAATACTGTCAATGTAACATTACTTACTCCATTTTCTCCCTGTGTTTCTTATTTCTATTCCTCCTCCTTTCCCAACCCTTCTTAATTGTGTCCTTGAGTAAATGCTTCCCTTTGATTCTATGGTGTGCATACTTCACTAATGTTGTTGTTTTTTCCCCCACCCCCCATAGATCTATCCATTCCTTGGCTGAAAATTGACCCATAGGGGTAATTTCAATTCCAGATCTGAAGGGTAATCAAGGGCCAAAGTCACCAGGTCCCACCAGTCTCTATTTGATCAGTAAGCCTGGTCTATTTTATAATTTGAGTTTTATTCTATATTTTCTCCCACTCTATCCAGGACCTTCTAATATGATCCTGGAGCTCAGGTACAGTAGTGGTTACGAATTGGGCTGCTAACCTCCGGGTCAGCAGTTCGAAACTACCAGTTGTTCCCTGGGAGAAAGTTGAGGCTTTCTGCTCTTAAAAAGATTTACAGCCTCAGAAACCCTATGCAGGGTTGCTAAAAGTTGGAACTGACTGCACGGCACATAATCACCACCACCACCATTGCTAAAACTTAAATAATTCATTAAATAGATAACAGCACAGTTTTATGAGTGTTGCATATAGTTAACGGAAGACTGCTCTTTAACAGAAAAATATACAAAAATTATTTTACCTACAATTTTAATTTCAATGGGTAAAGTGCTAAAATTCAGTTGATGATGTATCTAAAAAATAAGAAAAGTATATGTGAAGTTATATTCAGAAATAGAGATATTACATGTATTTCCAGTGACAGCGTAACTGTGAAATATGACTCCTCTTTGTGTGAGATTTAAATACATACAACAGACCATTTCAGTTTCTGGTCCTGATAAAATAACAGGGACAAGATTTACCTCCCAGCTTAGACAACTAGAAAGCTGGGGAAAAAAATATATATAAAACAATGGTTTCTAGACACTGGACAACAGGTAGCATAGGGTAGTTATATCTGAAAGAAGGGAAACAAATGAGGTTCAGCCTTATGATTGCACTGCCTGGAGAGTTTCCATTATACACCACAGTAATGTGGAAGTAAAGTAAAACCTGGCAATTTCACTGGTTTGAGGAAATAGAAGAGCTTTGGGGAAACCAAGGAGACAAAGAATTGCAGGGCAGAAAACTGGAGAAGAAGGTGCACAAAGAGTGAACAGCACATAGAGTAAGCTCTAGAAATCTACAGAGGATTCTTCTTGAGATCTTGGTTGAATACTTATGAATGAATGTGTGCGAGGAAACTACCAAGGTTAGGGAAAGAACCACTGGAAAAGGAGCAAGCAGAACAATCTCTGTCATTCACATGGGGGTCTGAATAGTTTGCATCCCCAAGAGTGAAAACAGAAAGACCACCTTGTGTGCAGAGCTTTAAAGCACCAAGCTATTTAAAAATAACCTAATTATATCCCAGAACAAAGCCAAAAATATTTAATGGGACACACACACACAAAACCAGCACATAATGAAAAGTTCACAATGTCTGGAACCCACCCAAGGAGAAATAGCTATCAATAGAAAAGGACCTAGAAATGATGCAGAGGATAGAAACAGCTATTATGGTGGTACTGTAGATAAGTACAAGGTCAGCAGTTCAAACCCACCAGCCACTCTGTGTGACAAAGAGGAGGCTTTCTACTCTGGTAAAGATTTACAGCCTCATAAACCCTACACAGGGTTGCTATGAGTTGGAATCAACTTGATGGCAGTGGGTTTGGAGTTTTCCAAAATTTGTTTTGCCCAACATTAATAGTAAGGTTAAAAAAATAGAAAACAACAAATGCCTGTAAGGGTGTGAAGAGACTGGAATCCTCCTACATTGCTGGTGGGACTGTAAAATGTTTCAACCACTCTGTAAAACAGTATGACGCTTCCTCAAAAAGTGGAACTAGAAATACCATGTGACCCAGCAATCTCTCTACGTGGTATATATCCACAAGAAATATGAGCCAGAACACAACTAGATAGATGCACATATTCATTGCAGCAGTTATTCACAATAGGAAAAGGAAGGAGACAGCCTAAATGTCCATCAAAGAAAGAATGGATATACAAACTTAGATATATACACACTATGCAATGCTGATGAATAACGATGAATCTGCTCAAGACATGGATGGACCTGGAGTACATTTTACTAAGTGAAACTGTTGTTGTTATTAAATGTTGGTGAGTCAGGTCCAATTCATAGTGACCCTGGTTTAGGGTTTCTAAAGAGCAGAAGGTGAGTTTGAACTGCTGACCTTGTGGTTTGCAGTCCAGTGTTAAACCTATAGTGCCACGCCCATTGTTGTTGTTGTTTAGTGCCGTCAAGTCAGTTTTGACCCATAGCAACCCTGTATAGGGTTTCCAAGAAGCTGCTGGTGAGTTTGAACTGCCGACCTTGCAGTTCCAACAGCTTTGCAGTGTGGCACATCTACCCACAGTGCCACACCAGGACTCCAGAGCCCCATTGTTGTTGTTGTCATTGTTGTTATGTGCCGTGGAGTCGGTTCCGACTCATAACGACCTTGTACAGGGTTTCCGAGTCTGTAAATCTTTACAGGAACAGAAAGCCTCATCTTTCTTCTGTGGAATAGCTAGTAATTTCGAACCGCTGACCTTGCGGTTCACAGCCCGATTTGTAACCACTATGCTACCAGAGCTCCTTTAGTCAAACACAAAAGGACAAATAATGTAGGAGAACGCTATCGTAAAAACTCAAGAAAAGGTTTTCATGCTAAAAGAAATATTATTTGGTGATTACCAGGAGTGGGAGGGAAGGGAGAGTAATTCACTGGTTAACTCTGGTAACCGAGAGGGCAACATAACAAGAGGAGGGAGGTTGGCAGAAGAATGATGAAGACAGGTGAAGACACAGGGAGGTATGCAATGAAAAAAGGAGGCAGAAATAAGTAGTGATATCCACACAACCTTGGAACAGTGTTCTGCGGGTAGCTACATGGACAGAGATACAGGCTGAATGTGTATGGGAGAAATATTGGGAGTATATACCCACAAATACATATAAGCTTCACAGAACCTATTTTTGTACATGGGGAAGGATCAACTGTTGGAAAATATGACCTTGGTAACAGAAACAGTGCTGGAGATCACATGACAGAATTTTGTAAGACCAATGACTTATTCTTCACAAATACCTTTTTTAAACAACATACAAGAAAATTATGTACATGAATCTCATCAGATGGAGTACAAAGATATTAAATTGAGTACACCTGTAGGAGGAGACGGTGGAAAAGTTCTGTTTCATCAATATAAACGAGGCCAGGGACAGAATGCGGAAAAAACTAGCAACTGCAAGTTCAGACTTAATCTAAAGAAAATTAAAACAAGTCCATGAGAGTCAGAATATAACCATGATCATATCTCACCTGACTTTAGAGACCATCTCAAGGACACATTTGATTCATTAGACATTGACGACCAAGGATCAGAAGAGTTATAGGATGACATCAAGAACATCATACAGGGAAAAAGCAAAAGGTCCAAATGAATGTCAGGTGAGACTCTGAAACTTGCTCTCCAGCACAGAGATGCTAAAGCAAATGGAAGAAATTAGGAGATAAGAGAGTTGAACAGAATGTTTCAAAGGGCAGTTTGAAAGAACAAAGTGAAGTACTATAATAAAATGTGTATGACAGAAGTTACAAAACAAAAAGGGAAAAGCATGCTCAACATTTCTCAATAACTGAAGAAAATTTTAAGATTAGACTTGAAGTATTGAAGGACTCTCTAGGCAAAATATTGAATGATGCAGAAAGTATCAAAGGAAGATGGAAGGAATATACAGTCATAGCACCAAAAAAGAAAAAAAACAAAACAGTCATTGTTCAAACATTTCAAGAGATAGCATATGATCAAGAGCCAATGGAACAGATGGAAGAAGTCCAAGGTGCACTGAAGGCAATGGCAAGAATAAGGCTTCAGAAATTGGTGGAATACAAACTAAAATCTTTCAACAAAGTGATATAGCACTGGAGGCACTCACTCATCTATACCAAAAAATTTGGAAGACAGCTACCTGGCCAAATGATTAAAAGAGATCCAAATTTTGTCCATTCCAAAGACAGGTGACCCAATGGAATGCGGAAATCATCAACAATATCATTAATATGGTAAGCAAGTAAAATTTTTAATTCAAAAACAGCTGAGCAGTATACTGAAAGGGAACTACAAGAGGTTAAAACCTAATTCAGACGAACACATGGAATGAGGGATATCATTGCTGACATCAGACATATATTTGCTGAAAGCAGAGAATACCAGAAACATATTTACCTGTGCTTTGTTGACTATGCAAAGGCTTTAGACTGTGTGGATCATCACAAGCTATCATACAATGGATATCATATCATACAATGCTATCATACAATGGATAGCACTGAAAAGATGGGTATTCCAGAACACAACTAATTGTGTTCATGAGGAATCTGTACATAGACCAAGAAGCAGTCATTTGAATAGAACAAGGAGATGCTGAATGGTTAAAATCAGGAAAGGTGTGTACCAGGGTTATATTCTTTCACCACAGTCAATCTGTTCGGTGAGCAAATAATCTGAGAAATTTAATTATATGAAGAAGAACATGACATTGGGATTGGAGGAATACTCAAACAACTGGTAATACGCTGATGGCACAACCTTGTTTACTGAAAACAAAGAGGACTTAAATACTTACAAAGGCCACAGTCCACAGCATGAATTGTACCTCCATGTAAACAAAACAAAAAATTCTCAAAGATTGAAGTGACTTCATTTTTCTTGGATCCACTATCAACACTCACAGAAGCAGCAGTCAAGAAATCAAATGCATACACAGAGTAGGCAGGGATGGGCAACTTGGACATTGGCTACCCAAATTGGGGGGCTACAAAGGCAAGAAGTGACTGGGTTACAAGCTTTCAAGAGGGAATCTAGATCCAGAGAGCGTGGAGGAAGGTAGAATCTACACGGAGTAGTATCCAATCTGTCTAGGCAGGGCTGATGAAAGGAAATGTGGATAGGTCTCTTGTAATACAACAGTGAATAATTGTTATCAGGACTGATTGTGAGGGTTGGAAATGTAAAGGCAGATGTTTTGTAGCAAGAAGGGGAGTGATTAACTTTGCAGTCTAGGAGCTGAGGTCCCTGGGACCATCAAGGGAGAACAGCAGAGAGCGGGACCCTACCCAGAGAAGCAGTGATGTCTGAGATGGCGGCAGAGATGATGACGTAGAGAGATGGAGCAGCTGGGGACTTTAGACCCAGAGAGGGAGAGGGGCTGTGTGCTGATGACCAAGGGGAAGGCTTGTAGGATATACCCTTTGGTTGGCTGATGATGCATGGAGGGGAAACAACATATGATAGGATGAATGTAAAACTAATGTTCACCCATGTAAACTATCACATAATACACAATAAAACATTTTTTAAAAAAAGAAAGAAATCAAACGACGTATTGCATTAGGTAAATCTGTTGCACAAGACCTCTTTTTTTAAAGTGTTCAAGAGCAAAGATATCAGTTTGAAGACTCAGGTGAGCCTGACTCCAGTGACAGTATTTTCAATAGCCTCACATGTATGTGAAAGTTAGACAATGAATACAGAAGACTGTAGAAGAACTGATGCATCAGAGTTACGGTGTTGGAGGAGAATATTAAAAGTATCATAGACTGACCCTAGGACCATCAAGGGAGAAGAGCACAAGAGGAATACTTGACCTCATCCAGAGAAGCAGTGACGCCAGAGATGGGGGCAAGGAGAGAGGGAGCACCTAAGGACTCTCTAAATTCATGGGAAGAGAGAGTCTATGAGCTAGTGGCCAGGAGGCAGACTTGCAGAACGTGCCCTTTAGTGGTATAAATTATAATGTATGCCTGAGTGTTTGTTTATTTGTTTGTTTGTTTGTTTTTTAAAGAAGAACTAAAATGAATAGAGAGAAACATTGTTTTGTTTTTTGTTTTTTAAAGCTTAAATGAATAGAGAGAAATACTGTTAACTGATGGTACATGGAGGGGATTATAATCATTATAATGAAACAAAGTATATGATTTGTTGAATGTAAAACTGATGATCTGCCCTGTAAACTTTCACTCAATTCACAATAAAATCTTTAAAAAAACACACCCTACAATTAAAAAAAAAAAAAAAAAGTATCATGGACTGCCAGAAAAATAAAATCTGTGGTAGAAGAAATCAACAGAATGCGCCTTAGAAGCCAGGATGGCAAGACTTTCAATATAATACCAGGAGAAACCAGTCCCTGGAGAACATCATGCTTCATAAAGTGGAGGGTCAGTGAAAAAGAGAAAGACCCCCAGCAAAATGAATTGGCACAGTGACAGCAACAATGCACTCAAGCACAACAATGATTGTGAGAATGGTGCACAGCCAGGCAGTGTTCCATTCTGTTGTGCATAGGGTCGGCATGAGTTGGAACTGACTCAAGGGCACCTAACAACAACAACATTTACCTTTCCTGAAAACAGAACTATGACTGTGGTGGAGTATACAGCGGGCAAAATGATGAAAATTTCCTAGATACTATCAAACATCTTAAAGCAATGAGTTGTTGGGTCTAGGGACTCAGGACCATAGTCCCAGGGGACACCATGGTCAATTGGCATAACATAGTCCACAAAAACAATATTTTACCTCTTACTTTGCTAAGAAGAACTCACTAGCAGCCATCTAAGGTGCAGCTACTTGTCTCTTCATGTGTGGGATAAAGAGTGATGAGAACTGAAGATGCTTGAGATCAATTAGTCAATTAGTTGAACATGTGAACATCAGTCTCCACGACTCTGTCCAGAAGAACTAGTTGGTGCCCAATTACCACTACCAACTGCTCTAAAAGCAATTACATTAGAAGGTCCTGGATACAGTGG
>NW_006408522.1:33070995-33079982 GCF_000296735.1 Chrysochloris asiatica | reverse complement strand
TGAATATGAAACTAATGATCTTGTCTTTAAACATTCGCTTGATTCAGAATAAAAAGTTACTTTTTTAAAGTAACTTGGGGTATTATAAATATATTACATGTATTCAAGAAAGCCTAAGCACCAACCAAGAGGAAAGAATCTTTACAGCAAGGATCATTCCCATCCCATCTGTACACAGGGTTGATAGGGATAGCAACTTAAGACATCAGCTACCTAAAATAGGGGGGCTCTAAAGGCACAAAGTGACTGGCTTACAAGTTTTCAAGAGGGAGTTTAGATTCAGAGTGTGCAGTGGTGGGGGGAGTTAGAATCCCCACTGAGTAGTTTTCATCCTGTCTAGATAGGTGTGATGAAAGGAAATGGAGACAAGACTCTCATTATTCAATAGTGAGGAACTATTATCATGACTAACTGCAAATGTCACAATTGCATAGGTAGAAGTTTTATAGCAAAAAGAGGTGAGTGGTCAATCTTACAGTTCCAGAGCAGAGGACCCTAGGGCCATCAAGGAAGAAGAGCAGGAGCGGAGTGTGGGACCCTACACAGAGAAGCAGCGACACCAGAGATGGAGGCAGAGATGATGACATGCAGAGACGGAGCAGTTGAGGATTCTAGCCTCATGGAAGGAAAGGGGATGTGTGCTGGCAGCTAGTGGGAAGGCTTTCAGTATGTGCCCTTTGGCTGTCTCAATAATTGTATATTCCTGAGTGTTTGGGTGCACATCCAACAAAAACAACAACAAATAGAGGGAATAGAAGCAAATACTGTTGATTGATGAGCAGGGGACTATAATCATTGCAATGAAATGAATACAATAGGATGAGTGTAAAATTGATGTTCCCCATGTAAGCTATCACTAAATTCACAATAAAAACTTATTTTTTAAAAATGAGCAAGATGAGTAGAGAGATTAAAGATATAGAAAACTAAACTTCCAAGACATTAAAAGTATAATATCTAAGATGAAAAAGGCACTGGGAAAAACAAACTGGATGCAACAAACAGTAGATTAAACACTACAGAATATTAAGAGCTTGAAGATACAGAAACAGAAATTCTCCAAAATGAAACACATACTAAAAAGACAAAAATCAAATGAACTTTCAAGGATGAGAAAACTGTATATAATTTATTCTCAGTCATACATATTTTGAGAACTTTTATATCCTATACTGCAAACGGTATATTGAAAATATATCAAACTCTTATATTTCATAAATATGGATAGCACAAACTGTATGTATTTTTGTTACTCAGTGGATGTACATTAAATGGACCTGTCATTGCTATTCAAAGAGTAATTTTTCAACTTAGAGCTCCTTAGAATTTTTTTTTTTTTTAATATTCTAGGAACTTCTATTTAATTTCCAAAGGAAATATAAAAGTCTTCTTTCAAATAACTAACTTTGTTAGTACCTCAAAATTTTTTTTTTAAGTTTTTATTGTGGATTGAGTGAAAGTTTAGAGGGCAGATCACCTGTTTTACATTCAACAAATCATACAACTTGTTTCATCACAATGATTACAGTCCCCTCCATATACCATCAGTCAACAGTGTTTCTCTCTATTCACTTCAGCTTTTTTTTAAACACTCAGGCATATATAATAATTTACACCACCAAAGGGCACATTCTGCAAGTCTACTTCCTGGCCACTATCTCTTAGACCCTCTCTTCCCATGAATCTAAGTCCTCAGCAGCTCCCCTTCTCCATGTCCCCATCTCTGGCTCCATCTCTGGTGTTGCTGCTTCTCTGGATAAGGCCCCGTACTCCGCTTGGGCTCTGTTCCTCTGATGGTACTAGGGACTTTGTTTCTGGACTATAAAATTAACTACTCCCAGGTTTTTGTTACAAAAATTCCACCTTTACAATTGTGACAGTCACAGTTAGTCATGATAACAATTATTCACTATTGAATCATACAAATCTTATCCCTATCTCTTTTCAACAGACCCAACTAGACAAGATAAAAACTATTCAGGGGGACTCTTTCTTCCCTCACACACTCTAAAACTAAACTTCCACTTGAAACCTTGTAAGTCAGTCACTTCGTGCCTTTATCGGCCCCTCATTTTAGGTAGCCAATGTATTAAGTTGCCTGACCCTATTTATCCTGTGTACAGAGGGGATAATAGCATTGATACTTGATGTGAAGATTCTTCCTTCTCTGTTGCTATTTAGAGTTACTACATCCATGAGTATAGGTCAAGTTCACCAAATAGTAGCAATGTACCCTTGTTTCCTTTATGAAAAATTGTTTTCTTTGTTTTATCGTCCTCTAGTCAAGTTCTGATTATCAAGCCATTGAGACTAGGTCATATGGGTACTATCTGCAAGTTTGGGTGTTCTTGTGCATCTCCCCTCATTTCATATCAGCTGGATGCTTTACTCTCAGCTCTATCCCTCTATGGCTATGTCCTTTGTCCATGGGCTAAGGTGTCCCCAGTTTTCACCATAGTTTTGACCAACCAGCTCTTCCTGTTCTCTCTCTCATCTCCTGGTCAATGGGAGTCAATAGACCATGGTTGAACTCCATTTCTTCATTGCTGCCTTTCCCCCTCTTCCACTCACCAGTAGGCCAATGTGGTCCAGCAAACTTACATGCCTGCTCATATGTTTCCTCTGAGTTTCAGTCTTAGAGGGGAGTTTGTCCTGAAGGAACTTGATTGCTTGCCTTGATGGCTTCCCAGCAAACAGCTGGCTTACTGTTGTAGTAGCCAGACAGACTTCCATTTTTGTTTTGGGTTCTTCCTGATGATCTTTCTTTGAAGATGTATCTTCTATCGCGCTAGCAGTTCCAGGCTGGTCTGCTTGTCCTTTCTAGTGGGAATATCCCACCTCAGAAAGTTCTGGATAGTACTCAAGATTCCACCTAAGGTCTTAAAAGCTTGTCAGCGGTCATACAGCTATTGGCCTTGTCCTGCCTGGAGCATAGGAGAATAAAGACAATAGGAGAATAAAGACAACCTCAACTCAAGTGAAAACTTGGTTTAAAGAACTAATTCCCATGTAAACCACAACCTGAGACCAGAAGAACTAGATGGTGCCCTACTACTCCTATTGACCACTCTTGCCAGGAACAAAATAGAAGTTCTTAGAGTGAGTGAAAAATAGAGAACAAAATTAAAATATGTGAAAAAGACGAGACTTTTCTAATCTGATACAAACAGGAGGACCCCCTGAGATGAGTGCCCTAAAACAACCTTCTAATTCGGAACTTAAGTCAAAGGTCAAATAACAGAATGGCCTATGAAATAAACAATTATATCCATGAGGAATGTGCTTCTAAGAACAATCAACTATGAGAAAAATAGAAAACTTTTGACCAAAAGTTAAGATGAGAAGGCAGGAAGGGGCACGGGAACCAGAAAAATGAAAGCACAGAACCCAGGATGAAAATGGGGAGGGTGTTGACACAACGGGGGCATAGCAACCAATGTCATAGAGCGATCTGTGAACAAGTTATTGAATGGAAAACTAATTTGCTGTGTAAAATTTCACCTAAAGCACAATAAAATGTTTTTGGAAAAAAAAAAAAAAGATTCCACCTAAGGTCCTATACTCTGCAAAGGCTCCTCAAGAGGCCTATTTCACTGGGCAAGTTTTAGAACTCCTTTTAGGTATTCCAATAAGTTATAGGCTGAAGACAGGCTTACAAGCTTTCTCAGACATTTTATCTTGTTTCTGGAAATATGCTGATATGGTCATCTCTTTTTTGATTTTTGGGCATATTCAGTGGTTAGCTGTGGCCTTTCTGATTGCCTCCAAGTAAATGTGATCAGGAGGTGGGCTTCCCTTTTCACTCTTCTTCCTGAGAAATTTCAAGATGCCACTATTGGTCGTTATGATGTAACTCAGGAGTTAATATTTGGCCTGTTTCCTTTTTAGTCTGCCTGTCCCACTCCACAACCCCTGTTCAGGACTTTTTCCTAGTGATAAACAGTTCAGTGCCGGCTATGGCCATTTTGCACTACTGTTTGGTTTTAAGTGGAAACTGTCACTTTAAATTTTGAGGAGATCTGTGTAAATGTGTAATAGAATCCTCCAGGGTTGTAGGTGGGGTGTCCAATCGCTCAGGCACCCCCTCTAGTTACCACAATGGAGGTGCGCAGCCAGCAAGAGACCAATGAACAGATACATAAAAAAAAGGAATGTCCACACCTTTATCTCTGTGGTTCTGTCAGGCGTCCGTGGCTGCTTTGATCCTTCCCCCACTCGGTCTTGCCCAAGATGGCGGCTCAGGGAGCAGTTGAACATCTTGGATTAGAAAGCTTAGAATTTCTTGCTTCTGCTACAAATTCCAATGACTGTAAACCTTCCAATTTTCTAAATGTTCATTTATATGTGGTCCAGTATTCTGTGTTGCTGCTGACAGAGCTCCTCAATACACTTCTACCCTATCCGCCATCTTGTTTGTTCTCAGTCTCCTTAGAATTCTTGTTCATGAATGAAATAAATTATATATTCATTTTTCCCAAAAAAAATACATGGAAATGAACAGAGCTATGAGACAGTATCAAAAGGCTTAACACTCATGTAACTAAGGTCCAGAAGGAGTGGACAAAGGTTATTTAGACATCTATTCCATTGTTCAGAGTCCTGGTGTGGTGCTATGGGATAATGAAGTAGACAGCAAAGTCCAGTTGAACTGCTGGTCAGTGGTTCCAACTCACCAGCCACTCCTCAGAAACCCTACATAGGGCTGCTGTAAGTCAGAACCAACTCGATGATACTTAACAACTCTGATGTTCATTTATTATAACCATGGTGGTAGTGGTGGTTGTGTGCCACGGAGTCAGTTCCAACTCATAGTGATCCTGGACAGGGTTTCCCAGGCTATAAATCTTTATGGGAGCAGAAAGCCTCATCTTTCTCCTGCTCCTTTACTGTCTTTTAAAATTTCTCTCCATTTTTAATATATATTTTATTTACCTTTTACATTTATCAGACTCAGAGCAATCTCATGTTGGAAAAAACTATGAAGAAAAAAAAAAGTCCAAACTTTTGTTAAGTTTGATGAAGATTATGAATATATAATATCCCTTCTGTTAACAAAGATCAAATCCTTTCAAAGTCATCATGATCTATTATGTAGATAGATAGTATTTAGAATACTTGACCTATATCTTGGAAATAAAATGTGTTAAGAAGCTGTAGCTATCTCACATATCTCAAAAGTCAATATTTTTCTCATATAATAAAAATTATCTAAATTAGGTTTTATAATAAAACAAAACCACAGACACAAGTTTACAAAGATTATACATCAGCTACGATTTTCAAGACATCTAATATACTGATGTAAGCAGTAGAAATAAGGTCCAAAGACAGAATAAACACAGCAAAATCTCATTTTTATTCATGGGACTTAGCAAGAAACTGCTGAAGACTAGAGTAAACAGATGAAGACTTGTAAATAATCTTATTTGTTGATAACAAAAGAGCAACAAAACTAAACAGCGCTTAAGTTGAACAGTTCTTCCTAAACTTTTACAACAGAGAAATTATACTCTGAACAGCATGGAATCTCTTTGAGTTCAATAAACATATCCAAAACAGTAAAATAACTATTAAAAATAAAGAATATGGTTATAATTACTGACAACAGAATAAATGTATAAACAGCCTAGTTCTCTTCCCCTGAATACAACACTAACAACACATAAATTCTTCCCTTATATAAAGTAAAGTATAACTTACATAGCCAGATTACAAGAAAAACATGTAACTAAACAAGATCATATGTTGGATAAAATCAACTGTAACCAAATGAACCAAAGCACTGTATCTATGATCCTCTCACTTAGACAAATGCTGAAAAAAATTTAATCATATACAGAATCTTTCTTGTAATAATTCTTACTATAATAAGAATTTTAAGTACATAGCTTCCTTTTCAAAATTTAGCAAAATTAAGGTAAGCAGGGGTTAATATAAAGATCAATAATGTTATAGTAAATGAGAATAGATTCAAATTCTCACTGCAATGCCATTATTATACAACTATTTCTTATTTTGCATAGTTAACCATTTGTACTCATCTGTCCTGTGACCAATTAGTAATTCAAGAGGAGAGTGTTTATATTATTCTTATTTCCAAATAAAAACTTTGGCACTAATCTATGATAAAGGATTTTTTTTCTAATTTAAAAATGTATTTATAAATTGTTGTTGTTAAGTGCCATCAAGTTGATTCCGACTCATAGCGACCCTGTACAGGGTTTCCAAAGAGCGACTGTTAAGCTTGAACCGCCAACCGTGCAATTCAAACATCTTTGTAGTCTGGCGCATTAACCCACAGCACCACACCAGGACTATATAAATTAATAGCACTTAAGGAGCTCTGGTAGCGTAGTGGTTACGAATCGGGCTGCAAGCCACAAAGTCAGCAGTTTGAAACTACCAGCTGTTCCGTGGGAGAAAGATGAGGCTTTCTGCTCCCGTAAAGATTTACAGCCTCGGAAACCCTGTACAGGGTCACTATGAGTCGGAACCGACTCCACGGCACATAACAACAACAACAATCATAATCATAAGAACCTATAAAATAGACCAAGAGGCAGTCGTTCAAACATAACAAGGAGATTGATACTCAATGATTTAAAATAGGAAAGGTGTGCACCAGGGTTGTATCCTCTCTCCATGCTTATTCAATCTGTATGCTAAGCAAACAACTCAAGAAGCTGGATTGTCTAAAATCGATAGGAAACTACAACACCTCTACAAGAAAAAGACAAATAATCCAATTAAAAATGGGCAGAGATTAGAAAAATAATCAACCACCATATAAATAAGAAAACAGAAAAGAATCACATGATCATATCGAGTAATACAGAAAAGGCATTTGACAACCAATCCTGAAAAAAAAACAAAGTAGGAATTGAAGGGAAATTCTTCAACATAATTAAATGCATATATACAAAACCAACAGCCTACATTACTCTCAATGGAGAGAAACTGAAAACCTTACCTCTGCAAACAGGAACCAGACAAGGATGCCCTTTGTCACCACTCCTATTCAATATTGTGCTGGAAGTCTTAGCAAGAGCTACAGGGCAAGACAGGGAAATTAAAGGCATTCAAATTGGCAAAGAGGAAGTCAAACTCTCTCTATTTGCAGACAATATGATCCTATACACAGAAAACCCCAAAGACTCAGTAAAAAAGCTACTAGACCTCATTGGAAGATTCAGCAAAGTGGCAGGATACAAAATCAACATACAAAAATCAGTTGGATTCCTCTATACCAAAAATGACAGCGCTGAAAAGTACATTAGGAAAGCAATATTATTTACAATAGCTGCACAAAGGATGTACTATCTAGGAATAAATGTAACCAGAGAAACAAAGGACTTATACAAAGAAAACTACAAAACATTACTACAAGAAACCAAGAGACCTACAAAAATGGAAGAATGTACCATGCTCCTGGATAGGAAGACTTAACAAGGTGAAAATGTCGATACTGCACAAAGCAATTTACACATATAATGTAATCCCAATCCAGATTCCAATCCAGACATTCTTCAAGGAGAGAAAAAAATTACAAACTTTATATGCAATGAAAAGATACCAAGGATAAGCAAAGCACTGCTTAAGAAGAAGAATAAGGTTGGAAACCTCTCACTCCCTGATTTCAAAACTTATTACATGGCTACAGTGGTCAAAACAGCTTGGTACTCATACAATGAAAGATTCATTGATCAATGGAACAGAATTAAAAATCTAGAAATTAATCCATCCTTATAAAGCCAACTGATTTTTGACAAAGTGCCTAAATGCATCACATGGGGAGGTGATAGGCTCTTCAACATGTGGTGCTGGCAGAACTGGAAAGTGATATGCAAAAGACTGAAACAAGACCTTTACCTCATGCCTTATACAAAAACCAACTCAGCATGGATTAAAGACTTAACTGTGAATTCCAGAATTATGAAAGCCAGCAATGAAAAAATAGGGACAAATGTGAGGGCACTAACTCAGGGAATACACAGACTACAAAACATTTTGAAAACAACACAAACAAAAATAGACAAAAGAGATGAATGGGACATATTAAAAATTAAAAACTTCTGTGCATCAAAAGACTTCACCAGAAGAGTAAAAATGGAACCCACAGAATGGGAAAAAATCTTTTGAAATGACACATAAGACAAGGGACTCATTTCTAAAATATATAGAAAACTACAACACCTCTATAAGAAAAAGACAACCCAATTAAAAAATGGGCACAGCACAAGAACAGACACTTCACCAAGGAGGAAATCTGGGCAGCCAACATATGAAGAAATGCTCACGATCACTCGCCATTAGAGAGATGCAAATCAAAACAACAATGAGCTATCATCTCATACTAAAAATAACAGCAAAGATCAAAATAGTAGAGAACAATAATTGCTGGCGGGGATGTGGAGAGACTGGGATGCTCTTACATTGCTGCAGGGATTTAAAATGGTCCAACCTCTCTGGAAAACAATATGGTGCTTCGTCAAAAGGTTGGAAATAAAAATACCTTATGATCCAGCAATTCCTCTACTTGGTATTTACCCACAAGAAATACGAGCCATAACACCAGTAGATATATGCACACCCATGTTCACAGCAGCACTATTTACAATAGCAAAAAGATGGAGACAGCCAAAGTGCCTATCAATTAAAGAATGGATAAACAAACTGAGGTACATACACACAATGGAATATTATGTTAACTTGAAGAATAACAAGGAAGCTGCAAGCCACCGCATAACATGGATGAACCTTGAGGACATTATGTTGAGTGAAATTAGTCAGTCACAAATGGAGAAATACTGCATAGGACCATTACTGTAAAAGACTAAGAAAAAGAACCCATATTAAAGGGGGTGTGATTCTTTGCTGGTTACTAGGATATGGGAGGTAGGGTGAGGGGAGGGCAGGGAAAGTGAAGCACAGGGTAGGGAATAGACACAGGATAGTTTGGGTGCTGGGGGGGGGCAACACACAAGAAG
>NW_006408522.1:33063620-33070781 GCF_000296735.1 Chrysochloris asiatica | reverse complement strand
AGACACTTGAGGTGGGGAGAAAGGAATAGCCAGAAATATCACCACAGAAAGCTTGTAAGTCCATCTTGTGCTGATAACTGATTGGTATACCTAAAATGGGGCTACAACATGCCCAGTGAAGGAGGCTTCCTGCGGAGCCTCTGCATTACATAAGACCATAGGTAGAATCCTGAACTACATCCAGAATCTTCTGAGGTGGGAAATTTCCACCTGAAAGGACAAGCAGACCAGCCTGGTGCGGCTACAAGAACAGAAGAAACTTATTTCAAGAAAGACCGACAGGAAAAATACAAAACAATATAGGCAGTCCAAGTGCTTACTACAAGAACAAGCAAGTTGCTCACCCAGGAGACATCAAAGCAAGTGGTCGGGTTCCCTCAGGGCAAATTCCCTTCCAAAACTAAGACTCAATGGGAATACATGCTCTGACTGGTGACTACATTCGTCACCGATAAGGGGAAGTGAGGGGAAAACAGCAATGAAGCTGCGAGCTAAGCCCTACAACGTTCAATAGACTCCAACCAGGTGGAGACCTGGTTGGCCCGCAATGAGGCAAGACCTGTGAACTCTTGGGCCCAGAGTCAGTGACATAGCCACAAAGGACTAGACTGGAGAGTGAAGAGTCCAGCTGATAAGAGGGCATATGCATAAGAACACCCACACTTGCAGATAATACCTACTTGACTTGGCTTCAAATATTGGATGATCAGACCTCAACTAGAAGAAGTAAGAAGAGGAAAAAAGAGTAATATGATACAATTTGATGAACTTGACTTACACCTATGGATGCAGTAGGTCAAAAGAGGGAATAAATCTTTACAGCAAGGATCATTCTCACCCCCTCCATACACAGAGTAGACAGGGATGGGCAACTTGGACATTGGCTACCCAAAATGCGGGGGGGAGTGTTACAAAGGCAAGAAGTGACTGGCTTACAAGCTTTCAAGAGGGAGCCTAGATCCAGAGGGCGTGGAAGATGGTACAATCTCCACTGAGTAGTATCCAATCTGACTGAGTGGGGTTGATGAAAGGAGATGGGGATAGGTCCCTTGTGATACAATAGTGAATAATTGCTATCAGGACTAACTGTGAGGATTGGAAATGTAAAGATAGATGTTTTGTAGCAAGGACTGACTTTGCAGTCTAGGAACGGAGGTCTCTGGGATCATCAAGGGAGAAGAGCGCAGGGGAGAATAGCGGAGAGCAGCACCCTACCCAAAGAAGTAGTGATGCGAGAGAGGCAGAGACGATGACGTGGTGAGATGGAGTGGCTGGGGACTTTAGACTCAGAGAGAGAGATGGGCTGTGTGCTGATGACCAGCAGAGGGGGGTGGGGGTGGGGGGCAGGCTTCCAGGGTATACCTTTTGGTTGTTTTTTTGATGCATGAAGGGGATTGTAACCATGACAATGAAACGATATACAACAGGATGAATGTAAAGCTAATATTCTCCAATGTAAACTATCACATAATTCACAATAAAACATTTAAAAAAAAAGAAGGATGAAGACAGCCTAAAGTACCCATCAATGGAAAACTGGATAAACCAACTTTGGTACATACACACAATAGAATATTATGCTACCTGGAAAAATAATAAGGAAGCTGCAAGCCACCATATAACACGGATGAAACTTGCAGACATTATGCTGAGTGAAATTGTTGTTGTTGTTGTTGTTAGGTGCCATCGAGTCGGTACCGACCCATAGCAACCTTATGCACAGCAGAATGAAACACTGCCTGATCCTGGGCCAACCTCACTTGTTGCTCACTACTCATGCTTGCGTCAATTGATACTGCCACTTGGCCAGTCCATCTCGTTGGGGGTCTTCCTCTTTTTCTCTGATCCTCCACCTTACCAAACATGATATCCTTCTCCAGTGACTGGTCCCTCCTGACAATATGTCTGAAGTATGAGAGACGAAGTTTGGGCATCTGGGCCTCCAAGGAGCACTCTGGCTTCACTTCTTCCAAAAAGGATCTATTGGTTCTTTTGGAAGCCCGTGGCACTTTCAATATTCTCCTCCAACACCATTAGTCAGTTACAAAAGGACAAATATTGCATAAAACCATTATTTTAAAAGCTTAAGAAAAGATACTTATACTAAAAGGGAAAAAAAAAATTTCTTTGTGGGTTACCAGTAATGGGAGTTTGGGGGGTTAAAGGGTGGTGGGAGGGAATAGTAGAGCACAGGGTAGGGGGCAAACACATCATAGTTCAGGTGTTCGGGAGGGCAACACACAAGAAGGGAGAGGGTTTTGCAAGAACAATGTATATAGGGGAACACTGAGGCAGGTTTACATGGGCTAAATGGGACAGCGGTAACTAGTTATGTATGTTCAACCTTGGAACAACAGGGGTCTGTGATACAGGGATCGAAGCATAGTCTGAAGAGGGGAAATAATGTTAATAAGATGCTTAACTGTCTTATGAATATTGTTTTCTCTTGCCTACTACTGTAAAATAGACACAAGTGGGATAGAAAGGAATATCAGGAAACATAATTACAGAAAGCTTGGAAAGCCTGTCTTCAGCCTATAAAAATACCTAAAAGGGGTTCTAGAACTTGCCCAGTGACATAGGCTTCTCTTTTTTTTGACATAGGCTTCTTGTGGAGCTTTTGCAGTGTATAGGACCTTAGCCCCATCCAGAACTCAATCCAGAACCTTCTGAGGTTAGACATTCCCACTAAAAAGGACAAGCAGACCAGCCTGGAACAGCTAGAGGAACAGAAGATACTTCTTGAAAGAAAGACCAGCAGGAAAAATCCAGAACAAAAATGGCAGTCTGATTGGCTACTACAAGAACAAGCAAGTTGTTCACTGGGGAGCCATCAAGGCAAACAACCAAGTCCATTCAGGACAAACCCCCCTCCAAAAATGAAATTCAAAGGGATCACACAAGCAGGCATGTAAGCTTACTCGTGACCACATTTGTCTACTGGTGAGTGGAAGAGGGGGAAAGGTAGCACTGAAGAAATATGCTGAGTTCAACCATGTTCCATAGACTCCCACTGACCTGGAGATGAGAGAGTTAAGAGGAAGGTCGCTAGTTGGTCCAAAGTGTGGTGAGACCTGGGGACTTCTGAGCCCATGGACAAGGACATAGCCACAGAGGGCTACAGCTGAGAGTGAAGCATCCAGCTGATATGAAGTGAGGAGAAATGCACAAGAATGCCGAAACTTGAAGATAGAACCCATTTGACCTAGCCTCAATGGCTTGATAATTAGAACCCGACTAGAGGAAGATAAAAAAAAAATTTTATAAAGGAAACAAGTGTCAATTGCTACAATTTAATGAACTTGACCTATACTTATGGCTGCAGTTGCTCAAAATAACAACTGAGAGGAAAGGAGTTTTCACATCAAAGATCAATCCTATCTCCTCTGTATATAAGGACGGGCAACTTAGACACTGGCTACCTAAAATGAGGAGGACATAAAGGCAAGAAGTGACTGGTTTACAAGTTTTCAAGAGGGAGTTTAGTTTAAGAGTGTGCGGGGAAGATAAGAGTCCCCACTGAATAGTTTTCATCTTGTCTAAACGGGTGTGGTGAAACAGATGGCGATAAGATTCTTATTCAATTGTAAGTAATTATTATCATGACTAATTGCAACTGTCACAACTGTAAAGGTAGAAGTTTTGTAAACAAAAATGGGGGTGTAGTTAATGTTACAGTCCAGTAACAGAGGATGCTAGGACCATCAAGGAGAACAGCATGAGTAGAATGTGGGACCCTATCCAGAGAAGCAGTGGCACTAGAGATGGAGGCAGAAATGAGGACATGGAGAGAGAGAGCAGCTGAGGACTCCAGACTCACAGAAAGAGAAGGACTGAGAGCTGACAACCAGGAGGCAGACTTGCAGAATGTGCCCTTTAGGTTGTTTAAATTATTATATATTCCTGAGTGTATCTGTGCACCTTCCCCCTCCCCTTTAAAATAACACCAGAGGTAATAGAAGCAAATACTGTTGAATGATGATGCACGGAAGAAACTGTAATCATCGCAATGAAACAATGAGTATAAAAACCTATATTCTCCCATATAAATTATCACTCAAATCACAACAAAAGCTTTAAAACCAAAAATCAGATGGCTTTGGGTTCTGGAAGGGCTTGGACATGTCTGAACGGGAAATAAATCTGAAACATAAAAAAAAAAGAAGAAGCCTGATTATATGAAGAATATCATGGCATCAAGATTAAGGAAGAACTCATTAACAACCTGTGATATGCAAATGATACAATCTTGCTTGCTGGAAGCAAAGCAGACTTAAAATACTTACTAATGAGAATCAAAGACTATAGACTTCACTACAGGTTGCACCTCAGTGTATAGAAAACAAAAATACCACTAGACCAATAAATGACATTATGATAAATGGAGAAAAGATTGACATTGTCAAAGACTTTATTTTGCTTGGACTCAAAATTAACACTCATGAAAGCAGCAGTCAAGAAATCAAACAATGTGTTACATTGGGAAAATCTGCGGCACAAGACCTTTTTAAAGTGTTCAAAAGCAAAGATGTCAGTGTGAAAACTAAGATGCACCTGACTCAACAAGCCACGGTATTTTTCAATTCCCTCATATGCATGTTGGACAATGAGTAAGGAAGACTGTAGAAGAATCAATCATTTGAATTATTATACTAGAGAAGAACATTGAAAGTACCACGGACTGCCAGATGAACAAACAAATCTGTCTTGAAAGAAGGACAGTTAGAATGCTCCTTAGACATGAGACATACAAACTTCATCTCTCGTTCTTTGGATGTGTTGTTAAGAGGGATTGTTGTTGTTGTTAAGTGCCGTCAAGTCAGTTCTGACCCATAGCAACCCTGAACAGGGTTTCCGAGGTTGTAAATCTTTACAGGAGCAGAAAGCCTCATCTTTCTCCCGCGGAACAGCTGGTAGTTTTGAACCACTGACCTTGCGGTTCACAGCCCGATTCGTAACCATTGCGCTAAGGACATCATGCTTGGTAAAGTAGACGGGCAGCAAAAAAAGAGGAAGGCCCTCAACAAGATGGAGTGACAAAATGGCAGCAACAATGGGCTTAAGCATAGCAATTGTGAGCATGGCACAATGGGCAGTGTTTTGTTCTGTTGTGCAGTCTCTATGAGTCAGCATGGACTTGATGACACCTAGCAAAAAATGTATTTATATATTTTTAAATTTACAAAGATAATCAGATTATATCCTAATTACTTATATATTTAATGACTCATCTATAAGCTGCTGGACCCTGGCTATAGCGATATCTGTAAATACTTACCTAGATGAGCTCTTTCTTGTAACCATCATACCTTAACAACTGATAGCAACTAGTCCTGCATTCTAATGGTTCAAATCAGAAGTGTGAGTCCTCAAACAAGAACTCTGTCAGTACTTAAGAAATTGAGGCCTGGGAAAATCTAAGTAGAAATGTATACTAAGGGGAAAGAATGACTCTAGTTTTCTGAGAGGATTTGTCTAAATGGGTTTCTGGAGTTCTGTGAACATGTAAGTCGATTTTTGTTATTTATTTAACTGTACTATATCTGCTAACCTCTGGATCTGGTGGACTCACCTCCTAACTAAGTTAGGTATGTGTTATATGCTCACCTGGCATTCTGCATTTTCCTTTCAAAATACTTGGAACACTTGTAATTCCTTGTTTGACAACTGTCTGCCCCCACTATAATGTAGGTTTCAAAAGTGAAATAATTTGTGTCTTGTTTACTACTGAATCTCTAACTTCTAGATTAGTAACATAGTAAGTAAAGAATAAATGAGTGAATGCATGAATGAGACAAAGTTTAGAGAGTCTGAGTTAACGTGGTGGCAATGAAAATGTCAGGGACGACTGGGGGGCAGGCTTGCAGGGTATACCCTTTGGTTGGTTGATGATGCATGGAGGGGACTGTAACCATGGCAATGAAACAATATACGATAGGATGAATGTAAAGCTAATGTTCTCCATGTAAACTATCACATAATTCACAATAAAACAATAAAAAACAAAAAGAAAGAAAGTGTCAGGGAGGTGTTTCACATAGTAGAATCAGGGCAAGAGGGAGCAAAAAGATAACTTAAAATTGTTAATTTAGATGAATGGTTGTATGGTGGTACCTTTCATTTATAAAATTAAGAAAGTTTAAAAGAGGGCTGAGTTTTGTTTGAGACATGCTGGATATTTAACATGCTAGAAAAGTCCAGAAGAAATAGCAACCTAATCTAGTTTATTATCTATCATATAACTTAACTTTTTAAAAAACCATTTTCTCTAGAGGCAAGATTCATACTTTTCTCTTTGTTGTTGGGTGCTATTGAGTCAGTTCCGATTCACAGAAACCCTATAAAAAGTTTCCAAAGTTGTAAATCTTTATGGGAGCAGAAAGCCTTCTATTTCTCCTATGGAGCAACTGGTGGATTCCAACCACCGACCTTGCTATAAAACAGCACAACAGAACACTGAGGTCTGGGCTTGATGGTGGCTAGGGTGGAGGTGCAGTGAAGTTCACTATCAGCCATACCACAGAATACCAAGCAAAGCAGATCCAGGGGAGAGCTCCAAAACTCAGAACCACAGAGATAGGAATATTTTGAAAGTTTGAAGGCTTATAGATTGTGGAACTTGAAGCTGAAGTAAGAAATTGCGTACTTTTGAATCTGCCGGGCTCGGAGGTCTGGAGCCAACATCTTGGGCAAGACCAAGCAGGGAGCAGACCCATCACAGAAAAACGCCACAGGAACCTCGAAGCAAAGGTGGACAATACACTTGGTCAGTTTTGCTTTGTTCTGATTTTCTTTTTTTGGTATCTGGTCATTGACGCGCCCACTGTTTGTGCACCTCCATTCTGGTGATTAGAGGGGGAGCCTGAGTGAGTGGACACCCCCACCCTCACCACTGGTGGGTTCTTCTGCCACGCAAGTGCACAGATACTCAGCTTAAGAGCAGGCCCTGAACGTTTTTTGTTTGGTTGGTTTTTGTTTTGTTTTTTAATATGGGAAAGGGCAGGACAGGGCTGTAGAGAGGGAAAGAGAATTTTTTAAAAAACAGGCTGAAAATTAAATTGAAGCCTGAGGCATAGCATAGCAACCAACAGTGGCATCTTGAAATCTCTCAGGCAGCTTTGAAAGCAAGAAGCTGAAGAGAGGACATTAAAGTCATACTCA
>NW_006408522.1:33061314-33062360 GCF_000296735.1 Chrysochloris asiatica | reverse complement strand
TTCCAACAACATTCTTCAAACAGATGGAAAGGACAATTACTAATTTTATATGGAAAGGAAAGAGACCCAGGATAAGCAAAGCACTGCTTAAAAGAAAGAACAAGGTTGGAAGCCTCTAACTCCCCGATTTCAAACTTTACTACATGGCTACGGTGGGAAAAACAGCCTGGTACTGGTACAATGAAAGAGACATTGATCAATGGAACAGACTCGATATTCCAGGTATCAATCCAACCACCTACAGCCAAAAGATCTTCGACAAAATGCCTAAGCACATTGCATGGGAAAGAGACAATCTCTTTAACAAATGGTGCTGGCAGAACTGGAAAACGATATGTAAAAGACTGAAACAAGACCTTTGCCTCACACCATATACAAAAATAAACTCAACATGGATTAAAGATGAAATGTGAATCCCAAAATTATGAAGATTATCAATGAAAAAATAGGGACAAACGTGAAGGTACTAATCCAGGGCACACATTTTGAAAAGTACACAAACAAAAACAGACAAAATAGACAAGTGGGACATACTAAATATTGAAAAACTTGTGTTCATCAAAAGACTTCACCAAGAGAGTAAAAAGGCAACCCACAGACTGGGACAAAATCTTTTGCAACGACATAACGGATAAGGGACTCATCTCTAAAATATATAGGAAAATACTACACATCACAGAAGTAAGACAAATAACCCAATTAAGAAATGGGCACAGGATATGAACAGACACTTCACCAGGGAGGAGATCCGGGCAGCCAACAAACATATGAAGAAATGTTCACGTTCACTAGCCATTAGAGAGATGCAAATCAAAACAACAATGACATATCATCTCACACCAGCAATAATAGCAAAGATCAAAAAAGTTGAGGACAATAAATGCTGGCGGTGATGCAGAGAGACTGGGACACTCCTGCATTGCTGGTGGAACTGCAAAATGGTCCAACCTCTCTGGAAAGCAATATGGAGCTTCCTCAGAAGGTTGAAAATAGAAATACCATTCGATCCAGCAATTCCTCTACTTGGTATTTACCCACAAGAAAAA
>NW_006408522.1:33021704-33052460 GCF_000296735.1 Chrysochloris asiatica | reverse complement strand
AGACAACAACCAGAGACTGACATACATGCCAGCACCTCCCTGAATTAAGTCAACAGAAGGAAGAATCGAGAACAGAACAAAACTATAAGAACAAACTCAGAGAATCTGGGAGGTCAGCCTATGATAAAAACAAGTACAATGTAAAAGAAGGAACAGAGATCCAGATGGTGAGAAGGTCAGGTAGATTACAGGATAAAATAGACTGCACTAAATGGAGATAAAAGTTAATGGACTATAAGGCAACCTCAAAGAAATTTAACACTTCACAACATACCAAGAGAATGAAAATCCAAGAAGAACATGGAAACACTAAAACTATGAGGAAACACACAAGAAAGAACACAAAAGGAATGAACTCAACAAAGGAAGACACACAGAACAAAGAAAGCAGCAACACCACCAAAAACAAACATAATGGCAGCAATTAATCAATACCTATCGATAATTACACCAAATGTAAACGAATTAAATGCAGCTGTTAAGAGACAGAGGGTGGCAGAATGGATAAGAAAACAAGATTCTTCAATATGCTGTCTGCAAGAGACACATCTTACACGCAGAGACAAAAGCAGATTAAAAGTCAAAGGATGGAAAAAAATATACCAAGCTAACTGCAACAAAAAACGAACATCAGCGGTAGTACTAATCTCTGATAAAATAAACTTCAAGGTTAAAAAAAAGCATAATAGATAAAGATGGACATTATTCTCATGATTAAAGGGACCACTGAACAAGATGAAATAACAATAAATATCTATGCTCCCAATGAAAGAGCTCCAAAATATATAAAGCAAACTCTAATAGATTTGAAGAAAGAAATTAATGAATCTACAATAATAGTGGTGATTTTAATACACCACTTTCAAAAATGGATAGAACACCCAGAAATTTGACAATGACACAGAAGAACTAAACAACACAATCAGCCAACTGGATGTCATAGATGTGTACAGAGCATTCAACCCAACAACTGCACAATACACATTCTTTTCCAGTGCACATGGAACATTCTACAGAATAGACCATATTTTAGGCCACAAAACAAATCTCCACAAATTTACAAATACCAAAATACTACAAAGCATCTTCTCAGACCACAATGCTATCAAATTAGAAATCAACAATAGAAGACCAAGGAAATCAAGTCAAATACATGGAAACTGAATAACACCCTGCTGGAAAATGACTGGGTAGTAGAAGAAATTAAACGTGAATTCACAAAGTTCCTAGAAACAAACGAAAACGAAAACACAACATGACAAAATCTTTGGGACATGGCGAAAGTGGTGCTGAGAGGACAATTTATTGCAATAAATGCACACATCCAAAAAAGAAGAAAGAACAAGAATTAACATATTAACACAGAATCTACCACAATTAGAAACAGACCAACAGAGGGAACCTACAGCCACCAGAGGAGATGGTTGAAGAGCTGCTGGAAGAAAATTTCACTAACATCCTAAAAAGTGAAAAGATAAGCATTCAAGAAGCTCAACGAGCCCCAGGAAGGACAGGCCTTAAAAGACAATCACCAAGACATATAATAATCAAGCTCTCCAAAATCAAAAATAAAGACAGAATCCTGAAAGCAGCTAGGGAAAAGAGAAGTGTGACATACAAAGGCATTCAAATCAGATTAAGCTTGGATCTCTCAACAAAAACCATGCAGGCAAGAAGGCAATGGGGAGACATATATAAAACCCAGAAAGAAAAAAACTGTCAACCAAGAATCCTCTACCCAGCAAAACTGTCCATCAAATACTATGGTGTAATCAAAACATTCCAGGATAAACAGAAGCTAAGGGTTTTTGCCAAAGCCAACCTTGCTATGAAAAGCATCCTAAAGGTAGTTCTGTGGGCTGAGAACCAACAAGAACAGGCAACAATTAGAGATTGATGTACATGGCAACATCACCCTGAACTCAACTGACAAATGGAAGAGTCAAGAACAGAATAAAATTATAAGAACAGAGGATCTGGGAGGTCAGTCTATAATCAAAACAATTAAAATGTGAAAGAAGGTAAACACAGAGGAACAGAGATTCAGGCGGTGGGAAGGTCAGGTAGACTGCAGGATAAAATAGACTGTCTTAAATGGAGGGAAGAGTTAATGGAATATAAGGTAACCACAACAGTGGGGTTGGTGCAGGGAGTTTAGTTCGGGTGTTGGAAGGGCAATACAAAAATGGGGAGGAGGCAGAAGAACAAGATACATAGGGGAACACTGAGACAGGTTTGCATGGCCTAAATGGAACAGAGGTAAATAGTGATGCATGCTCAACCTTGGAACAACAGGGCTCTGTGATACAGGGATCTAGGCACAGCTTGAAGAGAGAAAATAAAATGCTTGACTGGCTTGTGAATATTTGTTTCCCTTGCCTACTATTGTAAAATATATACTTGAATGGGATAGAAATGAATGTTGGGAAATATGATTAGAGAAAACTTGTAAGCCCGTCTTCAGCCTATAACTGGAATACCTAAAAGGGGATCTAGAACTTGCCCAGTGAAATAGGCCTCTTGCAAAGCCTTTGCAGAGTACAGGACCTTAGGTGGAATCCTGAGTCCCATCCAGAACCTTATGAGGTGGGACATCCCCACTATCAAAGTCAAGGAGACCAGTCTGGAACAGCTAGAGCAACAGACGATACGTCTTCAAAGAAAGATCATCAGGAAAAACCCAAAACAAAAATGTCAGCATGACTGGCTACTACAAGAATAATCAAGCTGTTCACCAGGAAGCTTTCAAGGCAAGCAATCAAGTTCCTTCAAGTCAAAATCCACTCTAAGACTGAAACTTAAAGGGAACACAAAAACAGGCATGTAAACCTGGTGGCGACCACATTGGTCTACTGGTGAGTGGAAGTGGGGGA
Organism: Chrysochloris asiatica; assembly: GCF_000296735.1. Lineage (NCBI taxonomy): Eukaryota > Metazoa > Chordata > Mammalia > Afrosoricida > Chrysochloridae > Chrysochloris > Chrysochloris asiatica. Next base: position 33,049,587 of record NW_006408522.1, on the reverse strand, counting down.
ATGGCAGCAATAAAGAACTGAGCTAAATTCAACCACAGTCCACTGACCTGAAAATGAGAGAGAGAAAAGGAAGGGCTGGTTGGTTCAAAGTGTGGTGAGACCTGGGGACACTTGAGCCTACGGACAAGGGCATAGCCACAGAGAGCTAGAGCTGAGAGTGAAGCATCCAGCTGATATGAAGTGAGGGGAGATGCACAAGAACACCCAAACTTGCAGACAGTACCCATTTGACCTAGCCTCGATGGCTTGATAATCAGAACTCGACTAGAGGAAGATTACAAAAAAAAATTAATGAATATATTTAATAAAGGAAACAAGGGTAAATTGCTACAATTTAATGAACCTGACTTATACTCACGGAGGTAGTAACTCTAAATACCAATAGAGAGGGAAGAAGTCTTCACATCAAGTATCAATGCTTGATACACAACAAAGGGGATAGCCCCTCTGTACACACGGTAGATAAGGATGGGCAAGTTAAACATTAGCTATCTAAAATGAGGGGGTGATAAAGGCACGAAGTGACTGGCTTATAAGGTTTCAAATGGGAGTTTAGTTTAAGAGTCTGGGAGGAAAGAAAGAGTCACCACTAAATAGTTTTCTTCTTGTCTAACTGGGTCTGGTGAAAAGAGAAGGGGGTAAGAGTCATATGATTCGATAGTGCAATTGTTATCATGACTAATTGCTAATGTCACAATTGTAAAGGTAGAAGTTTTGTAACAATAACAGGGGTGGTTAATCTCACAGTCCAGAAACAGAGGACTCTAGGACCATCAAGGGAGAACAGCACAATCAGATTGCGGGGACCTTATCCAGAGAAGCAGCGATGCCAGAGACTGAGGCACAGATGGGGTCATGGAGAGGGGGAGTGGCTAAGGGCTCTAGAGTCATGGGAAGAGAGGGACTAAGAGCTTGTGGCCAAGAGGCCAACTTGCAGAATGTGCCCTTTGGAGGTGTAAATTATTATATATGCCTGTGTGCTTTTTTTTTTTTTTTAAGCTAAAGTGACTAGAAAGAAATACTGTTAACTCATGATCTGCCCTGTAAACTTTTACTCAATTCGCAATAAAAACCTTAAAAAACCCACTGTCATCAAGTTGCTTCTGATACTGACACATTGTGTTTCTGAGACCATAACCTCTCCTAGAACACACAGTCTCATCTTTCTCCCATGGAGTGGCGGACAGTGTGAATCACCAACCTTACAGTTAGCCGTACGACACTTAACCCACTGTCACCATGGCTCCTTCAGAGGTACTTGTTGTTGATAAGTGCCATTGAGTGGGACTTAATGACCCTGTATAGGGTTTCCATGGAGTGGCTAGTGGGTCTGAGGTAGGTGGTAGATTAAAAAAAACAAAAAAGGTGTAGAAGGTTTTTCAAACTTAATCCAAAACATACAACACATGGCAAACTAAATGTCAGACAAATATTAGCAAAATTTAGATTATATTATAAATATAATTATAAAAAATTATTTTAAAATATTTCGAGTATTTAGATGATTGAATAGCGATAAGGGAAACAATTACTTTAAAACTCTACATAAAGAAAAAATATATAAAAATATTCATGGATAAAAGCATTTTGGTAAAAACAGACATAATGGTAAATACGTCTTCTAATTCAATCATTTAAAAATACTGATATGACAACAAAAGCACAGCAGTAAAAGATACAATAGTTAAATGGAAATGTCATAAAATTAACTATTTTGTTGTTACATGCTATCAGGTCGGTGCTGACTTATAGTGACCTTGTATAGGGTTTCCAAGGAGCAGCTGGTTGGATTGAACTGCCCAACAAAAAGATAACAAAACTTCTACAACTTAATAACAATATGATAATCATATAAGTGATATCATGCTATATTTGTCCTTTTGCAACTGATTTATTTGCTCTGAATGATTTTTGAAGGTTCATTTATGCCTTATGTCGTGACATGCCTCAGGTCTTCATTTCTCTTACTAGTTGAGTAGTATTCCATTGTATATATATATCACATTTTTTTATCTAGTCACCATCACATGAGCAGAGAATTTGAATGTACGTTTCCCAAATGTTGAATGCACAACAAGCACATAAAAAGAAGCTCAATGTCATTGTTGTTGTTAAGTGCCATCGAGTTGATTCCGATCCATAGTGACCCTGTACAGGGTTTCCGAGGAGCAGCTGGTGAGCTTGAACCGTCGATCTTGCAGTTCAAACGGCTTTGCAGTCTGGCGTATTAACCCACAGTGTCACACCAAGACTCCCATGCTCAATGTCATTGTTGTTGTTGTTAAGTGCCGTCAAGTCAATTCTGACCCATAGCGACCCTGTACAAGGTTTCCGAGGGTGTAAATCCTTACGGGAGTAGAAAGCCTCATCTTTCTCCCGCGGAGCGACTGGTAGTTTCGAACCGCTGACCTTAAGGTTCGCAGCCCAATTCGTAACCACTACGCTACCAGAGCTCAATGTCATTAGCCATTCCAAATCAAAACTAACTCCACAGACAACAAGCTAATTTTGGCTCAAAGTGATCCTATAAGACAGAGAATTCCCCAGGGGGATTCCAAGGCTGTAAGTCTTTACAGAAGCATATTGCCACATCTTGCTCCCACAAAGGTTTGAACTTCCAACCTTTTGGTTAGAAGCCAAGCACATTAACCACTATTCCATGAGGGCACCTTCTAAAACCAAACAGAACCCACTGCCATCAGCCATCAAGTCAAATCCTATATGGTGGTGGAGATTTCTAAGGAGTGGCTAGTGGATTTGAACTCCCGACCTATGCTTATCCTACAGCATCATACTAAGATTCTACTAATTTAACAGAGATCATTAAATATTACTTTTTAAAGTTATAAAGTCTATAAAGACTTGCCTGCCCCAATAAAAATCTAAATTCTTATATCTAACACAGCTCTATAATATTCTTTCACTTAGAAAACCCAACAGCTTATTACTAATTTTCACATTTTAGTGCATTTCCTAGCCTTAGATGCAAGCACGCTCAAAAGCCGTCCAAATTACACAAATTTCACTTTTAGTTTTACATTTAAAAATATCTGAAACCCAATATAATTGAGTTCAATTTGCCAAAGCAAATGACCTCTAATAAAGATTTCCTGTGGTGTTAAAATAATCAGTGTTTAAAAGAAAGTTGAAAGAAGAGGAAAAAAATCTGAAGTCATCTATAGTAAAATGGAGAATTCACTTTAAAAATCTAAATTATGTATTAACCATAGTACAAAAGAATTAGCAGGATATATTATTCTTAGCCTCCTCCTATTCATGATCAAATCTGTTTCAATGCAATACTACAAATTAAATTAATAAAGCGATGGACTTCAATTTATTTTACTGTGTCTAAGACTGAAAGAGGAAGAAGCACTTTCCTAACATTCTATCACTAAGTAAAATTAGAAGAGAAACTCCTTTATAACCATGCTTCAAGCATCTCTTTTAGTGCCTTGATAAAAATGTATCATTCAGAAGACATAAGATTCTAAATTCAAGATTCTATTCAGTATGTTTTCAATTTGAATAGAACACAATATGCCTTCCAAGTGTACACTCTTATTAAAGTGAAAATCTTTTATAGTTAAGAAAATCTTCAAGATTAGTCATGTAAAATATTTGTCATCATTACATTTTTATAAAACGAAATTGACACATAACATTCAATCTCCTCAATACTTTAAATCTCTCATTTCTGCCCCACATGACCATTATTATAATATTCCATTCAGCCAAGAGAACATAGAAGACACATCTTTGTAGTTTATCCTGACAAATCAGTGTTCACACACCAACAAAACTATTATTAATGGCTCGGAATCAAACATTGTAACAAAACACATTGAGTGGATCCTCCCAAGTATGTGAACATTCATAATAATGTAACCCTTCTCACACACACACAAACTCATCTTCTATTTAAAACTAAAACATCTCTATAGAATACAGGTTACAATAATATTGCCCTCTTTAATGTTCAGAGAAAGAACAATTTCCAAAGTGAGGGATGAGAAGAGTTGGGTTGCTGCCACCTATCAACTTCAATTCTAAGCAAAGTACAACTAAATGTCATCTTTACCTCTAATGTAGCCAAGGCGATAACAAAATCAGCTTCAAGTAGGTGCTAAAGTATCCTAGGATCCCAATAGATTATTTACTTCTCTGGTTTAAGCAGTACATATGTGTGGAGTCTTTTGTCCCTCCCACGGTATCCCTGGGTGTCAACATCATTTCAGTCAACGCAAATAACAAGCAAATCGCTCAGGTCATTACTTCAGCACCCTAACTACGAGAAAGGCATGGCCTCCCTTGTCGTTACTACACAACAAACAGATTCTATAGTCCCAAGGCCCCTTCTATTTAGCATCTAAGGAAATTGGGGGGTGGGGGTGGGGGGGCTCAGGATTTTGTGAGGATTCTGTGATCAATCCCGGTACCAGAAGCAGCATGAGTACAAGCGATATGTGGGTCACCCACAGAAAGAGAAACAGAACGAAGCTTTGTGACCCTCCAAGTTTTATGAAGACACCAAAAACCTTGCGGAAAGACACCGCAGAAGCCTTCGGGAAACGGAGCAGAACTAGAACGCTGGAAAGTGACTGGGTCTGGCACCAGCCCGGCGTATGGGCAACGTCCGAGGAGTCTCTCGCACCCCTACCCTCCTGACCAGAGTCTGTCAACTTGTAAGGTGTGCGGCCGAAGTGGGGGTCAGGCCTAGGAGAGGGCGGCACCCAGGGGGGCAAGGGGGGCGTGTCCTACCTGGGTCTTGGCGGACGCAGGGATTTCGGGCAGAGGGCTCCGGCTGGCTCACCGCCCGGACCAGTAGGAGTCAGCCCTCAAGAGGCGGAACAGCCGCCGCCTGCCCATCCCCCGACGCCCAACTGCGGCGGGACCCAAGCACGGGTTCGAGGGCCGGCCGATTAAGTGGTCCCCTCGGGTACCGTCCGCGTTTACTAGTGGCGGCGGCAGCTGCTACTATTACTGCCGTTACTGGCCGCCCCCAACTGCTGCTCTTGTATCAGCTCCTGCTCCTCCTTCTGCCACCGCCGCTGCCGCCTCGTCCCCACCGCTCCCATCACCGCTGCGGCGTCTGCTGCAGCGCCCGCTGACCCGACCCGACGTTATTCTCCCCCTTCGCAACCCGGCACAGCCTAGCCCACCTGCCCTGCCAGTGCGAACGCCCACCTCTCTACCACAGATGCTGATTGGAGAACGTGTTGCGAATATGCTGCGTTGGTTGGCTGGTCCCATCGCCTATCAAGAAGGGGGCGGAGATTCGGGCAGAAAGCGTCTCCGCCCTCCCCCCACCCCCACCGGAGAAATGCCGCTATCTTCAGGTTTGCCTGAGAGGACGAGTTACCGGGAAAGGAGCATCATAATGACAGCGCGCATGCGCTTAGGAACTCTGGGCGTTGTAGTTCCACCGCCGCCCGCAACTGCTTGTCTTGTCGGGAAGAGAACAGTGGTTAGCGCATGGGGGATTGGGGAGGGGGTTGTCTCACCTCAGCAGCTGACTTGGTTTTAGAGGAATGGTTGTGACCCCAAGGTTTGCCTTTTAGAAAGAAAATAGAATATTAGCGTAGTGGTTACGAATCGGGCTGTGAACCTCAAGGTGAGCAGTTCGAAACTACCAGCTGTTCCGCGGGAGAAAGATGAGACTTTCTGCTCCCGTAAAGATTTACAGCCTCGGGAACCGACTCCACGGCACATCACCACCGTCACCATCCTAATTTCTTATACTTTGAAAACGAAGGTCCCAAGCATGAGGCCTTAAGGGATCCGTCTTCTCAGAACCAGAGCTGCCCTGCATTTGTCCGATTGGCGCTATGCCGCAAAGCCATCCTCTAACATGAAGTGACTCCCCATTGAGGACAGGGGACACGCCTAAAGGTGTGAAGAGGAAAGGAGACCGAGATCTCCATAAAGGAAAGTCTGGGAGTATCCTTACAGTGTCACAGCCCACAAAGAACGTGGGCTTTTTTTTTTTTTTTTTTTTAATCGCTGCTCAATCAGCAGCCCCCATGCATACTAGTAAGGTATTCTAACCAACAGTATACTGGAGTCCCTCAAAAGAATTTCAGAAAGAGCGAGGATCAGGCGGAGACGTGAAGCCATGTGGGATACATTTGTGCTTGTTGTTAGCCTCATTGGTGACGAGGAAACCTCAAGATTAAAGCCCCTTCCCATCCTTATCCACTAATTTACAGACCAGAACACTGGAAGTTAAACAACTTTACCAAGACTGTAAAACTAATTAGTGGCGGGACCAAAGCTTGGGTTTCTTAAACTTTCCCTGTTCAAGGTCTTTCTATTTAATAATCAGTTACCCCCAGGGTCTGCCACGGACCTAAAGGATTCATTAGAATTTTAAACAAAGTATTTCCCTTTTCACTCAAATAACGTATGATTAAAGCTGATTACGAATATCAAAGGGTTAAATATAAACCCTCTATTCAATCTCAGTTCTATTCTTCTAGATTCTGTTTCTTCTGGTTCAGGATATGCTACAGCCTCTTGACAGTCTTTAAAAAGCATCAGGCGCCTCTCCTGTCTGTCATGTCCAGATCTTTGGATTAAAAGCAGGACAAAATGTACATTAAAGACAATTGATGATGCAGCTCATCTTGTTCTTTTCAAATTGAAAGAAGTTGCCAAATTGTTTTTTGTTGTGTTTTTTTTTCCTACTGATTAAAACCGCAAGTTGCTTTTTCCATTACTTTATCTAACAGCACTTCAGATTATTGGCCCAGCAAGTGATTTAAATTGAAAAGGTTTAGAATTCCTGTAAATATTTTTCTTTAAAATTAAAGGAGTGGGAGAAAAGAGGATATCCAGATTTGTTGAAGCAGAAATAGTATACCTGTCTGAAGAGACTATCTTTCATTCAACAAATACAGTGTGTCCTCTTCAAACTATCTAGATACAATATCCACTATCATGGGGAGGAGTTTAGTAAATTTATTCCCCAATCCACTATTTTGTCCATTTTAAATGAGCCGGTAAATAAGGCTGGATTCTCCAAATGATGAAATGATGATTATTCATCTATTATTTTATGAACAACTCTAAATTGTAAAGAGTCCTGGTGTGGTGCTGTAGGATAAGCACTGGACTGCTAACCAAAAGGTTGGCAGTTCAAACCCACAAGCTGCTCCTCAGAAACCCTTTCCAGGGTTGCAATGAGTTGGAACTGACTCGACAGCATTTTATAACAACAACTAATTTATAAATCCATGAAGGATGGATACTACAAGACTGAGAAAGCAGTCCAATAGTTGTAATCAAGAGTTAAGAAAAAAAGTACAAAGGAAGGCCTTCTATGATGAGTCACCTGAGAAAAGGGTGATAGTGTACCACAGGTAAGATATGTAAGAATGAGTACATCCATTGCCTTCGAGTTGACAGGACAGAGAAGAACTTCTCTATAGAGTTTCCAAGACTGTAATTTTACGGAAGCAAATAGCCTCTTTTTTTTCCCATAAAGTTGTTGGTGGGTTCTAACCGCTGACTTTTTGGTAGCAGTCGACTGTTTAACCACATTACCACCACAGTTCCTTAAAAATGAACTTAGAATTCACAAGAAATACAAGCCATAACACAAATGTTCACCTCAGCACTATTCATTATAGTAAAATGATGGAGACAGCTAAATGCTGATCGATGGAAGAACGGGTAAACAAACTTTGGTGGTACATATACACAATGGGATACTATGTTACCTTAAAGAATACCAATGAAGCTGCGAAACACCTCATAATATGGATGAACCTTAAGGACAATATGCTGAGTGAAATTAGCCAGTCACAAAAGGACAAATATTACATAAGATCATTATTGCAAAAGCTTAAGAAGACATTTCCAATCTAAAAGAAAAATTCTTTGATACTTCCAGGGGTGGGAAGGAGGAACAGTAATTCACATGTTAGAAGATGGACATGTGATAGCTCTGGTGAAAGAGGGCAATATACAAGCATTGGGAAGGCAATACACAAGAAGGAGGAGGATAGATGAACAAGGAAGCTAGGAGAAGGCTTAGGGAGGTATGCAAGGACTAAATGGGATAGAAGTAAATAGTGACATGTACACAGCCTTGGAACAACAGGACTCTGTGACACAGAGATCCACTCATATTTGGAATGGGTGAAGGAGGGGATTATCTTGACTATCTTGTGGGTATTGGTTCCCCATGCCTTCTATGGCAAAATAGACGTTTAAGTATAATAGAAAAGGATGTTGGGAATTGTGTTTACAGAAAGCTTATAACCCTGTCTTCAGCCTATAACTGATAGGATTAACTAAAATGGGAATTAGAATTTGCCCTGTGAAATAGACTTCTTGTTAAGTCTTTGTAGCATATGGAGCCTTAGGTGGAATCCAGAGCCCCACCCAGATTCTGAGGTGGAACATTTCCACTTTAAAAGACCTACAGACCAACATGAATGGGCTAGAGGAACAGAAGATAATTCTTGAAAGACAGACCAGCAAAAAAAAAAAAAAGCAGACTATTTGGCAGTTAGAAAATTAAGCAAGCTGCTTAACATGGAGCCATCAAGGCAAGAAAAGTTAGCCCATCAGGGTAAACTCCCCTCTAAGACTGAAACTCAAAGGGAACACATGAGCAGTCTTATATGCTCACTGGTGACCACCCTGGTCTACTTGTGAGTGGAAGTGGGGGAAATGCAGCAATGAAGAGACAGGCTGAGTTTGGCCATGTTCCATAGACACCCATTGACTTTGAGATAAGACAGAAAAGGAAGGGCTGGCTGGTCTGAAGTTTAGGGAGGCATGTGAACTCCTGAGCCCATTGGCACTGATCTAGCCACTGGGTGCTAGAGCTAAGAGTGAAGCGGCCAGCTGGTCTGAAGTGGGAGGAGGAGTGCAAGAACTTCCAAACTGGCAAAGAGTATCCATCTGAACTAGCTTGGATGACTAGCTGACCAGAACTTGACTAGATAAATATAAAGAAGTTTGATACAGGAAGCAAGTGTATATTGCTACAATTGGATGGACTGGGCCTTTGCTTATGGATAGTTGTTGTTGTTAGGTACCATTGAGTTGGCACTGACTCATAGCGACCTTATGCACAGCAGAATGAAACAATGTCTGATCCTGGGCAACCTCACTACTGTTGCCACACTTGAGTCCATCGATGCTGCCACCTGGCCAATCCATCTCATTGGGGGTCTTCCTCTTTTTCTCTGACCCTCCATCTTAACAAACCTGATATCCTTCTCCAGCAACTGTTCCCTCCTGACAATATGTCCAAAGTATGAGAGATGAAGTTTGGCCATCTTGGCCTCCAAGGAGCACCCTGGCTGTACTTCTTCCAAAACAGATCTATTGGTTCTTTTGGCAGCCCATGGCACTTTTAGTATTCTCCTCCAACACCATAACTCAAAGGCATCAATTCTTCTTCGGTCTTCCTTATTCACTGTCCAGCTTTCACATCCATATGAGGTTATTGAAAATACCGTGGCTTGGGTCAGACACACCTTAGTCCTCAAGCTGACATCTTTGCTCTTCAACACTTTAAAAAGGTCTTGTGCAGCAGATTTGCCTAATGCAGTACATCGTCTGATCTCTTGACTGCTACTTCCGTGAGTGTTTCTTATGGATATAGTGCTCAAAATTCCAACCAAAAGGGAAAGATTCTTCATATCAAGGATCAAGCTTGCCTCTTCAGTACAGCTTCCCAGGCTTACCCCTTTCTCAGGTCTTTTTCCAGGTAATCCCAGTAATTGTTGGTCTGTCCCAAGAGATAATTTATCAGTTATAATAAATGGCAAGGTAATATATTCAGGAGTTAATACCAGAATGCAGGAATCCCCTTTGTTAAATATGTACACACATACATGAACTTTTTGAAGCCCCCTCATGCGTGTGTGTGTGTGTGTACAAAACTCATTGCCAGTGAGTCCATTCCAACTCATAGTAACCCTGTAAGAAAGGGTCTTTTATTTTTTCATCCATTTGTGACCTCCTATACTCATTTTTAGTCACCCATCGATTTACCACATTCTAACCTTCTTCCTCTAATCCAAGTAAAATACTCTAGACAGGTCATTTGCATATTTTTATGAGAAGGATAACACTATACTATGAGTCAATGTGAAACTATTTCCCTCTTTATTTCTCTCTGTAAAACACATCTCAAAAGTGTACACTTTGAATGAGCAAATTATATGGTTGTTAAATGCCATCAAGTCAGTGTCTGACAAGCATCTGGTGAGTTTGAACTGCTGACTTTGTGGTTCAAACCAGCATTGTGGTTGACTGAGCGCTTATCCTACAGTCCCACACCAGTACTCCAAATTGTATGTGAATTATATCTCAGTTGTTGTTGTTAAGTGCCATCAAGTCAGTTCCAACCCATAGTGATCCGGTATAGGGTTTCTGAGGCTGTAAACCTTTACGGGAGCAAAAAGCCTCATCTATCTCCCGCAGAGCCGCTGGTACTTTCAAACTGCTAACCTTCAGGTTAGCAGCCCAATTTGTAATCACTATGCTACCAGAGCTCCTTATATATCTCAGTAGAGGTTAAAAAAAAAAAATCTTAATGCAGTCCTTTGAAACATGAAACTCAATTGTAGACTGGTGCCTAAATGCTCCCACAAACCAGCAAACTCAGACCTTGTTTCAAACTTTTCATCAATCTAAACAGTTTCTATCAGAATGTTACTTAACAGTGGTGTCACTAGGTAAGTGCAGGTGGAGGCAGCAGGTGACACCGTCAGGGGGTGACTGTCTATAAAATTTTTGTGCAATGAGTGTTTCAGCAGAAATTTATTATTTTTAATAAAAAATATCCCTGTAATTATAAAAGCAAAAATACTTTTTCATGAGCCCAGCTTTGTTGTTAAGTGCCTTTGAGTCGGTTGGTTTTGACTCATTCAGCGACTCTATAGTGTTTCCAAGGAGTGGCTGGTGGTTTTGAACAGCTGACCTTGTGGTTAGAAGTCCAGTGCTTATCCTACAGTGCCACACCAGAACTCTCCAGTTTACATATATCAATATGCCTACAAGGAAAACTCTGTATGCTAATTTACTTTTTGAATCTTCTAATGTGCTCAGTTCAAAGCTGTTATTATTATCCAATTATACATTATGAGTCAGAAACCACTCGACAATACTTAACGAAAACAGTGATACTTCAAATCATGTGGTTTTGTTTGCACAGTGCTGTAAAATCACACCAAATATATTATTTAAAGTATTTTTGAAAACTTCTTTCTTTACTACGCAGTTGTTAAGTGACATTGAGTCTGTTCCAACTCATAGGAACCCTGTGTAGCATTTCCAATGCTGTAAAATTCTGAGAAAACATAAAGCTTCATCTTTCTGTCATGGAGCAGCTGGTGGGCTAAAACTGCTGATGTTGTAGTTTGTCATCCAGTGCTTAGCCTACAGAATCACCATGCTCCTTTACTATGTAGAGAAAGGCTTCATTTGTTAAATTTTAGGCCAAAAGAAACAGGTAAGAGAAATTCATCAGGGATGGGCAAGGTAACTCCAGTTTTGGAGAAATATGTATGTTGTCTTTTTTTAAAAAAAACTTTGTTGAGGCATAATTTACGTGCCCTAAAATTCAATTATTTTTAAAAATTTACAGTAGTGAGACCATCATCAACATCCAATTTTAGAACATCTCTAACAACCCCAAAAGATGTCTAATATAAGTCAATTTTTAGAAGAAAATGATCTTGAATTTTATCATCCTAACAATATTTGTTGTTTTTTCATATTCCTTTGTGATCTTTGCCCCTAAGCAATGTTTTTGTTTTATTTCATTTTATACCTAGGTACGTTCTCCTTGTGAACTTTAAAAGAAGCATCTATGTGTATCCCAAGCACAGCAATTCTTATATTGAGAAATCATATTGGAAAACTGCTTAGAGCTGTCTAGAAATGCTTTCATTCACAGAACGATTCTACATACAAAACTGTTTCCCTTTTCCTTCCCTGCTCTGCAGGTACAGTGAGGATAGATGTGGGAGAAACAGCCTGGACAGAGGCCTTGAGGCAAGAGAGTGCAAATATTACTACAAACCACAAACTGTTCTTTGGTATGGGCAAGAATGGGGACTGCTGGAAGAGGTGAACCTGGAAAGGAAGATAGGAGTCAGATAAACAGGGATTTTGAAACTTCATCTGAAAACAGAGTCTTTTTTAATCTTTTAACCTATTGAATAGCAATTTGTGTTCCATGTTGATGATAATTAACTAGTAGATTAATTAACATCAGGGAAGATTGACACTGATTAGAACATATAAAGATTGACATATAAAGGGAGAAAAGAAACTAAAGGTTAACATGATTACTGAAAGCTTGTAAGCCTGTCTTCAGCCTATAACTGATTGGAATACCTAAAAGGGGTTTTAGAACTTGCCCAGTGAAATAGGCTTCTTGCGGAGCCTTGGTAGTATATAGGACCTTAGGTGGACTCCTGAGCCCCATCTAGAACCTTCTGAGGTGGGACATTCCCACTTGAAAGGACAAGCAGACCAGCCTCAAGCAGCTAGAGGAACAGAAGACACTTCTTGAAAGAAAGACCAGCAGGAAAAATTAAAGTCGAAAATAAAAATGGCAGTCTGATTGGCTACTACAAGGACAAGAAAGTTGTTCACCAGGAAGCTATCAAGGCAAGCAATCAAGTCCCTTCAGGACAAACCCCCTTCCAAGACTGAAACTCAAAGGGATCCCAAAAGCAGGCATGTAATCTTGCTGGTGACCATGTTAGTTTACTGGTGAGTGGAAGTAGGGGGAAAGGCAGCAATGAAGAGATGGGCTGGGTTCGACCATGTTCCATAGATTCCCATTGACCTGGAGATGAGAGAGAAAAGAGGAAGGTCTGGTTCGTCCAAAGTATGGTGAGACCTGTGGAGTCCTGAGCCCCTGGACAAGGACATAGCCATGGAGGACTAGAGCTAAGAATAAAGTGTCCAGCTGATATGAAGTGAGGGGACATGCACAAGAATTCCTAAACTTGCAGACAGTACGTAGCTGACCTAGTTTTGATGGCATGATGATCACAACTTGACTAGAAGAAGATTTTTAAAAATTGGGTAAAGGCAGCAAGTGTAAATTGCTACAATTAGATGAACTTGACCTATACTTATGGATGTAGTAGCTCAAAATACCAACTGAGAGGGAAAGAGTCTTTATTGTACCCCTCTGTATGCAGGCTTGATAGGGATAGGCAACTTAGACATTGGCTACCTAAAATGGGGGTGCTATAAAGGCACGAAGTGACTGGCTCACAAATTTTCAAGAGGGAGTTTAATTTCAGAGTTTGTAGGGGAAGGTAGAGTCCCTACTGAATACTTTACATTTTGTCTAGATGGGTCTGGTGAAAGGAGATGGAGATAATATCCTTATGATTCAATAGTGAGTAATTGTTATCATGACTAATTGCAATTGTCACAACTGTAAAGGTAGAAGAAGTTCTATAACAAAAAGGGGGAGTAGTTAATCCTACAGTCCAGGAACAGAGAACCCTAGGACCATCAAGGGAGAAGAGCATGAGCAGAATGTGGGACCATATCCAGAGAAGCAGCAACACCAGAGATGGAGGCAGAGATGAGGACATGGAGCAATAGAGCAGCTGAGGACTCTAGACTCATGCAAAGAGAAAGACTGTGTGCTGGTGGCCAGGAGGCAGGCTTGCAGAATGTGCCCTTTGGTTGTTTAAATGATTATATATTCCTGAGTGTTTTTGTGTACATCCCCATACCCCAAAAAAACAAACAAACAAAGGGAATAGCAACAAATACTGTTGAATGATGATGCATGAGGGGGGCTGTAATCATTGCAATGAAATGATGAATGTAAAAACCATGTTCTTCCATGTAAACTATCACTCAATTCACAATAAAAACTTAAAAGAAAGAAAGAAACTGAAGGTTAGTTAAAAACAATCCTAAGTATTTCTTTTTTTTTTTAATAAATGTTTTATTGTATATTGAGTGATATTTTACATGGGGAAACATTAGTTTTACATTCATTCTATCGTACATTGTTTCATTGCCTTAGTTACCATCCCGTCCATGCATCATTCCCCAGCAAAAGGGTATACCTTGCATGCCTCACCCCTCGCCCCACTGTCCTCAGCACACAGCCCCTTTCCGTTTCTGGGTCTCAACTCCTCAGGCACTCCATCTCTTCACGTCATCCTCTCTGTCTCCATCTCAGGCCTCACTGCTTCTCTGGGGGTCCCACTCTCTGCTCTTCTCTGTTGATGGTCCCAGGGCCCTCTGCTCCTAGACTGAAAGGTTAGTCACTCCCCTCATTGCTATAAAATATCTGTCTTTACACTTCAGTCCTCACAATCAGTCCTGGTAACAATTTTCACCATTGTATCACATGAAACCCTTCTGCATTTCTTTTCATCAGCCCTTCCTAGACAGGTTGGGTACTATTCACTGGAGACTCCACTATCCTCCCCACCCTGTGGATCTAGATTCCCTCTTGAAAGCTTGTAAGCCAGTCACTTCTTACCTTTGCATCCTTCCCCCCATTTTGGGTGGTCAATGTTTAAATTGCCCAACAACCCACTCTTTGTATGGAGGGGATGGGAATAACTCTTGTAGCCGGTAATTGTTTCCTCTTTTGAGCTACTGCAGTTATAGGTGTAGGTCTAGTTCATACAGTTGTATCAGATGACACTTTTTTTTTTTTCCCTCTTCCTTCTTCCTCAGGTTGAGTTCTGTTCATCCAGTCATTGAAGCCAGGTCAAGTGGGTATCATCTGCAAGTGTGGGTGTACTTGCATCTGTCTGCCCTCTTCTTATCAGCTGGTCTCTTCACTCTCCACTCTAGTCCTCTGTAGCTGTGTCACTGACTCTGAGCCCATGAGTCACCCTGCAACTGAGTCTCCACCTGGGTTCACAGTAGTCTGCTGAACGATGCAGGGCTTAGTTCGCTGCTTCATTGGTGTTCTTAGGCCACTTCTCTTTATGGGTGACATGCATGGTGGCCAATCAGAGTGTGTATTTCCGTTGTGTCTTAGTCTTGAGAGAGAATTTGTGCTGAGAGGACCCATCCACTTGCCTTGATGTCTCCTGGGCTTGGAGCCTACTTGTTCTTGTGGTAGCAGTCGGATTGCCCTTAGTGTTCTGTATTTTTCCTGTAGGTCTTTCTTTCAAGAAGTGTCTTATGGTTTTCTGGCTGTTCCAGGCTGGTCTGCTTGCCCTTTGAAGAGGAAGGTTTCCCGTCTCTGAAGGTCTGAATGTGGTTAGGCTTTGATCCATATTCTTCTGTACTGCTGAGGCTCTTCAGGAAAACTGCTTCACTGGATACCATGTAGTCCCATTTTAGGTATTCCAATCAGTTATAAGCAGAAGACGGACTTACAAGCTTTCTATGGTGACACCTGTGGCTATTCCTTTTTGTCCTCCTCCTGTGTCTGCTTTATAATATAATGTATGGGAAACCACGGTTCAAAAGTCAGCCAAGCGTCATAACATTATTCCCCCCTTTTCCCCATTCCAACCATATCCCAGTCTTTGTATCCCAGAACCCTGTTGTTCCAAGGCTGGGCCTACATCATTTTTTATTTCTGTCCCATTTAGCTCCTTCATACCTGTCTAGTCGTTCTCCCATCTGTTTTGTTCTTCCAGTCCCCTCTACCTACTTGTATATTGCTCCCACCTCCCCCTCCCAAACTGTCCTGTGTCTACTCCCTGCTCAGTGCTCCACCTTCTCCTCCCACCCTTAACCCTACCCCTATGTCCTAGCAGCCTGCTAGGAATCCTCTTTAGTGGGATAGTATGGGTTCTTTTTCTTAGTCTTTTACAGTAGTGGTACTATGCAGTATTTTTCCTTTTGTGATTGACTAATTTCACTCAACATAGTATCCTTAAGGTTCATCCATGTTAGGAAGTGGCATGCAGCTTCCTTGTTATTTTTCAAGGTAGCATTGTACTCCATTGTGTGTATGTACCACAGCTTGTTTATCCATTCTTCAGTTGATGGGCATTTTGGCTGTCTCCATCTTTTTGCTATTGTAAATAGTGCTGCTATGAACATTGGTGTGCATATATATTCTCATGTTGTGGCTCGTATTTCTTGTGGGTAAATACCAAGTAGAGGAATTGCTGGATCAAATGGTGCTTCTATTTTCAACCTTCTGAGGAAACGCCATATTGCTTCCCAGAGAGGTTGGACCATTTTGCAGTTCCACCAGCAATGCAGGAGTGTCCCAGTCTCTCTGCATCCCACCAGCATTTACTGTCCTCAGCTTTTTTGATTTTTGCCGTTATTCGTGGTGTGAGATGGTATCTCATTGTTGTTTTGATTTGCATCTCTCTAATGGCTAGTGAACGTGAACATTTCTTCATATGTTTGTTGGCTGCCCGGATCTCTTCCTTGGTGAAGTGTCTGTTCATATCCTGTGCCCATTTCTTTTTTTTTTTTCTTAAATGTTTTATTGTGAATTCTGTTATAGTTTACATGGGAGAACATTAGTTTTACATTCATTCTATCATATATCATCTCATTGCCATGCTTACAACCCCCTCCATGCAATCCTTCCCCTGTACCCCCCACGTCTTCAGCACACAGTCGCTCTCCCTCTCTGAATCTAAAGTCTCCAGCTGCTCCATCCCTCCACGTCATCATCTCTGGCTCCATTTCAGGTATCACTGCTTCTCTGGGTAGGGTCCCACTCTCTGCTCTTCTCCCTTGATGGTGCTAGGGACCTCTGCTCCTAGACTGAAAAGTTAATCACTCCCCTCCTTGCTATAAAACATCCACCTTTACATTTCCGACCCTCACAAACAGTCCTGATAACAATTATTCACTATTGTATCACAAGAGACCCATCTGCATTTCATTGCATCAGCCCCGCCTAGTCAGATTGAATACTACTCACTGGAGATTCTACCTTCCTCCAGGCCCTCTGGATCTAGGTTCCCTCTTGAAAGCTTGTAAGCCAGTCACTTCTTGCCTTTGTAGGCCCCAGCCTCCCATTTTGGGTAGCCAATGCCCAAGTTTCCCATCCCTGTATACTCTGTACTCTGTGTGTGGAAGGGTTGATGTGCCCATTTCTTAATTGGGTTATTTGTCTTAGTTTTGTAGATGTGTAGTATTTTCCTGTATATTCTAGAGATGAGTCCCTTATCTTATATATCGTTGCCAAAGATTTTTTCCCAGTCTGTGGGTTCTCTTTTTATTCTCTTGGTGAAGTCTTTTGATGAACACAAGTTTTTAATTTTTAGTATGTCCCACTCATCTATTTTGTCTATTTTTGTTTGTGTACTCTTCAAAATGTGTGGCAGCCTGTATATACCCTGAATTAGTGCCCTCACATTTGTCCCTATTTTTTCATTGATGATCTTCATAATTTTGGGATTCACATTTAGATCTTTGATCCATGTTGAATTCATTTTTGTGTATGGCATGAGGCAAAGGTCTTGTTTCAGTCTTTTACATATCGTTTTCCAGTTCTGCCAGCACCATTTATTAAAGAGGTTGTCTTTTTCCCATGCAATGTGCCTGGGTGTTTTGTCGAAGATCAGTTGGCTGTAGGTGGCAATCCTAGTTATTTCTTGATCTGTTTCCCATGTATAGCTAATTTTGATGAAGAACAGAACAGCCATATTATTAAATATTATGAGTTAATTCTTGTATGTTTTATTATAACAGTGAGTTCTATCCATATTTGTGCAGCCTTGGATTTCTTCTTCTTCTTTTTAACTTTGCAGCCTAGTACATGTCTAATTTTAAAATGAGAAAATGGAGAAATGATGCTGTGATTTCTGATGTGTGCCTGTGACACCCTGTAAAAGTTCAATGACTTTCAGTCTGGTTTATTATTAGGTTCTCAAAACACTAGCTATCTTTCTGTGATATTTCTGCTTCCTACTGGGCTCTAAGGGCAAAAAGACTATCTGGGAATCCGAATAGCACACTCTAGTGATCGTAGTATTCCACTACAAGCTGTGTTGAAGCAAAACTGAGAATGGTCTCTGCAATAAAGCAAAGAAGACTAGGGACTTACATAATTCTTAGAAACCTGGTAATGATGATATTTAAAAAACATCTTTCTGGTGGTGTTATTTAGACACCGCATTCTTCTATAAAAGAAAATATATTTGTAGATGGCAAATAAAATTTCCAAAAATTTGATGAGTATCTATACCAAGGTACTGTACTATATCCTATGAAGATTTAAAAGAAATATAAGACATAGTTCATACATATGGTACTTTGAATTATCATTTTTTGTCCACTTATTATCTCTATATACTGTACCACCACTCATCTGTCAGTTTGTTGTACTGTGGTTGTTTGCATTTTGCTGTGACACTGGATTTCAAATACCATGGTAGACGGGTTTCAGCAGAACCTCCAGACTAACGCAGACAAAGAAGGAAAGAAAGACAGACCACTTCTGAAAGGCTAGCCACTGAAAACCTTCTGAATAACAGTAGAACATTGCCAGAAGATGAGTTCCTCAGACTGGAAGACTCTCAAAATATGACTGTGGAAGAGCTTCCACCTCAAAGAAGAGTTGATCTTAATGATGTGGATAAAGTATTTGAGACTTTCATTTGTTGAAGGGGTATAACTCAAGGAGAAACAGCTGCAAACATCCATTAATTAGAATGTGGAATGTATGAAGTATGAATCTAGGAAAATTGGAAGGCATCAAAAATTAAATGCAACACATAAAGATTAATATCCTAGGCATTAGATAACTGAAATGGACTGGTATTGGCCATTTTGAATAGGACAATAATATAGTCTGGTATGCCAGCAATGACAAATTTAAGAATGGTGTTACATTCACTGTCAAAAATAACATTTCAAGATCTACTTTAAAATACAACACAGGCAGTGACAGGATAATATCTATGCACCTACAAAGGAAAACCAGTTAATGTGATTATTATTCAATTTTATTCACCAATAATGAAAAATTCTATCAAGTTTCACAGTCTGAAATAGATTAAATATAATCAAGATACATTGATAATTACTTGTGGTTGGAATACAAAAGTTGGAAACAAAGAGGAAGGATCTCTAGTTGGAAAACATGGTCTTGGTAATAGAAATGATGATGGAGATTGCATGACTGAATTTTGCAAGACCAAGGATTTATTCATTGTAAATACCTTGCAACAACATCTATGGTAGATGAAATACACAGGAATCAAACCCTCTACATTTATGGAAAGAGACAACAGAAAAGCTCGAAATCATCAGCCAAAACAAATCAACTGCAAGTTCAAGTTGAAGCTGAAGAAAATTAAAACATGTCCAAGACAGCCAAAATATGACTTTGAGTATGTTCATGTTGTCTTGCTAGATGTCAGGTCTTACTCATAGTGACCTTTTGCACAACAGACCAAAACATTGCCTGTTCCGATGCCATCCTTACAATCGTTAAATTTGAGCCCATTGCTGCTACTACTGTGTCAATCCATATTGTTGGAGGGTATTCCTCTTTTTAGTTGATCCTCCATTTTACCTAGCCTGATATCCTTCTCCAGGGACTGGTCTCTCCTGATAATATGTCTAAAGTATGAGAGATGAAATCTTGCCATCCTGGCTTCTAAGAAGCATTCAGGCTGTACTTCTTCCAAGAGAGATTTGTTTGTTATTCTAGCAATTCATGTTACTTTTAATATTTTCCTCCAACACCATAACTCAAATGCATCAATTCTTCTACTGTCTTCATTATTCACTGTCTAACTTTCACAGGCATATAAAGCTATTGAAAATAACATGGCTTGGGTTAGGCACAACTTAGTCCTCAAACTTTGTTCTTGACCACTTAAAGAGTCTTGTGCAGTCGATTTCTTGACTGCTGCTTCCATGAGTTATGATAGTGGATCCAGGGTTGTGACAGAATACAGCCCTGGTGCAAACATTTCCTAACTTTAAATCATTGAGTGTCCCCTTGTTTTGTTCTAAGGACTGCCTCTTGATCTATGTATAGGTTTCTCATTAGCACAATCAAATATTCCAGAAATCTCCTTTCTCAGCAATGTTGTCCATAGTTTGTCATGATCTACACAGTTGAAAGTCTATGCATAATCAACAAAGCACAGATAAACATCTTTCTGGTATTCACTGCTTTCAGCTAATATCCATCTCCCATCAGCAGAGATTTCCCTCATTCCATATCCTTGTTTGAATTTAGCTTGAACCTGTGGCAGTGACTTGTCAGTGTACTGCTGCAGCAATTTTTAAATTATCTTCAACAGAATTTTACTTGCATGCGGTAGAAATGATATTGTCCCGTAATTTCTGCATTCCGTTGGATCACCTCTTTTTGGAATGGGTATAAATACGGCTCTCTTCCAATCAGGTAGCCAGGTAGCTGTCTCCCAGATTTCTTGACATAGATGAGTGACTCTCCAGTGCTGTGTCAGTTTGTTGAAAACTTTCAATAGTTTTCTATGAATTCCCAGAGCCCTGTTTTTTGTCAATGACTTCAGTGTATCTTGGACTTCTTCCTTTAATACTATTGACCCATTTTGTTGTTGTTGTTTTTTAAGTTGTTATTGTGACTTGAGATAGTTTACATAGGAGAACATCAGTTTTACACTCATTGTTTCATTGCAATGATTATAATCTCCTCCATGCATCATCATTCAACAATATTTGCTTTTATTTCCTGTTTGTTTGCAGTCCTTTTTTTTTTTTTTTTTGGATGTTCACAAAAGCACTCAGAAATATCTAATCATTTATTTAAACAACCAAAGGGCACATTCTGCAAGCCTGCCTCCTGGCCACCAACACACAGCCTTTCTCTTTCCACGAGTCTAGAGTCCTCAGCTGTTCTATTGCTCCATGTCCTCATCTCTGCCTCCATCTCTGGTGTTGCTGCTTCTCTGGATAGGGTCCCACATTCTACTTGTGCTCTTCTGCCTTGATGGTCCTAGGATTCTCTGTTCCTGGAATGTAAGATTAACTACTCCCCACTTTTTGTTACAAAACTTCTACCTTTACAGTTGTGACAATCGCAATTAGTCATGATAACAATTACTCACAAATGAATCATAAGAATCTTATCCCCAAATCTTTTCACCAGACCCATCTAGACATGATGAAAAGTATTCAGTGGGGATTCTACCTTCCCCTGCAACTCTGAAACTAAACTCTCTCTTGAAAACTTGTAAGTCAGTCACTTCGTGCCTTTAAAGCACCCTCATTTTAGGTAACCAATGTCTAAATTGCCCGTCCCTATCAACCCTGTATACAGAGGGGATACGATTGATCCTTGATGGGAAGACTCCTTCCCTTTCAGTTGGTAATACCATTGAGTCTTGGTCATATGCTATTTCTTGAAATGGTTGACCATTGTCCATTTCCTTTTGGAACAGTGACTCTTTGTATTCCTTCCATCTTCTTCTGATGCTTTCTAGTGGTGGTGGTGGTGTTTATGTGCTGTGGAATCTGTTATGACTCATAGTGACCCTGTATAGGGTTTCCAAGGCTGTAAATCTTTATGGGAGTAGAAAGTCTTATCTTTCTCCCACGAACCCATGGTAGTTTTAAACTGCTGACCTTGAGATTAATAACCCGCCTCATAACCACTACATTACCAAAGCTGGTTTTCTGATGCTTTCTGCATCATTCAATATTTTTCCCACAGAATCCTTCAACATTTCAAGTCGAGGCTTGAATTTTTCCTTTAGTTCTTGCCACATGAGAAATGCCACTTGAATTTAGAGAAGAAAAGATTTGATGCACTGAACACTAATGACTGAAGACCTGAGGAGTTGTGAGACAGCATCAAGAACATCAAACATGAAGAAAGCAAAAGGTAGTTAAAAAAAAGAAAGGACGAAAAGGTGAAAAATGGATGTTAGAAGAGATTCTGAATATTGAATATAGAGAAGATTCAATCTCTTGACTGCAGAGAAGCTACAGCTACTAGAAGAAATGATGTAAAAGAACTGAACAAAAAAGTTCAAAGGGAAGCTAGAGAAGACAAAGTCAACTACTCTAATGAAACATTCAAAGACCTGAAGTTAGAAAACCAAAAGGGAAGGACATGCTAAGCATTTCTCAAGCTGAAATTACTAAAGAGAAAAAGTAAAACTTCAACTTGAAATACTGAAGGATTCTATGGAGGAAATATTGAATGATGCATAATGCATTAAAAGAAGATAGAAAGAATACAGTCACTGGACTGCAAACTACAAGATCTTGTAATGATTGAATGTTGACCAATTCTTTTTGGTACAGTGATTCTATATATTCTTTTCATTTTCTTTTGATGTTTCCAGCATAATTCAGTATTTTTGCCACGGTGTTGTGGTTGTTAAGTGTCACTGAGTCAGTTTTGACTCATAGAGACTCTGTATAGGGTTTACAAGGATATAAATTTTTACAGGAGCAGAAAGCCTCATCTTTCTCCTACAGAGTAGCTGATGGGCTTAACAAGGGATACCATTGCTAATGTAAGATGAATCTTGATTGAAAGCATAGAATGACTATGCAAAGGCATTTGACTACATGGATCATAACAAACTAGGGATAACATTGGGAAGAGTGGGAAATCCAGAACACTTAACTATGCTTATATGGAATCTGTGCATGAATATGGAGGCAGTCGTTCAAACAGAACAAGAGGATACTTGCTGTTGTTAGGTGCCATCAAGTCAGTTCTGACTCATAGTGACCCTATACACAACAGAATGAAACACTGCCCAGTCCTGCACCATCCTCACAATCACTGTTATGCTTGAGACTATTGCTGTATCGGTTCATCTTATTGGTGGGTCTTCCTCTTTTTCACTGACCCTTTACCAACCATGATGTCCTTCAGAGACTGGTCCCACCTAATAAAATGTCTAAAGTATGAGAGAGGAAGTTTCCCTATTCTAGGTCTTAAGGAGCATTCTGGTTGTACTTTTTCCGATGCAGATTTATTTGTTCTTCTTGCATTCCTTGGTATTTTTAATGTTCTTCTCCAACACCATAATCTAAATGCATAAATCCTTCTATGGTCTTCCTTATTCATTGTCCAACTTTTACATGCATTTGAGGCTATTGAAAATACGATATCTTGGGTTAGGCTCACCTTAGTCCTCAAATTGATATCTTTGTTCTTTCACACTTTAAAGAGGTCTGTGGAGCAGATTTGCCTAATACATTAATCCAATCAAAAAGTGGGCACAGGACATGAACAAACACTTCACTAAGGAAGACATTTGGGCAGCCAACAAACATATGAGAAAATGTTCACAATCATTGGCCACTATTGTTGTTGTTAAGTGTTATTGAGTATGTTCAAACTGACCTTATGGTTGATTATCCCATAGCACCACACCAAGAGACACACCATTACAGAGATGTAAATCAAAACAAAAATGAGACACCACCTCACATTAGCATTAACAGTGAAGTTCAAAATACAGAAAACAACAAATGCTGGTGAGGGTGTGGAGAGACTGGGACCCTCCTACATTGCTGGTGGGACTGCAAAACAGTTCAACCATTCTGGAAAACGATATGACGCTTCCTCAGAAAGTTGGAAATAGAAATACCTTATGACCCAGTGATCACTCTATTTGGTATATATCCACAAGAAATACGATCTAGGACATGAGTAGATATATGCACACCGATGTTCCATCACAGCACATTTCACAATAGCAAAAAGGTGTAGACAACCTAAGTGCCCAGCAGTGGAATAATGGATAAACAAACCAGTACATATGCATAATGAAATACTACACAATGTTGAAGAATAATGATGAATCTGCAAAACACCTCATAACTTGAATGAACCTGGAAGATATTTTTTTTGTTGTTAAGTGTCGTCGAGTTGGTTCTGACCCAGAGTGATC
Organism: Chrysochloris asiatica; assembly: GCF_000296735.1. Classification (NCBI taxonomy): domain Eukaryota; kingdom Metazoa; phylum Chordata; class Mammalia; order Afrosoricida; family Chrysochloridae; genus Chrysochloris; species Chrysochloris asiatica. Next base: position 33,025,780 of record NW_006408522.1, on the reverse strand, counting down.
CTGTGTAGGGTTTCCAAGTAGCAGCTGGTGAGCTTGAACCACCAACCTTGTGATTCAAACTGACCTTGCGGTTCAAACCAACTTTACAGACCAATGTTTTAACCCACAGCACCACACCAGGACTCCAAATAATTTAGAGTGTGTTTCATATTGTTGTTGTTGTTAAGTGCTGTTGAGTCAGTTTTGACTCATAGTGGCCCTGTATATTTTCCAAGGAGCGGCTGGTGAGCTTGAACCGCAGACTTTGTGGTTCAGACTGACTTTGCAGTTCAGTGCATTAACCCACAGAGCTATATCAGGACTTCAGCGCTGAGTGAAATAAGTCAACCACAAAAGGACAAATATTGTATAACATCATTATTGTAGAAACTTAAGACAAAATTTTCATATGAAAAGAAATATTCTTTGATGGCTATCAGGGGCAAGAAGGAGGGGAAAGTAAATCATTGGCTAGAAGGTAATTCACTCAAGTAATGGGGAATGGGGAGGGCAATATACAAGAAAAGGGAGGGGTCAACCGCCTTAGGGTTGAGGAGAGGATTAAATGAGCTAATGTTCAAGCACATCAGCTACTACTTGGAAACCCTATACAGGGTCATTATAAATTGGAACCAACTGGACAGTACTTAAACAACAACAACAATGTATATGAAGAACTTACACAGGATACATAACCAAAGTTAAATAAATGCAGGTTATCATAATAGTACCTCTACAGCCCTGGCGGTGCTGTAGGATAAGCACTGGACTGCTAAGTGCAAGGTCAGCAGTTCAAACTCACCAAATGGTCTGAGGGGAAAAAAATGAGGCTTTCTGTTCCTGTAAAGATTTACAGCCTCTGAAACCTTAGAAACGGTCTCTATGAGTTGGAATCAACTTGAATGCAGCGAGTCTGGTTTGGGATCACATTATCTCTAAATTCTTCTACCCCCCAGATTCTAGGAGCACTACTACTTGGTGGCAGCATGCTCACAGACTCATTTTAGAGGGAAACGTGAATAAATATCCCTCCTTTAAACAGTTTCAGTGGAGGCTCTTACTAAATATGACATGTCGCAGTTCTACACCGCCTCTCTGCCCTTCCTTTTTGGTGTGGCGCTGTGGGCTAATGCACTGGACTGCAAAGTCAGTTTGAAACACAAGGTTGACGGTTCAAGCTCACCAGCAGCTCCTCGGAAACCCTATACAGGCTTGTTATGGGTCAGAACCTACTTGATGGCTCTTAACAACAACAAGAAAGATTACCAAACTAGCACACAATGTATATGAAAGCTAACAAACTCTTAGAAAAAGCTTTCGAAGATCCTACTCACCCTTTTGTATTATCTCTTGGTGTTTTCTCTCCCCTCTTTTTTTCCTTACTTTCTTTTTGCAAATTCCTTAGAGCTGGATGTTGTCTCCTGTTCCCAAAAGAGAGATTCCTCACACCTGTGGGTCTCAGTCTGCTGACTGGCACAGAATAACCAACTTAAAAAAGTGCACCTGTGTAGGGGGAGGGCAGTCCAACAATACTTTAGCTTAACTAGTAGTGAATGACTGCTTTGAGCATTATGCTCTTTAAAACTCTGTATGAAAAAGGGAAGCGATCAGGAGGACGTAGGAGAACTGCAGTCTCAGGGAGGGGATTGTAATCACTGAGATGAAACAAAGTGGATAATGTGTTGAATGTAAAGCTGATGATCTTGTCTGTAAACCTTCACTCAATTCATAATAAAAAGTTAAAAAAAAAGAAAAGGGAGGTGGAAGAATGATAAAGATAGGTGAAGACACAGGTAAGTATGCATGGGCTAAAGGGGACAGAGGTAAATAGTGACACATACACAACCCTAAGGAGCTCTGGTCGTGTAGTGGTTACCAGTTGGGCTGCCAACCTCAAGGTCAACAGTTGGAAACTATCAGTTGTTCTGCAGGAGAAAGATGAGGATTTCTGCTCCCATAAAGATTTACAGCCTCGGAAACCCTGTACAGGGTTGCCATGGGTCAGAACAGTCTCAACAGCACTTAACAACAACAACAAAGACTTACAGCCTCAGAAACCCTATGCAGGGTCACTATGAGTCGGAACCAACTCCATGGCATACCACCACCACCACACAACCTTTCTACAACAGTGCTCTGTGTGTATATACATGGATCAAGACATACACTGAATAGGTAAGGGAGGAAAAGTGGAATATATTTATGCTAATATATCCCACAAATACATATAAGAGTTTGAAAGAGGATATTTGTACATGAGTATTCACCTTTCCTGCAAACACAGCTATGACTGTCGTAGAGCATCAGGCAAAATGAAAACTGCCTAAATATTATCAAACATCTTAAGACAAGGAATTGATGGGTCTGGGGGCTCAGGCCCATAGAGTCTCAGGAGACATCATGGTCAATTGGCATTCCATAGTCTACAAAGAATGTTCTACATCTTACTTTGGTGCGTAGGGTCTGGATCTTAAAAGTCCATGAGTAACCATCTAAGGTGCAACTATTGGTCTCTCCACATGTGGAAGAAAGAAGAGTGATACGAATTAGTGCAAAGGACTAATGGAACATGTGAAATATCAATCTCCATGATTCTGAGACAAGGAGAACTAGACGGTGTCCAGATACCACTACCACGTGCCCTGAAAGGAATCATATTAGAAGGTCCAGGACAAAGTGGGAGAAAATATAGAACACAACTCAAATTCACTTAATTTAAAAAAAAAAAAAAAAAAAGACGAGGTTTACTGGTCTCCCCTTCCTCCCACCTCCAGTAACCAGAGACTGGAGGAAACTGAGATTATGGCCCTTGGCCACCCTTCAGGTCTGGAAAGGAACTCACCCTTGTGGTCCAATTTTCAGACAAGCAGTAGATAGGTTTATAGGGGTGGTGGACAACAACACTGGCAAGGTATGCAACATTTTCCTAAGGACAAAGATGAGAAAGGATAGGCAGTGGGGTGGGATGCAGGTGCAAACCACAGGGAGGAGGGAGGAAGTGGGATATTTACTGTTGTTTCATGGAGGGGATTGTAATCATCGAGAAGAAACAAAATGTACGATTTGTTGAATGGAAAGCTGATGATCTTGTCTGTAAACCTTCACTCAGTTCACACACACACACACAAAAATTTTTTTTTTTTAATCTGGCAAATTGGTGCAAAAGATCTCTTTATTTATCTTGAAACTTTTTGTTATGAATTGAGTGAAGATTTCTAGAACAGATCATCAGTTTTACACTCAACAAATCACACACTTGGTTTCATCTCAATGATTGTAATCTTTTCCATGTAACAACAGTTATCCCACTTTCTCTCTGTTTCTTATTTCTACTCCACTTTCCTTCCCAAGCCTTAGGTAATGTTGAGCTTTCCATGCTGAGCATATGATACTTGTGCTGTTGCTCCCTCTATATACCGACCTACCTCTTGGATGAAAATTACACCACAGTTCAGTTCCAGACCTGAAGGGTGGCCATGGGCCATAGTCTCAGGCTCCTCTAGTCTCTTTCTGACCAGTAAACCTGGCAAAAGACCTCTTTAAAATATTAAAGAGCAAAAGATGCACTTTGAGGATTAGGGTACAACTGACCCAAGTCTTGGTATTTGTAGTTACCTTCCAGACAATGACTGGAGGACAATCGTACCTTTGAATTATGGTGTTGGTAAAGAATACCAACTCTGCTATGGACTGCCAGTAGAATGAACCAATGGGTCTTGGAAGAAATACGGCTGGATTACTTCTCAGAAGTGATGATGGCAAGACTTTATGTCTTGTACTTTGGACATGTTATCAGAAGGGACCAGTCGCTCGAGAAAGGCATCCTTCTTGGTAATGTACAGAGTTAATAATAATAATAATAATAATAATAATAAAAACGAAGCCCCTCACTGAGAAGAATCGACACGAAGGTTGCAACAAACATAGCAACAATTATGAGGCAGGCTGGCTCAGGGCCAGGCAGCGTCCCACTCTGCTGTAGGGCCACTGTGCTGCAGTGAAGGATTTCATGTCTCTTTTAGTCATAGTCTTTGCAAACTCCCACCAAATGACTTTTTCCTCATGAGTCTGGCTAAGAAAAAGTGGGGGAAGATATT
>NW_006408522.1:33018832-33020939 GCF_000296735.1 Chrysochloris asiatica | reverse complement strand
AATATCTTCCCCCACTTTTTCTTAGCCAGACTCATGAGGAAAAAGTCATTTGGTGGGAGTTTGCAAAGACTATGACTAAAAGAGACATGAAATCCTTCACTGCAGCACAGTGGCCCTACAGCAGAGTGGGACGCTGCCTGGCCCTGAGCCAGCCTGCCTCATAATTGTTGCAACCATCGTGTTGATTCTTCTCAGTGAGGGGCTTTTTCAGTAGCCTTAAAAGAGCTTTGTAACTTTTCTGAAACAAGGTAGAGGCCAGGTCAAGGGCCAAGGGCCAGAGATCCATATAACGTCAGCGTGAAAATACTCTGCCCTGGACTTTTCTGACCCTGAATTGTCACCTTCCCTGTTAAACTCCTTGGACTTCTGGTGTTGCACTGTAGGATAAACACTGGACTGTGAGCCACAGATCAGCACTTCAAACCCACATGCTGCTGCTCAGAAACCCTAGACACGGTCGCTCTGGGTTGGAACCAACTAGACAGCATTTAATAACAGTTGATGAACTCCATAGTTCTAAGTGGACATTGCAACGAAATATTGAACCTAACTAGGAGGGCTGTTGGGGGAATGTCTGGTGCTCATTTTTACAGTAACTATGAATTGGAAGTGACTCAATGGACTCTAACAAGAACAACTGTAGAGGTGTAGTCCTCCATAGTTTTTTCATCCTGTAATCATTTATTAAGTGCACTCAATAAACATTTTTAAATAAACGAATGCAAAAAGTTAAAGAATAAGTACAAAATACTAGTGCTTTTAGTGTTTTATAGCTTCCAAACAACTATAGACACCTCTGGATTTGCCTTTTTGTGTGTGTATGTGCATCATCTGTACTAAGTTGATTATATTATTGTTATTTCTTTGATTCTCTGAAAACTCACCCAGAAACATAACAAGGATGATTGTAAAAACAAAACAAAACAAAACAAAAAAAACCTGCGTGGGTCTGAAGGCCAAAGAAGGGAGAACAATGCTAGTAAGCTCACTTTAAAAGCAGTGACATAACAATAGAGACCCGGAACTTGGGCTTTTTAGGTTTCTGGGTCAGTTTGTGCTGTTCACATAGAGTCCCTGCTTATGTTTAGCTTTGCCTTTCATGGTGTGTCCATATATGTTAGACTTGTTCTCTTTGTTAAGCCAAGGTTGTAAGTGTGTGGGAGTTGTCTAAATTCAGTTGCAAATAAGCTCTAGCTTACACTCTACCTTGCAGAAAAACAGCTGCAGAAGAACATTGTCCTTGTTCCTCTTTAATTAGTAACTTAAAACTTCATTTTTCTGCTCATCCAAGTTTTTAAGAAAGCCACTGTTGGAAAAGCAAATACAATAGGAAAACAAAATGTGAATAGGTTTTTATGTTGTTGTTGTTCCTAAGTGCCTTCAAGTCAGTTCTGACTCACAGTGACGCTGTATAGGGTTTCCGAGGAGCAGCTAGTGGGTTTGAACTGCTGACCTTGCAGTTAGCAGCCCAGGGCTTATCCTACAGCACAACACAAGGACTCCACTTTTGATTAATTTTCATTTAAATAAAAGTTTTGAAATAGAATCAAGTACATTTTATCTATGATAATGGGACAAAAATTTCTCAAATAATTGCGATAAAAATGGACTTTTATATAAATGTGTCAGGACAACAAGATGTTGTTTTTGTTAGGTGCTATTAAGTTGGTTAAGACTCAGTCATAGCGACGCTTTGCATAACAGAAAGAAACTCTACCTAGTCATGTGCCATCCTCACATCTGTTATGTTTGAACTCATTGTTGCTGCCACAGTGTCAATACATTGCCTTGGGAGGTCTTCCTCCTTCTTGTTGACCCTTCACTTTACCAAGCATGATGTCTCTCTTGGTAGGAACTGGTCCTTCCTGATCACACGCCCAAAGTAAGAGAGACAAAGTCTGGTCATCCTTGCTTCTAAGAAGCAATCTAGCTATACTTCTTCCAAAATAGATTTATTCATTCTTCTGGCAGTCTATGGTACTTTCATCAATTCTTCTCCAGTCTTCCTTATTTATTGCCCAACTTTTGCAAGCAGACTACCAGATAGCCATTAAAAATAAATAAATAAAATTAAACCATAGACAAGAATAAATTCCAAATGGATTGT
>NW_006408522.1:32982446-33017832 GCF_000296735.1 Chrysochloris asiatica | reverse complement strand
TTTGCATTGTTGTCCATAGCTTGTCATGATCTACACAATTGAAAGTCTTTGTGTAGTCAATAAAGCACAGGTAAACATCTTTCTGGTATTCTCTTTCAGCCAAGATCCATCAGACATCAGCAATGATATCCGTCGTTCCACAGCCTCTTCTGAATCCAGGTTGAACCTCTGGAAGTTCTCTGTCAATGTATGCTTGCAACCGCTTCTGTATTACCTTTAGTAAAACTTTACTTGCATGAGATATCAAAGAGATTGTCCGATGATTTCTGCATTCCGTTGGTTCACCTTTCTTTGGAATGGCCACAAATACAGATCTCTTCCAATCAGTTGACCAGATAGTTGTCTTCCAAATTTCTTGGCATAGATGTGAGTGCCTCCTGTGCCGCCTCACTTTCTTGAAATATTTCAAGTTTTATTCCATCAGTTCCTGGAGCCTTGTTCTTTGCCAATTCCTTCAATGCACCTTGGACTTCTTCCTTCAGTATCATTGGCTCTTGATTAGAGATGTAAAAAGTGAAACCATACCAGTGCTAGAAGAAAACATGGATGAATTTTTGAAAATTGGATATAAGAAAGGGCTCTCTGTGAGTCACAATTTGGCTAGGGAATATCAAGGGGTTCCCAGATACCAGATATATCATCTGAGTTCCACATATGTTCTTTCCTGCTTGCTTTATCTAACAGTATTCCTGTCTCCCCTTGTTGATTAATATCAATTACCCCTGCCAAGAAGGTGACTCTTCTTTTTGCCTGCTAATCTCTGATCAATTTGGAGTCCAAAAGGCCAAGGCAGCAACTATAATTTGTAGTCCTATAGGAACTAGAAGAATCTTCCATATACTACCACCTCAATTCTACCAACAATATTTTATTAACTATATTTTTCTTATTACAGAGCACTTCCGGTAGCAAAGTGGATAAGCACTTGACTGCTAGTAGACATGTCAGTTGGTTGAATGCACCACCTGCTCTATGGGAGAAAGATGTGACAGCTTACTTCTGCAAGATTTACAGCCTTGGAAACCCTAAGGAGAAGTTCTACCCTGTCCTAGAGGATCGCTGTGTGTCAGAATCAACTTGATGGTTGTGGGTTTGGTTTTTGGTGCCTTACCATATATCTCTCCTTCTATTCACCCATCAACCATCAACTCTGTGGATGTATTTCAAAGACATATCTTCCTATATACTTCAGTATGCACATAGAGTTCAGCATTTATTTTTCACAATAAAATGCATAAGTTTTCAGTATATATATATACACTAAGTTTTGACAATATGTGTAACTGAGAAACACAAATCCCTATCAAGACACAGAACATTACTATCTGTTCTCACACATTTATCAATTAATCCTGACCCTCATCTCCTCGGAGACAATCACAGTTCTATTTCCCCCCGCCCCCCACTATCATGTGTCCTGTAATAGACCTTCATATAACTAGAATTACACATTATTCTTTTGCATAAGACTTCCCCATGTAAATGTAATCATATAATATGAACCTTTTAAAAAAAAACCTTTTTATTTTGAATTTAATGAAGGTTTACATACAAGATCATCAGTTTTACATTCAACAAATCATATACTTGGTTTCATCTCAATGATGCAATCCCCTCTATGTAATAACAATTATCCCACTTCCTCTCCATGGGTTCTATTTCCATTCCACCTACCTCTCCATCCCTTCTCAACTTTGTCCTTAGGTTAATGGTGCCCTTTCGAATGATTGACGATTCCATGGTATGCATACCTCACCACTGTCGTTGTCCCCCTATATATCTATTGTTACTTAACCAAAAATTAGACCATGAGGGTGAGTTTCTTTCCAGACCTGAAGGTGGTTGAGGACCATAGTCTCAGGTTCCTCCAGTCTCTTTCTGACCAGTAAGTCTGGTTGTTTTTTAATTTTTTTTTTAAACAATATTGTTGTGCTCCACCTTTTCTCCCACTCTATCTAGGATCTTTTAGTGTGATCCCTTTCAGAATAGTTGGTAGTGGTAGCAGGCACCAACTAGTTATTTTGGTCTCAGAGTCATGGAATCTGATGTTCACATGTTCCAGTTAGTCTATTGGACTAATTGATTCCAAGCATCTTCAGTTCTCAACACTCTTCTTTCTTCCACACATGGAAAGACCAATAGTTGTACCTTAGCTGGTTACTCATGAGCTTTTAAGATCTTAGACCCTATGCACCAAAGTAAGATGTAGAATATTGTCTTTGAAGACTAGGTTATGCCAATTGACCATGATGTCCCTTGAGATTATGGCCCTGTGTCCCCAAGCCCACCAACTCATTGCCTTCTTGATAATATCTAAGAAGTTTTCATCATTTTTCTCACTGTATACTCCACAACATCCATAGTTGTGTTTGCTTGCAGCAAAGGTAAATACAATGTACAAATATTCTCTTTTGAACTCATAATAATATGAACGTTTTAGGGCAAGAATTCATTCATTCAGCATAATGTTTTTGAAATTCATCTATGTTGTGTGTATCAATTCTTTTTTATTGTTGAATAGTGTGATGGTTAATTTTATGTGTCTACCTATTTGTGCTCATGAGAAACCTGCACACAGACTAAGAGGCAGTCATCCCCAATAGAACAAGGGAATACTGCATGGTTTAAAATCAGGAAAGTTTTGCACCAGGCTTGTACTCTCTCACCCCATTTATTCAATCTGTATGATGAACAAATAATCTGAGAACCTGGATTATATGAAGAAGAATGTGGCATCATGGTTGGAGGAAGGTTCATTAACAAACTCTTTAATAATATGCAAATTGTACAATCTTGCTTGCTGAAGCAAAGAAGACACAAAAGACTTATGGATGAAGATCAAAGACCAGAACTTTCAGTATGGGTTGCACCTCACTGTAAAGAAAACAAAAGTCCTCACAAGTGGACCAATAAATAACATTAAGATAAATGGAGAAAAGATAGAAGTTTCCAAATACTTCATTTTGGTTGGATTCACTATCAACATTCATTAAAACAGCAGCTAAGAAATCAAATGAAGTATTGCATTAGACAAATCTGTTGCACAAGACCTCTTTAAAGTACTTAAGGGCAAATATGTCAGTTTGAGGACTAAGGTGTGCCTGACCCAAGCCATGACGTTTTCAATATCCTCATATGCATGTGAAAGTTGGACAATGAATACAGAAGACCATACAGGAATTGATGCATTTGAGTATGGTGTTGAAGAATATTAAAAGTACCACGGACTGCTAAAATTCCAAAAAAATCTGTGTTGGAAGGAGTACAATCATAATGCTTCTTAGAAGCCAGGATGGTCAGACATTGTCTTTCTGACATGTTATCAGGGTGACCAGTCAGCAGGGGGCTCAAGTGTAACAATTGTTAGGGTGGGTGGTACAGGATTGGGCAGTGTTTCATTTTGTTGTACATCGTGTTGTTATTGAGTTGGAATCAACTCAACGGCACCTAACAACATTGTCCCCAGTGGTTTGGTCAAACATTAGTATAAATGTTGCTTTCCATAGTGACTTTTCACTTTTGTATTTCTCCTAATTGTCATTTCTTTAAAATCTCCCCTCTCCCATTTTTACTTGCATTATACAAATTTCAGTTCTTTGGCCATCTCATTTTTGAGATCTTCCATTACATTTTGGATTTGCACTCTTCTATCAAAGCTTTATTTTAATTTCTTGTAACTCATTTAGAAAGGTTAGTTTTCATTGGAGTCCTGGTGTGGCACTGTAGGCTAAGCACTGGACTGCAAGGCTAATTTGAACTACAAGATTGGCAGTTCAAACTCAGTAGTTGCTCCTCAGAAATACTATACAGGGTCGCTGAGTTGGAACTTGACAGTATTCAACAACAACAGTAATAGTTTTCATCTGGTTTGTGGCATAGTTTTGTGTTCCCATCAATTGCTCAACTTTATTCACTTTTTATTTTTCTCTTTTAGTAACTTTATTTATGAGCCCTGTGGAGCAGTGGGTTAAGTGTTGGGCTACTAACTGAAAGATAGTGGTTTGAATCTATCAGTACCTCTATGGAGGAAAGATGAAACAGTCTGTTTCCTTAAAGATTTACAGTAAGGCAACAATGAAGAAATGGGCTGAGTTCAACCATGTTCCACAGACTCCCACAGACCTAGAGATGAGAGAGAGAAGGACTGGTTGATCCAAAATATGGTGAGACTTGGGGACGCCTGAGCCTATGGACAAGGACATAGCCACAGAGGTCTAGAGCTGAGAGTGAAGCATCCAGCTAATATGGATAGGGATGGGCAACTTAGACATGGGCTACATAAAATGAGGAGGCGATAACAGCATGAAGTGACTGGCTTACAAAGTTTCAAGAAGTAGCTTAGTTTAATAGTGTGTGGGGAAAGAAAGAGTCCCTACTGAATACTTTCTTCTTGTCTAGATGGGTCAGGTTAAAAGAGATGGGGATAAGATTCTTATGATTCAATAATGAGTTATTGTTATCATGACTAATTGCGACTGTCACAATTGTAAAGGTAGAAGTTTTGTAACAAAAACAGATGAGTGGTTAATCTTACAGTCCAGAAACAAAGGACCCTAGGACCAGCAAGGGAGAAGAACACAAGCAGAATGAGAGACCTTATCCAGAGAAGCAGTGACACCAGAGATGGAGGTAGAGATGGGGACATGGAGAAAGGGAGCAGCTGAGGACTCTAGATTCATGGGAAGTGATGGCGACCAGGAGACAAGACTTGCAGAAAGTGCCCACTGGTGGTGTAAATTATTAGATATGACTGAGTGTTTTTGTTTTGTTTTGTTTTAAAGCTAAAGTGAATAGAGAGAAACACTGGTAACTGATGATACATGAAGGGGATTACAATCATTGTAATGAAACAAGGTGTATGATTTGTTGAATGTAAAACTAATGATCTGCCCTGTAAACTTTCACTTAATCCACAATAAAAAGATTTAGTCTCAGAAACACTAGGGAATAGTTCTACCCTGTCCCATAGGGTCACTGTGAGTTGGAATTGACTTGATGGCAGTTAGTTGAAGTTCGTTTAGAATTCGGTCATATTTCATTTCCTTTTTTCAAATGAGATGGGATTTCTGAATTATTAGAAAGAGTTGTCTGTAAAATGGTAGGGATGGGCCATGAAGGTTTCTCACCTTCACAATTCTAGGCTCCCTCCTTTGCTGTTACTGTCAAATGCTCAAAACGTTCTCTATAGCACTTAAATCGTTAAATGCTGTATTTTGTTAATACTTTGTATCACTTGCACACACTACAAACTTGTTCTCACCCACAGTATTCCTGCTATACTTACTTTGGTTTATTTTCAGCCATTTTTCAGTGTGACTCCTTCCTTAAAGACATTATTTAATGGGCGTTGATAAAAATGTAGGTAACTCAGACTGTAGACAATGGTTTGATTCTCCCTAGGTTGCAGTTTGTCACCCACCTTCAATTTAAAGCTTTGCAAAGACTTCTCTTGTGGTTTATTCACAGATCTGATTGCCCAGGTTTCCTTTTGGGTGGGGTCCTCTCCATTTCAGGAGCTAATTTTTCTGTTTTACAACTCTCAGTTGTTAATAACAATTCTTAGCCGTCCCCATCCCAGTACTATGCTTTTGGGATATCTGCCCATATTTTGGAGCTCATGGAATATCTTGATTACCCAGCTTTGTTGAACGTATGTATCAACTTTAGTTGTTTTCTTTTGCTATCATGATTTCAGGAACACTTAGCGAGAATCAGGAACTATCCTGTTGACAGGGTCACACCACTTAAGTCTGGCTATCTAACTTTATGAATGAACAGTGCTCTTTATTGTACAGAGTATTAAATCTTAATGTTGTCAAATTGTGAAAATGTTCCCAGTCGTATGACCTGTTTTTCCTAGCAGTGCCAGCTGCTCTACTATGAGCAAGGAGAAAGAGCCCATCATTTTTCCCTGCCAATTACTAGTGCCTTGCTTTTTTATTCCCCACTCCCATTCTTGCAAAAAAAATTCTTCTTACATTGCCTTCAGTGAATATTTTAGGCTCTTAAAAAGTGAGTAATGGCTTTCAACTTTATTTTCCATCACCAGGTACCCATTCCTCAAATGAAAATTTACACAGAAACTCAAAAGGAAAAATTCAAACTATCCTAGTTTGGTACTCCTTTCCCTCTCTGCTCTACTTTTCTTCCAGAAGGTCCTTGACACTTAGTTTGAAAATCACTAATATAGAGAGAAAGTTCTAAATTTTTAAGTGAAGAGTCACAGCTTGCAAACAGAGGGAAATCACAGATTAAAGTTCAATCCCAGGAGAGTCTGACTCCGGATCTAGAATGATAACTGGGAATTTGAATTTAGGTAAAGCTAAAGGAGCTCTGGTAGCGTAGTGGTTATGAATTGGGTTGCGAGCCGCAAGGTCAGCAGTTCGAAACTACCAGTGGTTCTGTGGGAGAAAGATGAGGCAGTCTGCTCCCGTAAAGATTTATAGCCTTGGAAACCCTGTGTAGGGTTGCTATGAGTCGGAACCGACTCCACGGCACATAACAACAACAATAAAGCTAAATTCTAGGTGATTCTAATGCATGTTTGGACCTATGCTCTCCAATATGATAGACACTTGTCACAAATGACTATTTAAAATAAAAATCCAGTTCCTCAGTTGCACTAGTCATATTTCAAGTGCTCAGTAGTCACTGCTGACTAATTAGTTTCATATTGGAGTGTGAACACAGAACATTTCCATCATTACAGAAAGTTCTGGACTGTGCTGTTCTACACAGTTGTCTCCACTAAAATATGTTGTTGTTGTTGACTCACAGCGACCCTGTATAGGATTTCCAAGGAGCAGCTGGTGAGCTTGAACCACCGACCTTGTCGATCAGTCCAGTGCATTAACGCACAGTGCATTAACTCACAGCGCCACGCCAGGACTCCATTATAGAGTGAGCATGCCCAAAAAGATGTACAAGACTTACTGGGAAGATATTTAAATTTCTATTTCTTCAGCCCACTATTAATCTCCATTTTGGGGGCAATGGTTCACAATGTACTTATTCGAAGTGCCCCAGTGTATGAATAAGATGCAAAATAATTTTACATATATTTATTTGGTATGCATGTAAAGGCTGAGCTTTCAAAATAAATCAGACTAGAAAGAGAGGCAGACTATTTCTGAATGTTTAACCACTGAGACTTATGAATAGCAGTGAAATATCATCAAATATAGTGCTGAAAGATGAGCCCTACAGGTTGGAAAGCACTAAAATATGAATGGGGAAGAGTTGCCTCCTCAAAGCAGAGTTGACTATGGCGACATGAATGGAGTAAAGCTTTCCAAACCTTTATTTGCTGATATGGCACAACTCAAAATAAGGAGAAATAGCTGCAAACATCCATTAGTAACCGGAATATGGAATGTACAAAAGTATGAATCTAGGAAAATTGGAAGTTGTCAAAAATGAAATGGAACACATAAAGACCGATAACCTAGGTATTGTTGTTGTTAAGTGCTGTCGAGTTAATTCTGACTCAAAGCGATCCGGTATAGTGTTTCTGAGAAGTGGTTGGTGAGCTTGAACTACCTACTACAGTTCAAATGGATTTTCCAGTCCAGCACATTAACCCATAGCACCAAACCAGGACTCCAAATCCTAGGTATTAAGTGAGCTGAAGTGAATTGGTATTGGCCACTTAAAATCATACAATCATACGGTTTACTAAGTTGGAATCAACCAATGGTGTTGCATTTATTGTCTAAAAGAATATTTCAAGATTTATGTTGAAGTACAATGCTGTCTATGATAGGATAATGTCCACATGCCTCAAAGGAAGACAAGTTAATACCATTTATTCAAAGTTACACACCAACCACGAAAACCAGTGATGATGAAATTCAAAAATTCTATTAGCTTCTTCAGTCAGAAATTGATCAAACATGTAATCAAGATACATTGATAATTATTGGTGATTGGAATGTGAAGGTTAGAAACAAAGGGGAATGAGCAGTAGTTAGAAAATATGAACTTGTTGATAGTAATGATGCTGGAGATTATATGATAGAATTTTGCAAGACCAATGACTTACTCATTCCAAATACCTTTTAAACATATAATAAAAAATATAAAAGGTAACTATACACATGGATCTCATCAGATGGAATATACAGGACTCAGATTGACTACATCTGTGGGATAGACTGTGGAAAAGCATAATATCATCAGTCAAAACAAGGCCAGGGGCAAACTATGGAACACACCATCAATTGCTCATATGCAAGTTCAGGTTGAAGCTGAAGAAAATTAAAATAAGTCCATGAGAACCAAAATATAACCTTGAACGTATCCCACCTGGATGACATCAAGAACATCATACAGGAAGAAAGCAAAAGGTCATTAAATAGACAGGAAAGAAAGAAAAGAACAAATTGGATGTCAGAAGAGACTCTGTATGAATGTTAAGGTGAATGGAAGAAATGATGAAGCAAAAGAGTTAAACAGAAAATTTCAAAGGGCAACCTGAGAAGACAAAGTCCATTATTATAATGTTCTATCATTTCAAGAGATAACATATAATCATAGTTGTGCTTTATTGGCTATGCAAAGGTTTAACAAGCTATGGAAAACACTGTGAAGAATGGGTATTCCAGAACACTTAATTGTATTCATGAGGAACTTGTACAAAAATTGACCAAGAGGCAGGTTTTTTAACAGAATGAGGGGATACTAAATTGTTTAAAACCAGTACAGTTGTGTACCAGGGTTGCATTCTTTTATCATACTTAATTCAATTTGTATGCTGAACAAATAATCTGAGAAACTGGATTATATTAAAGAAAAAAAACATGGCATCAGGATTGGAGGAAGACTTATTAACATCTGCAATATGCAGATGATATAACCTTGCTTGTTGGAACAGAAGAGGACTTAAAATGCTGATGAAGATCAAAGATTTTCAGTATGGACTGTACCTCATTGTAAAAAAAAACAAATCCTCATAACTGTACCAATAAATAACACCATGATAAATGGAGAAAAGATTGAAGTTGTCAAAGACTTCATTTTGCTTAGATCTACAATCAACACTCATGTAGAAGCAACAGTCAAGAAGTCAAACGATTCTATTAGGAAAATCTGTTGCAAAAGATCTCTTTACAGTTTTCAAGAGGAGAGATGTCAGTTTGAAGACTAAGGTGAGCCTGGACATTTTTAAGTCTCATGCATGTGAAGGTTGGAAAATGAAAAAGGAAGACTGTAGTACAATTGATGCGTTTGGATTATGGTTTTGGAGGAGAATATTAAAAGTACCATGGACTTCCAGAAGAACAAACAAATCTGTGTTGGAAGAAGTACAATCAGAATATTCCTTAGAGGCCATGATGGGGAGATTTCATGTCTTGTACTTTGAACATATCATCAGGAGGGATAAGGACATCATGCTTGGTAAAGTTGTTGTTGTTGTCAGGTGCCATTGAGTTGGAACCGACTCACAGCCACCCCATGCACAGCAGAACGAAACAATGTCCGATCCTGGGCCAACCTCACTACCGCTGCCACACTTGAGTTCATCAATGATGCCACCTGGCCGATCCATCTCGTTGGGGGTCTTCCTTTTTCTCTGACCCTCCATCTTACCCAGCATGACATCCTTCTCCAGTGACTGTTCCCTCCTGACAATATGTCCAAAGTACGAGAGATGAAGCTTAGCCATCCTGGCCTCCAAAGAGCACTCTGGCTGCATTTCTTCCAACACAGATCTATTGGTTCTTTTGACAGTCCATGGCACTTTTAGTATTCTCCTCCAACACCACAACTCAAAGGCATCAATTCTTCTACGATCTTTCTTATTCACTGTCCAGCTTTCGCATCCATATGAGGTTATTGAAAATACCACGGCTTGGGTCAGGCGCACCTTAGTCCTCAAGCTGACATCTCTGCTCTTCAACATTTTAAAAAGTTCCTGTGCAGCAGATTTGCCCAATGCAATACGTCATCTGATCTCTTGACTATTGCTTCTGCGAGTGTTAATAGTTGATCCAAGAAGAATGGTAAAGTTGAGAGTCAGCAAAACAGAGGAAGACTCCTAACAAGATGGATTGGCAAAATGGCAGCAGCAATGGGCTCAAGTACAACAACAAATGTGAGATGGTGCAGGGTCAGACAGTGTCTTGTTGCACACAGGGTTGTTACAAGTGGGAGCCGACTCGACGGCACCGAACAACATATTTGCTATGCATGCTTAAAATTATTTACTGGTAGAGTGCATGGTCAAGAAAGTTTAGAAACCATTACACTAAACACCTATTTCTTTTAAAGAATTTGACTGGATTGACATTGATAACTTTTTATTAGACTTCCTTTCTAGTTATAAGGAAACCTGGTAGCACTGTAGGATAAGCACTGGACTGTTAACTACAAGGTCAACAGCTCCAGCCCACCAGTCATCTCCCTGAGAAAGATGAGGCTTTCTTTTCCTGTAATGATTTACAGCCATGGAAACCCTATACAAGGTAGCTATGAGTTGGAATTGACTCAGTGGTAGTGGGTTTGGCTTCTAGTTATAGAATTTTATATTTCAGACCCAAATTCCCAAACGTAAGAAACCCCTTTTAATCTTTTTAAATATACACATATAAGATATTTTTATTTCAAAAAGCACAAGAACATTATACAAGTTTTAAATTTACATTTTGCAATAAAAGATATCAATATATGCATTCTTTGTATTACTTCATCATGGATGGAACTTGAATCAGTGGTATAAACATATTGCAGTCACTAAATATAGATCATCACAGTGAACCAAAATGCATAGTTGTTATGAAATGACAAATGACCACAAACGAGTGAATTCACAGCCCGTATACCAACATAATAAATTAATTATACAGATATGTTTTTCTTCTTTAAAATTCCTGCCAGCCCCTCATCTAACATTAGAAAAACATATTGTTGGAGCCATCCTGTTGAACCAGCTCCTCCAGATACTATACAAAGAAAATAAAGTGACTTTGTTGCTTGTTCGTAAGTAAACTTCATAAGCATAATAGTTTGCAATGGTGAAGGCAAACCACTAAGACATGTGAATATACTTAGAAACCCCTAGTGCTGGGGGCAGCACTGAGACTACGTCAATCTACAGCACAGGGTTCTAGAGAGGGCCCAATAGGTGGAGCTCAATATGAAATGGGTTCTTTGGCAGTAAAGTTCTGACTGGCCATCACCAGAGAGCCCCTCTGGCAGCCTGACAGCTTAACCCCAGAATTTATCAAGTTAGTACAAAACGATAAGAAATCAAAAGGTAGTTTATCTTTGCTAACTGGGGCCATTTATTTAGGGCAGACTTCCCAGTCTAACAAATCCATCCAACAAAATTATATATGAAACAAAGGGAAATGTTCAAGTCATTTAATTATACTACTAAATTCTGACAAAAATGAATTCTGAGTTTTCTGATCCTCAACCACCAATTGTTCACTAGAGTTGTGTCTATCTCCTGATGCTTCCTGAATAGTAATTATTCAAGGAGAAAATCATGATTGTGATTCCGATACTGTTCATGCCAGTTCCTAATTGCACATATCCATGTTTTACCTACTTTACATAAAAAAAAAAAATCTATCCCCAAATGTGTATCACTAATCACTTAGCAAACATATTTTTACTTGCTTGCATTTACTGAGCAAAAAGAAGATAGGAAAACATTTATACACATATATAAGACACCAAGTAGACACTAAAGACAAAATAAGAAACAGTCCTTGAATGTATCTTTCAAACTCCTAACTTATTATCCCAGGGACAACAGAAGCTGAAATGCAAGGTTTCAATTTATCTTCTGTCTGCTGATTGGTTCTATAAGATCTTGATATAAAAAGCCAGAGTCAAGAACCAAGAAGTTGATGCACAGATTCTGGAGAGCTCTATTATTTGAAAACAAGATGGCTCAATCACAGCATTTTATAACAGAACATACACTATTAATCACATGGCTTTTTTGGTAATCTGTGTCAGTCATAAAATCAGAGTTTATGAAAAGGTTACACACAGATAACAAATCAAGGATTAGAGGATCGTCTACAAAGAAGGTCACAGTATTGGCTTAAATTTGATTGTTCTCATTAATACTTGTTATGCTCCATTCATTGGAGAATTTTCTTATTCTTGTTCTACAACTAGCTGACATCAGAACTGGAATAAGTTTTTCAGAGTCAAGTAAGATGCTGCTGCAATCGAATGGTAAGTGATCTCATTTTAGAAAGTTGCATTTGGAAATGGAAAGTACTATTTCAAATCTGAACAATGCTGTGTGAGGCCAGAGGTCAGGATTAAAGGCTTTTTGTACCATCAGGGATGAATGCATTATCTTATATCTTCTTGAGGTCTACAGTGGGAAAAAAAATGCTTTTCTCTACTTGCAGTAGTCTGTTTTAGAGATGGCATATGTGTTCAGCTAGAGATTTAGTTTATGGCTGAAACAGTAAGTGATATGATGTCTTTCCTTAAAAGACAAATAATTAGAATTTTACTTTTTTGAAATCTTTCTCATTTCAAGTACATAGCATGGTCTCTGCAATCCCTCCTCAGTTGCCCTTAAGAAATACTGTAAAAATTTAACTGAACTAAACTTGGGGGGAGCGGTGCCAAACAAAAATCTGCAGAAGAGTTTACCAACATATAAAAATGCTTAAACTGTTCGATGTGACTTCACTTATCAGGTGGATGAATGAGGACAGATTTTTGAAGGGGGATCAGTTTCCTGGAACTATTCACAGAATCAGACACGTGGAGTGAACAAGCAGTTCTTTAGTGTTCTGGAAGATAAAGCAGATTAATCTATGTTCATTTTTCCTTGAAGCATTAAGTTTGCTAACTGAAAGCAATACTCCATTAAGGAATATTTTATTGATGTATGTGAATCTGGACATGGAGCAAAATGATTTTTCAACCCTACCCCAGCCCTCAGAAAGGTGTCCATCATTTTGAACTGGTCTTCATTATTGTCTTCACCATGGTTGTCCTGAGAGAGAGTAGGGGCTCAAAGTGACTGCCAGTTGAATCCAAACAACATCTGATTTGTTTCCTGGCTCCTAGCAATCTCTTCTATAATGCAGTGCTGTTGCCAGACCAAATGGAGCTTCCGATACCGCTCACGAGATAAATGAAGAGGGTTGCCCCTCCTTCAGGGGAGAGAAAAACAAAACAAAGCAAAAACATGTAAGTCTGAATCAAACACCTGACACAACTCTATTACCTAAATAGATCTGAATTCTTAACTTGCTCTCAGAACTGGGAGGAACCACCAGGCGGTGGTTAAGAGGAATATTTTCCCTTTGCCATTGATGCTTAAGAACCTGACATTACTTAGACGTAACCTATCAAGAAGAAATTTACTCCTTGCAGAATAGGTCAAGTATGTTATGAAACTTATTTAAGTGGCTAGCTAGGCTTCTACCTTGAAGTGACACCATTGTTTTGGGGGTGGTTAGTCCAAGTGGGAATTTGACAGCTTCTTTGGTCCCATACAGCTTACCCAGCTTTGATTTCTGATCATTGAATGCTAGAGGTTAGGTATGGGATGGATCCTTAATTTCTTCTACCATTCAGAAACATTGGTTTATAACCATCTTTATGATCCAACAAAGTTCTTGGTGATTAACAAATATTTAAATAAACTCCATTTCAATTCTAGGGATGCATGGTTTGCAACATAGCATAACAGCTTATCAAAAAGACTAAATTTGGCTACTACTATTAATGAAGAATTGTGAGATCTTCACTCCTTGAGCCATTCCATGTCTTAGCAGATAGTTTTCTAATTGCCTGATGAATTTGAAAATTCTGTTTCTTTGTACTTTTCTGAGACAACTCATTTCTTATCGTCAACCACTAACTGTTTTTACCACTTCACTTTTTTCTCCCTGAAACTATGGAAAACCTCTACACAAGTTAAATGCTGTCACACACAAAACTGCTCCACATTTAGGATTTCCAAAACTAATAAATCTCTACAGGTGCAGACAGCCTTATTTTTCTCCTGTGGGGCGGCTGGTGGGTTTAAACTACTGACTTTGTGGTTAGCAGTCCAGTGCCTAATCCACAGCACTACCAGGGCTCCCTCTGTATGATCAAAGGGGATACTGATTATATTTAGTATGGTATGAAATGGTATCATAGTTAACGTTGTTGTTGTTAAGAACCACGGAGTCGGTTCCGACTTGTAGTGACCCTACACAGGGTTTCCGAGGCTGTAAATCTTTACCTTAAAGCAATTATAATTTAACTCTCAATATTTAGCACTAGCTTTTTTTGTTCCAAGAATTGTTACATCTATCCATCTATGTAGAATGGCTGTGGTTATGTGCCTTGGAGTCAGTTCTGACTCACAGCGACCAGATACAGTTTTTGGGGCTGAAAATCTTAACAAGAGCAAAAAGCGTCATTGTTCTGTGAAACGGCTGGCAGATTTGAACTGCTTATGTTGCAGTTTGCAGCTCAGCTTGAAATCCACTGCTACCAGAGCTCCTGCTATGTAGAATAAGGGGCGTTAAAAAGAAATTATATATATATATACATGCATAAAAAAATATATACATATGTGTATGTATAATTTAAAAAAACCTCTCCTTATTCTATAGGAGCCTTGGGAGCATAGTGGATTATGAGCTGGGCTGGTAACCACAGGGTCAGAAGTTCGAAACAAATATATATATATGCTGTTGTTATGTGCCATCCAGTCAATTCCAACTCATAGCGACCCTGTATAGGGTTTCCAAGGAGCGACGGGTGAACTTGAACCACTGACATTGTGGTTCAAACTGACTTTGCAGTCCTGTGCATTAACCTGCAGTGCTATACCAGGACTCCAACACACACACACACATTTACATATATATATATTAACACACACATAGATATATATATATATTGGTGGTGGTGATTACGTGCTGTGGAGTCGATTCCAACTCATAGCAACTCGGGACAGGGTTTCCGAGGCTGTAAATTTTTACAGGAGCAGAAAGCCTCAGCTTTCTTCCACGGAACAGCTGGTAGTTTTGAACTGCTGACCTTGAGGTTTGCAGCCCATTTGTAACCACTAGACTACCAGAGCTCCATATATATATACACACACACACACACACATACATACAGATATGTATACACACACACACATCTTTGTACATAGGAGGACTAAATTAAACTGTCCTAGTTAAAAAATCTTACTTCAGGCCAGGGTCTGTTTCTCCATATTCATCCAAATAGGGGGCTGGATAGGCACAACCTCTGGCTTTACCTTCAACCAGGACCACTCTGCATTCTCTGATTCTGAGGACAAAACATCCAAGGGAAAATATTTATTAAGTGCATGTGTGCAGATGGTAGACAATGCATTAAAGTTAGTCCAGAGGACATATTTCATTTCCAGTGTCTATTAGGAATTTTGCATAAAGAAAATATAAACATAGACAATAAGTGCGTTTGAGAATGAACACTATTCTTTTTGTTGAAGCTAAAGGAAAGGATCAGTTGGATTTTGGGAAATGGAACCAATAACACTGAGTGAATATTTTGAAGAGAGGAAGAAAGATGCCCTGAGCCATAAATACCTTGGAAAATGGTGGTTAGTTTTGGCTCTGTTGTTTCTGATCCATGACCTGAAATGGGTAAGGTGCTTAAGACAAGGCCAGAATGAAGGTCAGCTGGGGAAGTTCAGTTCTCCTTTGGTTAGACTAAGTGTCCAGTAGTACAGATTAAAATGAAATACTGCCACCTTGAAGGTACTCAGAAAAGGGAGAGAAAAAATGCTTGTGTTCATGCATGAGATGTAAGAGAATACAAAAAAAAAAAAAAAAAGTTGGAAAAGGTAGCAAGATTTACTAGCTATTTTACTAGTAAATTAAGAATTTCTTAGTAAATTCCTAAAAGGAGGAGAGAGTATTTGGTTTTAGTGTGCATGCATTCTTTCTCCATAGTCTACCAGATGCCACAGTTA
The DNA here is from genome assembly GCF_000296735.1 of Chrysochloris asiatica. Classification (NCBI taxonomy): domain Eukaryota; kingdom Metazoa; phylum Chordata; class Mammalia; order Afrosoricida; family Chrysochloridae; genus Chrysochloris; species Chrysochloris asiatica. The sequence continues at coordinate 33,001,886 of NW_006408522.1, read as the reverse complement.
ATGAGATCTATGGGCTTATATAAAGAGGTACTATATTATGGGGGAAACTGAAAAGAAAAACTATTAAAGGGAGTTTAGTTTCAGAGTATGTGCACTTAGTATTTTTCATCTTGTCTAGATGGGTCTGGTGAAAGGAGACAGGGATAGGATTCTTCTGAGTCAATTGTGAGTAACTGGTTTCATGACTAATTGCGATGGTGGGCACAACTATAAAGGTAGAAGTTGTGTAACAAAAAGGCGGAGTAGTTAATCTGACATTCCAGGACCAAAGAACCCTAGGACCATCAAGAGAGAAGAGCATGAGCAGAACATGGGACACTAACCAGAGAAGCAGTGACACCAGATATGGAGGTAGAGGTGATGGCATGGAGAGATAGAGCACCTGAGGACTCTAGAGTCATGGAAAGAGAAAGGCTGTGTGATGGTGGCCAGGAGGCTGGTTTGCAGAATGTGTCCTTTGGTTGTTTAAATGGTTATATCTTCCTGTGTATTTTTGTGTACATCAAAAAACAAAAAACAGAGGGAACAGAAGCAAATATTGTTAAACGATGATGCATGGGGGGGGGAATTGCAATGAAATAAAATACGATAGGATGAGTACAAAACTGAAGTGCTCCCATGTAAACTCACTCAATACACAATAAAAGCTTAAAAAAAAAAAAAAAAAGCTATTAGAGCTTCTACACTGGATCCAGATTCCCTAGCCCTAATTAATTACTACCTTCTAGCTCACTCACTACTCACTTTAGGAAAATGCAGACTCCAGCTCCACAGTGAAGTGCATGAAAAATGCAAGCTCCAACCTCTTCCCCATTCATGATTTCTTGGCAGCAAGCATTCTGAGAGCACAGTATGGCCCCACAAAAAAGACAGAGGACAGGGTGCTTTCGCTCATCATCTGCAGACCGTGGGCACCTCAAAAAGGAAGAAAATATTTGATATGGTGGTGAAACGAACAAAACCACAACTCAAAACATCATGTACACAGCATGGTGTCCTGGTGTGGTGCTATAGAATAAGCACCAGGCTGCTAACCCCAAGGTCAGCAGTTCAAACCCACCAACGCCACTTCAGAAAATTGACACAGGGTCACTAAATTGGACTGTCTCGATAGCACTTCAGCAACCACAACAAAAATCCAATTAGCAATGAAGCATGTTTTTAATCACTGACTCCCCCCCTCAAAGGAGATACCATTTTCTTTCATTGCTTTCTGGTTGCTGTAGTTTCTATGCTCCTATCTTCTTATTTTTGCTTTAAAGTAGTTTTTGACCTTTTGGTCTTGTATAGATGGGCTTTTAAATGAGTACTATACTTAGATATTAGAGATAATATCCTTTATTTTGTGTGCCAATTGTTTACTTCACTAAAAGGTGACCTTAAGGGATAGCTGTGGTTCAAGATTTAAGGAGCATAGTCTCAGGGTGTACTCTCATCTCAACAGGTCCAGTAAGTCTGGGCTTTTTAGGAATTATAATTCTGTTCCATGTTGTTTTCCTCTCCTATAAAGGCCCATCTATTGTGGTCCTGGATCAGAGCAGGTAGTGGTATCACTGTTTCTTTTTCAGCAAAGAAACCTCTTAAAACAGTTTAAGTTATAAAAATTAAAGGAAATCTTCAATAGGACAAGAAATCATAAGAAGATAGACTTAGAAGGAGACTGGGGTAGTCCCAAAAGGTTTTGCCACAGGAGAGTGGCAGTAGATGTTGTTGTTAGGTGCCATTGAGTTGGTACCAACTCATAGTGACCCGATGCACAACAGAAGGAACCACTGCCCGTTCATGGGCCCATCTCATAATTGTTGCCATGCTTAAGCCCATTGATACTGCCACTTTGCCAATCCATCTCACTGAGGGTCTCCCTCTTTTTCTCTGACCCTCTACCCTATCAAACATGGTATCTTTCTCCAGTGACTAGTCCCCTCCTGACAATATATTTGAAGTATGAGAGACGAAGTTTGGCCATCCTGGCCTCCAAGAAGCACTCTGGCTGCACTTCTTCCAAAACGGGTCTATTGGTTCTTCTGGCAGCCCATGGTACTTTCAATATTTTCCTCCAGCACCATAACTCAAATGCATCAATTCTTCTACGGTCTTCCTTATTCACTGTCCAGCTTTTGCATGCATAAGAGGTTACTGAAAATACCATGGCTTGGGTCAGGCGCACCTTAGTCCTCAAGCTGACATCTTTGCTCTTCAACACTTTAAAAAGGTTTTGTGCAGCAGATTTGCCTAATGCAATACGTTGTTTGATTTCTTGACTGCTGCTTCCATGAGTGTTGACGGCTGATCCAAGAAGAATGAACTCCTCGACAACTTCAATCTTTTCTCCATTGATAAGAATGTTGTTTATTGGTCCAGTGGTGAGGATTTTTGTTTTCTTTACATTGAGATGCAAACCATACTGAAGGCTGTGGTCTTTTCTCTTCATCAGTATTTTAAGTCCTCTTCACTTTCAGCAAGCAAGTGGATAGTGACATTATTTGCAGCTCTTTTTGGACAAAGGCAACAATATCCTCTTTCCTCTTTAGCACCTGATGGCTGAGGCCCTGAGTTACTAGTCATCATGTAGAATGAAAGGAGAGGGGTGTGTCTAAAGCATAGTAACTGAGTAGTTATCTTCCTATACTAGGAATGGTTTGGTTAGAATGAAAATCATTACCACTATAATAAAACTGGAAGTCTATGAGACTTATTTGCATTTTTACTTGGACCAGTGAGGAGTATCATCTAGGGGGAATCTTAACTGTGATTAATGGCTAACACTCTTCTCAGATACCCCTAAGAACCAACAGAATGATACTCTTTAAAACATGGAAGACAATGCCTATTCACCAGGCCTCTGTGGTAACACCACCTTAAAATGAAGAAAATCATTGAATTTCGAGCTGCATGCAATCTTTGAAATCAGTTTCAGTTTAGGAGGGTGAAGAGATAAGAGTTACTCAACAATTCTTTTAATTGCACAAGAAAGGAAACAAGGCAGCTAGAACACTGAAGTCAATTCTATCTAGTAACAGAGGTAGGGGTATGGGCTGCCAGAGTCCCTGCTAATGCTAGCTAAAGTCACCAGTCCTTATGACTAAAAGCAATAGCTATAACTCAGAGAACTTCCTTAGTCATTCAGTAGGAAGTGATTTTCAGAGTGAGTCAAAAAAGTGTTCTTTAAATATTCAAAATGATCCTAAACTGCAATATCTTTCTTTGTTGTTGTTACGTGCTTTGAGTCAGTTCTCTCTCATGACCCTATGAATAACAGAATGAAATACTGCCTGATCCAGTACCACACCCCCACAATCATTTTACGCTCGAACCCATTGTTGATCCCACCGTTGTCAATCCAATCTTGTTTGGGGGTTTTTCCTTATTTCACTGACCCTCCGCTTTACCAAGCATGAGAGCTTTCTCTAGGTCACTTTGATAACATGTCCCGAGTGTTGCCATCCTGGCTATTAAGGAGCAATCTGGCTGCACTTCTTCCAATACAAATTTGTTTGTTCTTCTGGCAGTCCATGTACTTTTAATATTCTTCTCCAACACCAAAATTCAAATGAAGTCTTTGACAACTTTAATATTTTCTCCACTTATTATGATGGATTTATTGGTCCAGTGGTGAGGAAGTTTGTTTTCTTTACACTGAGGTGCAACCCATACTAAAGGTTGTGGTCTAAATCCTCTTTGCTTTCAGCAGGCAAGGTTGTTTGCATTAAGCAATCACAGATTGTTAATGAGTCTTCCTCTAATCCTAATGCTATGTTCTCCATATAATCCAGCTTCTTGGATAATATGCTCAGAATATAGATTGGATAAGTATAGTGAAAGAATATAATCCTAGTGCATACCTTTCCAATTTTAGATCATTCAGTGTTCCCTTGTTCTGTTCCAATGACTGCTTCTTGGTCTATGTACGGGTTCCTCATAAGCACAATTAAGTGTTCTGGAATACCTCTACTGCGCAATGCTATCTATAGCTTCTCATGGTCCACACAATCAAAAGCATTTGCATTGTCAATAAAGCACAGGCAAACATCTTTCTGACATTCTCTGCTTTCAGCCAAGATCCATCTGATGTCAGCAATGATATCCCATATTCCATTTCCCTGTTTGAATGTGGCTTGAACTTCTGCAAGTTCCCTGTCATTATACAGTTGTAGCCATTTTTTAATTATCTCTAGCAAATTTTACTTGCATGTGACATTAATGATATTGTCCAACAGTTTCCCCATTCCATTGGGTCACCTCTTTTTGGAATGGGCATAAATATGAATCTCTTCCAATCAGTGCAAAAACCATGTGGAGACCATATCTTATTTCCATTGGCTTCACAAGAGGGAAAGAGAATCACCTCAAAATCAGACCAAGGCCAATTCCTATGAAGTAGTGGTCCACCCTCTAATTTTCTTTACTCTTGACACCAACCATCCCTCCCACAGCACTCGCTGCTTCACATCTGGGCTTGATGATCTATTGTAATGGCCACAAAGAACTTATAACCACATTCATATTATGGGGTTTATTAGGGCAATGAACAAGTTACAACTTGGGATCAAAAAACAACTCAGGATGCAGCACTTTTCCCATCAGGAATACCTTTGCCTGATATACCACAATCTTGTCCTTGGCTTCTCAGCCATGTGGCCCTGTGGCCTCTGCCCTGCTCAGGCAAATGTTAAAAATATCTTTAAGCCAGTCTGTGAGTACCCAAAGGGCACATTGTGCAAGCCAGCCTTCTGCCCATGGGCACTCAGCTTTCCTCTATGCCACTGCTTCTGCTGTCACCGCTTTTCTAGGTAGAGATCTCAAGCTCCACTCACGCTTTTCCTTTCTGATGGTCCAAGGATCATCTGTTCTTGCTACTGATATGGTTCTTATTAAACCTAGCTGGATGGCCAAACTAACCAATTTCAGCTTTAGAGTCCTGTACATCTTAAATGCATGATCATACCCAATCACTTGGTGAGAATGTAGAAGATATTAGATTGGAGAGTGATATTAAGTAAATTCAAGGTATTACATTTGGCCTGGTAGCTTTCTTCCAAATTTCTTAGAATAGATGAGTGATGAGGGCTGCATCAGTTTGTTGAAAGATTTAAATTTGTATTCTATCAATTCCTGGAGCTGTGTTCTTTGTCAATGCCTTCAGTGTACTTTGGACTTCTCCCTTAGTACCATTGGTACCATAATCTGCTACCTCTTAAAATGATTGAACATCTTTTTTGGTACAGTGACTCTGTGTATTCTATCTTCTTTTGATGCTTTCTGCATCATTCAATATTTTGTCCATAAAATCCCTTAGTATTGCAAGTTGAAGCTTGAGAAATGCTGAGCATATTCTTCTGCTCTTTTACTTCCTCAATTTTTCCCATTTGCTTTAGTATCTCTATGCTGGAGAGCAAGTTTCAGAGTCTCTTATGACATCCATTTTGGATTTTTTCCTTTTTGTCTTCTTAATGAACTTTTGTTTTCTTTTGTATAATGTCACTGATGTCACCCCACAAACCTTCTGGTCTTTGGTCATTAGTGCTTAATGCATTAATTCTGTTCTTGAGATAATCTCTAAACACAAGTGGGATTTGTTTAAGATCATATTTTGGCTCTCATGGATTTGTTTTAATTTTCGTCAGCTTCAGCCTGAACTTGCATATGAGCAATTGATGGTGTACTCCATAGTCTCCCCCTGGATTTGTTTTGGCTGATGATATGGAGCATTTCCACAGATCTAGTCAATCTGACTTCTATATATTCCTTCTGGTGAGGTCCATGTGTACAGTTGTCTTTTTTTAAAAAGAGGTATTTGCAATGAAGAAGTAATTGGTACTGCAAAATTCTATTAAGTGATCTCGAGCATCTTTTCTATCATCAAGGCCATATCTTCCAATGACTGATCCTCTTTCTTTCCAACCTATGCATTACAATCACCAGCAATAACACATCTTGATCACGTACTTGATCAATTTCAGATAGAAGAAGTTGGCTAAATTCTTCAAATTCATCATCACCGACTTTAGTGCTTGGTGCATAGTGGTATTAACTGGTCTTCCTTGTGTTGTTGTTGTTAAGTGCTGTCGAGTTGGTTCTGACTCATAGTGACCCTGTATAGGGTTTCTGAGGAGTGGCTGATGAATTTGAACCACCAACCTTGCAGTCCAGTGCATTATCCCACAGCGCCATACCAGGACTCCAGCCTTCCTTGTAGGCATATTGATATTATCCTATCACAAATAGCATCATACTTGAAGACAGACCTTCAAATGTACTTTTTGATAATGAATGTGATGCCATTCTTCTTCAATTTGTCATTCAGGACATAGTAAACCATATAACTCTCAGATTCAAAATGGCCAATATTAGTCCATTTTAGCTCACCAGTGCTTAGGATATTGATCTTTATGTGCTCCATTTAAATTCTGACACCTTCCAATCTTCCTAGATCCATACTTCATACATTCCACATTTGGATTATTAATAGATGTTTACATCTGTTTCTCCTCATTTTGAGTTGTGCCCATTAGCAACTGAAGGTTCCAAATTAGGCCCATTCTCGTTATCACAATCAACTCTACTTTGAGGAAGCAGCTCTTCCCCAGTCGTATTTTGAGTGCCTTCCAACTTGAGGAGTTCATTTTCTGGCAGTATATCTGACAATATTCTGATGTTCTTCATCATGTTTCAATACTCAATATTGTAGTGCTATCTGATAGTGTTCCACTGCTATTCGTTCATAAGGTTTTAAGTGGCTAAACATTCAAAAGTAGTCTGCCTTTCCTTCCTAGTTTGTCTTGGTCTAGAAGCTCTCAGCTGAAGCCTGTCCACCATGGCTGACATTGCTGGTATGTGAAATACCAGCGGCATAGCTTCCAGCATCACAGCAACACACAAGCCACCACAATAAGACACAGTGACAGACAAGTGTTGGGTACCTTTTTTTATGTTCCTTTCACATCACAGCAAGCCAATTAACATGACTTTTGTTGTTAACTGCTAACTAGCTGACCCACAACTCATGGTGACCCAGGTACAACAGAATGACCAAGTCCTAGGCCATTCCCATGGGTGGATTAGGATCTGACCATTTTGATCCAGAGTTTTCACTGGCAGATTTTCAGAAGTAATTACCAAGTCTTTTTTCCTAGTCTGTTTTAGTCTGGAAACACCACTGAAATCTGTTTAGCATTACAGCAACACTCAAGCTTTTACTGATGGACAGGTGATAGCTGTGCATAAAGTAAACTGGCTTTAGGAACTGCATCCCAGTCTCCTGCATAGAAGGCAAGAATTATACCAATGACCCACCAGTGACTGACATAAGACTAAGAATACAAAGAGTCACCTTGTACACTAAGGCAATTAATTGGGATAATTAAATATCCTCCAAAAAAACACAAAAATATGATTTGTGTGTACCGACAGCTCTAATTAATTAAGTTGTTTTTGCTAAGATGTCTCACTGCTACAGAATTCTAGGTAACACTGCAAAACTCTTCACTGAATTTTCGAACTCCTGCAATTTTGGAAAAAAAGGCTATAATATTTTTTAACCAGTACTTTTATCAATGAAGTCTTGAATGGGATTTGATTTTCAAACTGATGAGATTCTTGACTAACTAGTTATAACTTGCTGCTGATTTCATGTCATTATTAATTTGGTTTGCTATGTATTAGGGATACATAATGGCATTAACAGAAATTTTGGCTTGTTATTTTCCAAACATGATGCAATAAAGACAGAAATACAAAATATTAACACCCCAATGGCAAAAACAAATGTGACTATAATTTTTCATTCAGTAATACTTGATTGCTGGTGTGTTACCCAAGAATTAATGTTATTCAAATAGCTTATATTTTATAGTGAGGTAAGTGTAATAACATTAAAGAATGATTTTTAACTTTACAGAACTTTACTGTATCATATACGATGTGTTTACGCTCATGTTCTTCTGTTAAAAATATAATAGGCAATTCATACATGATGTTAGTAATGAGTATACTGTAACTTGTTTACTTTGCTTTTCATCAGTTTTTGTGCCTTTTCCACTTGAAAGTAATTAGTGAAAGGGCAGGGGAGATTAAAAATAAAGTTTGAGAGCAGTGTTTAATCTGCCTGGGAGTTCCTAGATGGTACATATACCATGGGCTGCCAAAAGAACAGCCAGAATGGACCTTGGGAGTTAGGACAGTGAGATTTCATCTCATGTACTTTGGGTAGGTCATCAGTAGGGACCAGTTCTTGGAGAAGGACATCATGCTTGGTAAAGCAGAGTATCACCAAAAAAGAAGACCCTCAATGAGATGGAATGACATAATAGTTGCACAAGTGGGTTCAAACATAGCAATGATTGCGAGGATGGCTCAGGACTAGGCAGTGTTTTGTTCTATTTTACACAAGGCCAACTCGATGGCACCTAACAACAACAAATGTTGCAAATGGTTAAGGTGTTCAGTGCTAACTCAAAGGTTGAGGGTTCCAGTCCACTCAGAGGTGATTCAGAAGAAATGCTTGGTAATATACTTCTAAAAGGTCATACATAACCTCTGAAAACGTATGGAGCACAGTTCTACACTGAAACACACAGGTCACCATAAGTTGGAATTGACTTGACAACAGCAGCTTTTTCTCATAAAATTAAAGTTGATGAGGGGAAGGGAAGTGCCTAAAAGGGAAGAGGGAATGGACTCTTGTCTCCAGTATACAGGTCACAAGGTTATCTGTTTTACAGGCCATTCAAAAGTTATAATGGACTGCCATATAAGAGTTGGTTTGAAGAAAGGGCATTTATTGGTTAGTAGTCACTTTAAAAAATTAAATTTGTTACTAGTTGTTTATACAAATTCCAAGCTCAAAAAGGTTATTAAAAAAAAGTTTTTACCTGAAATGGGAAGCTTGATTTAGGAGGCAGCTATAGTCATCAGGAAGCTCTATCAAATGATTTCTTTTTCTAGGGTACCTGGAATGTAATTTAAAATGCAATTTTAATGACAAGTAAGTAAGTCTGGGTCAAGCAGTGACTAAAGTTATAGAAAGAAGAATGTCTTCAAACTAGCACACTTTGTTCATTCTTAGAACTCAAAGTAACTCTCATGGTTTAGCAAATAAGATTCAGTCCAAATTTCTCAGCCTATCTGAAGGGACTTCAAAAATATAATGGAAAAATGGAGTTAAAATATACTGAAATTTTCCATGAACTTTTTGAAGCCCCCTTGTAATTCTAAATCTTCCATTAGTTGATTTCCTTTCTACAACTCAACTCCAACTATTTTCTAAGAGCAAACTCTTAGCAAGTTTTCATACTATGTGGAAAGGTAACATGAGCAGTCATTAAGAATACAAATTTTTAAATCACATAGACCTGAGTATGAACCCTAAATTCATTGATACTTCTGACCTGTCTGTAAAATGGGATGAATACATTAGACTTTTCCAATCATAAAGCATATCATCAATACAATAATAGGCTTTCAGGTGAAATAGAAACATCAAATTAAATGGACAAATCAGTTAAAAGACTCTAGCTAATTTTAGAAATGTTAAAATGTGAACAATATATAAAGCAATCTCATACAACTGTTGAGACTAAATGATACATGAAGGTGAAACACAGTTACACTGTACTACATCTTTGCAAATGTTATTATTAGTTCTCAATATACTAGATACAATAAAAGCCTTGCTTACATGCCAAGGGGAAAGTCATCTGAAAAACATGAAAATTTCACCTCAAAGGTCTACTCAATTTGTATCTACGAATTATTTAAATCTGTATGTTCAGCTAAAAATCACCTCAAAGATTATCCTTGTTTAAGCATCTTTTCTTCTTTAAGTTTCTATATCATTAATTGCTAGCACATTATTATGCTTTTTAAAAAATATTACCCTGAGTTGTATATGTAACTAGATTGTATCACTAAATTATAGGCTACCTATGACCAAAAGCTGTGCATGTTACCTTTTTTAACTCTCTCAGAGATATTTTAGTACCATGCTAGGGAAATAGCAGATGTTTAAAACACATACAATGAACTGAAATAAAGGAAAACTTGTGTGAGATTAAGTTTTAAAATGTGTACTCAGATTTGAAACTCTTTTCTTCTTTCTATTCTATGATCTTCCTTTTCTTGGTGATGCAAACATTGCTGCAGCTGAACATAGGTGCGGGATCTATTTACCTCTAAATAACTGAAGTTGGGGTATGAGGAAGGCAATATATTCATATTATCAATGGAGGTGAAAGTAGCTCAAGGGATGAAAGATGAGGGAAAGAGGTGGCAAATGTACCTGGTCTCAATGTTTGCTTTGCCCAGAGAAAAACAGTACTGACTGACGTTGGTATTTAAAGCTAGGTGCTAATTTCTCTGTTGTTTTTTAAGGCAATTTAATTTAAATAAAAAGTATGTATGATATACAATAAAAGTCAGGTCCTGGAGAGGCCACCAAGACAATGAGCATGCAGTTCTTCCCCTTGCTGAGCTGGTTAGTGATTTAGGATGCTGACAGGTACACACATGTATGTGCACACACAAGAGAGCATATGCTAGCAAAGGCTTCAGGGAGCAGGTGGCATTTGACTTGGTCCCTGAGGAAAAGGTGGATTTTGATAGAATTATAACATATGGGAAGGTTAAGGGAAAGTTTTTTTGGGGGGGGCGTGGGGGGTGGGGGGGGTTGAGAAAGGGTAATTTCTAAGCAGACAGATAGGAAGGGAAGCAATAGCTCTATTTAGAGCTTGCTTTATTCTCAAAGGAAAAAAAAAAGGTTTATAAAAGAATACTGTGATCACCCTCTAATTTTAACATACCAGTAGCTCCAAAATGCCATCTCCTCCTTTGCTTTTTGATATGTCTACATTATCAGTGTTTCGTTCTGTTGTGCATAGGGTCGCTATGACTCAGTACCAACTTGATGGCACCTAACAACAACAACAAACATTATCTTAGGAGTCTTGGTGTGGCGCTGTGCATCAATGTGCTGGACTGCAAGGTCGGTTTGAACCTCAAAGTTCAATCTCACCAGCTGCTCCTCGGAAACCCTATATAGGGTCGCAAGGAGTTGAAACTGACTCAATGGCACTCAACAACAACACATTACCTTAAGGGAAATTCTTTTAAGATAAGTGGTGCCTTCTAACCGCTCTAAATTTAACAACAATAATTGCAAGCAAAATTTGATTTTTTAGCAAAGACTTAATTGAATGACTGTAGGGAAGAATATACTAGTAAGAATGAGATGATACACTAGGAAACACACTCAGCAAACCAACTACATTAGTAGACAGCTTTTAGATGGGGGAAAACATTAAAAAGTAAAACCAACCTGACCACGGTGTATTTTTGCTCCAGATAGTTTAATAAGGCAGGATCAGAGCACCACCTGCAAGTCCAGATGAGAATGTAAATTAGCTGTCACAGTGCAATATTCATCAAGGAGCTCTTCTCTCTAATTCTTTTGGTCCCTTCCTTCTGTGTTCTCCCTTCATATTATCTTCTGTCTTACATCTTGTCCCTTTATGCCATCACCACCCCAAATAAAATTTATTGTGGTAAGATACATAGAACAAAAAGATTGTACAATGGATGGTGGTCATGATGAAGTAAGTATCAACTGCTGCTGCCCAGGGCTTTTTATTCATAGCCCAGTCCTTAATTAGGTCAAGTAGAAATCTCCTTTATTCTTGCTACCCCTTCAATCAATGCTAATCAGTACAAAAGCCTAGCAAATAACTGCAATTTGAAATTTCCAAAGTGTGCAAGAACCCAACAATGACACTTTGTCTCATAGTACCTTTGGAGCAAGGGCCTTACAGTATCCCAATATTCCTGGAAAAGTAGAAACAAATTTGTGGGTAAAGAGAGAAAGCTACAGAGTGCATTGTACTCTCCTTCTGCAGAATCTGCAAGAAAATGAAAATACATTTAAGTACATTTTTCTTACTGGTCAACCTGTTAATACATCTTCATCATTTATACTCACTTTTTAAAACTAAGAGTATATTTTGTATTCTATAAAGCTGTGGGTGGCAAATAAGCCAAAGGGATCCTTTTAATAAGATCTGATTGAGTCATGCTCCTGATCAGACCCCTCAAATGTCTAACCACTACACTTAGTATATGGCACAAAGTCTTTATCGGAGCAAAAAGGCTCTGAATAATCGGTCCCTGGCTGCCTCAGCTCATACACCCTCTTTGTTCACTGTGCTTTAGCCATTCTCATTATCTTTGCTGTTCTTACTCGTTCAACTTTGACAGCTTACCCCCAATATTAGCTCACTGTCTGTTGACTGCCCCCTATAAGAGCTCCCCATTGTGGCAACAGTTATCTATTCCCAAGACAAGACCTGCTTTATTTTACTTTGTAGCACTTGCTACTATTTGACAGCACTTAACAACAACAACAATAAATATGTATCTATGGAGTCCTGGTTTGACGCTGTAGGATAAGCACTGCACTACTAACTATAAGGCTCATAGTTCAAATATACCAGCTGCTCCTTAGAAACCCTATACAAGGTGGCAATGACTCAAAATCAACTCGATGGCATGTAACAACAACATATATATCAGTTGGTTTATATTTGGTCTCCTACAATAAAAAAGGAGCTCTGGTAGCATAGTGGTTAGGAATTGGGCTGCTACCCCAAGGTCAGCAGTTGAAAACTACCAGCCACTCTGTGGGAGAAAGATGAGGCTTTCTGTTCCCATAAAGAGTTACAGCCTTGGAAACTCTACACAGGGTTGCTATGAATCAGAACTGACTCCACGGCACACTACCACCACCACTACCAATAAAAAAAGATAGGTGAAATAAGGGCATTAGTTTGCTCATTTGTTGTTGTTGTTAAGTGCCACTGAGTGAATTCCAACCCAAAGCGACCCTGTATAGGGTTTCCAAGGAGCAGCACTGAAACACCTACTAGATAAACTGAACATGATTTTTTTTTGTTTTAAATGGTGTGTACAAACAATAGAAGGAGCTCTGGTAGTGTAGTGGTTACCAATTGGGCTGTGAACCTTAAGGTCAGCAGTTTGAAACTACCAGCCGCTCCACGTAAAGATTTACAGCCTCGGAAACCCTGTACAGGGTCGCTATGAGTCAGAACCGACTTGATGGCACTTAACAACAACAACAACCAATAGTACTTGGGAAGTGGCCTCCTATTTTATATCGAACCAGGACAAACCTCGATCAGATAGACTCTACTGAACTGTGTTCAAAATAAAGAAACTGACAGCCAGGAAAACTGACCTGGTCAGTTTATTCTTAAAGGACAAAGAGAAGACTTTCTGAATAGTTACTATTTTTTAAATTTTACTGTGTAAAATATATCTAACAAAACTTTTAACCATTTCAACCATTTTTAAGTGACATTCATTGTATTCATCATACTGTACAACCATCACCATCTATTTATAAAATTTTTATCACCCCAAATGGAAATTCAGCCCCCATGAACAAAATAATTCCCCATTTCCCCCTCCCTTAGAGCTCCTGGTAACTAGTAATAAACTTTAGTCTCTATGTGGCTGTAGGATAAGCACACTGGACTGCTAATCATAAGGTTAGCAGTTCAAATCCATCAGCTATTCCTTGGAAACCCTATATAGGGTCACTATGAGTCAGAACTGACTTTGATGACACTTGACAACAAGAACTATACATCTGACTATTTTAGATATTTTATATAAATGGAATCAACAATATCTGATCTTTCATGTCTGACTTATTTCACTCAGCATAATGTTTTAAAGGTTCACGCGTGTCGTATCCTAGATTTGAACTTCATTTCTCTTTATTGATGAATAATATTCCACTGTGCACATATACTACATTTTGTTTGTCTGTTCACCTGTTCATGGACATTTGGGTTGTCTCCACTTTTTGGCTAGTGTGAATAATACTGCAATGAACATTGATGCACAAGTAACAGCTCTGAGCAATTTTGGTGACTCTTCCAAAATCATACAAACATTCAGATTTTTACCTATACAAAGCCACAATAAGGCTTTTTCTCTTTTGGTCTAAATTTAGAAGCAAGCAAAGGAGAAGGAAAATAACTCTCTTACTCAAATATACATGGCCTTGGTTGGGTCTAGAAGACCTTATCAGTGGTATTTTAATACTTTTGTAATATAGACACATGTTAAAAACATACTAAAGTATTCTTTTTACCTAGTCAAACTATTTTCCTAAATAAGGGCAATCGATGCTTCTAATTTCATATATACCCGTATCAATATACCCTGTGTGGAGTCATTTTATAAATTCTAGCTAATGAGCTTGCTGGCCTCATCTACAAACTACCACACAACAGAGGCACAGATATTTGGAATGAACACAGACATAAGAGGTGGGAGCAAAGAGGTTGGTTCTGTCTATTCTGACCTTCTATTCCTGAGCTTGAAGGAAGAACAACAATCTAGTCTCTCATTTTCAGTTAAGTTCATTTTCCTACTTACTAGTAAACAGTTCTTCAGGTGGTGTTATCCCAAGCAAATAGTGGAAAAACAATGCAGCACAGCGGAGGTAAGGGGTGATGCCATTCTTCAGTGAGACCCACAAATACCAGCCAGGAATACTACACCCAGCACAGCTAAGGGACAATAATTTGAGAAAGGAACAGAACATTGATCAGACTTTAAAATGCTAGATTTTAGGTACATCCCCTTATAGAAACAGCTTAGCATTCAAATAATTTTTTATCCATTTAAAATAAAATATTAACTAGCTAGTAGCTTTGGTCTTTTTTTTTTTTTTTTTTTAACAATACTAAATACTTGTATATCTCATGTGATAGAGGATGACAACAACAAAGGCCAAGGGTAGCAAGCAGGGGAGATAGAAAATTTTATTATCACATGACTAAAGAGTTAAAGAACAACTCAATAAAACTACCCACATCTCTGATGCACATAACCAGAAAAGTTTGATAATGAAAACAACTTGCAATAAATCATTTTTTTGTCACATTGGAGGAGGTGGACAATTAACAGCTTTTGAAATCTAGCCTTGATCTTTAAATGTAGTAGTTTTCTAAAGAAAATAGTAACTTTTGTATCTTTAACCACGTAGATTTTTAAGTCAAAGAACTTCATTTTCCTAAGTGGTGATAAAAAACCCAAACCAAGAAAAAACAACAAAATGTCTACTTTATAAAAACTTGAATCTTTAAAAGCAAAGCAGAAAATCTGGCAGGAGGTTATGGTCAACAGAACACTTCTGTTGAACTTTAGGTTTGAAAATACCTATAGTTAAGAGTGGGAATACAGTGGCTCTGTAGGATAAGCACTGAATTGCAACCACAAGGTTGGCAATTTAACCCACCAGCCACTCTGTGGGAGAAATCTTTCTGCTCCCACAAAGATTTCTAGCCTCAGAAACCCCATACAGGGTATATCAAGGGCATCAACTATATGGACAACCTACTTTAACATTTGTTTAAATTTTAAATGCTGCTATTCATTAAAAATCCTATCATCTTTTTACCAATGTTTCCAGAACAGTTTACAACAATAAAGATACGTTAAAACATGTTTTAACTATAGAAACAAATAAATGTGTAGCTATTATTCTAACCTATTACTTCCTTTATTGTTGTTTAGTGTTAAGTTGGTTCTGACTAACAGTGATCCTGTATAGAGCAGTTGGTGGGTCTGAACCTCCCACCTTGTGGTTAGTAGTTTAGTGCTTGTTCTACAGTTCCACACAGGACTCCCTTACTTGAAGTAAAATCATCAAAATTACTTTTCACCATTGTAAATCTATCCTGTCGTAAACAAAGCTACAAACTAAAAGCCTCCTCCCAATTTTTTTTTTAAATTGGAGTTGAAATGCTTCAGAAGTTATACTGCCAAATATGTGAACAAAACTGGAATTCTGAGAATGATAATGAAATAGATTGGATTAAAGGATTGCTACTTACCCACTTGTATATCGGGAAACTTCTTCAAAGAAGAAAGATGCAGAACGAGCCTCTTCACTATCTTCTTGAACCTGAGCAAGGGGGAGGCCTGAAAAAGAGATCCTGAAAAATAAATTCATGAATCTACTACTCAATTTACAAATTACACTTCAATTTAATGGTACCAGTATAATAATGTTGATTCAAATGCAGCTCTTTTTCATATTCTCAATTTAAATAGTTGATTCTGAGTAATAAACTGCTAGGCAAACTTTGTTTTTCTTTATATTAGCTGGAGAAACAACGAAAGCAGAATTAAAAACTTATTAGACATGGATGCTTAATAAATATTCACCTCACTATAATCTAACCAGATAAAAAATTAAGAATCATTTACTTATCACCTTGTGAGGTGGTTTTTCTTATACTCAGAGGGCCATCCTAAACCTCTGACAACTGCCAACTCTGCTATTTGCTTTTAAAGTTCTTATGCTAAAATGGGGATAATAATGCTTATCTTGAAGGGACTACTATCTTTGAGGGATGGTTACAGCACATTTGAATGTTCTTTTTTTTTTAAATGCTTTTGTTTATACATTTATTGATATGAAAGGCCACAGTTAAAATTATCCTGATCTTGGATGAATATTGCCAGTTCTTTTCTTTATAAAAATAAGATCTCTTTATGAATAAAAAGTATCAGAGAACAAACAAGATGGCGGATTGGGTGGATGTGTAGTAAAGGAGCTCTGCCAACAACACAGAATACCCGACCAAGCAGGCTCAGGGGATGGTCCCAGAACTCTGAACCACATATAAAGGAATACTTAGAAGGTTGGAAGGCTCACAGCTGAGGGTATTTGTGGCAGAAGCAAGAAATCTATTGCTTTCTAGTCCGGGACGCTCGGCTGCTCCAGGAGCCATCATCTTGGGTGAGACCACGTCGGGGAAGGATCGGAGTGGCCCTTCAGCCTATAACTGATTGGAATACCTAAAAGGGGTTCTACAACTTGCCTAGTGAAATCGGCCTCATGCAAAGCCTTTAGAGAATATAGGACCTCAGGTGGAATCCTGAGTGCCATCCACAACCTTGTGATGTGAGACATTCCCACTAGAAAAGACAAGCAGACTGGAACAGCTACAGTGACAGAAGAAACATCTTCATGATGAACCTGACCTATACTCAGAGTGGTAGTTACTCTAAAAACCAACAGAGAGGGAAAGAGTCTTCACATCAAGTATCAATGCTATCTGCTCTGTGCACAGGGTAGATAGGAATGGGCAACTTAGACATTGGCTATCTAAAATGAGGGGGCAATAAAGGCACGAAGTGACAAAAAAAATAAAAAGTATCATGAGCTCATATTGATATTTCCAATTCAATTGTAAGAGTCCAGTATTTGCACATAATTCTTTCTAAAAAATAACAGTTCCATATTTTTATATAATTTTTATTTGTTAGAGGTAGAATTTCCATGCAATGAAATACACAAACCTTAAGTGCACCATCTAACGGAAATTTTTTTTTTTAATGTTTTATTGAGAATTATATGATAGTTCACGTGGGAGAACATTAGCATTACATTCCATCCTATCTATATTGTTTCATTGCCATGGTTACAATCCCCTTCATGCATCATCAACCAATCAAAGGGTATATACCCTGCAAGCCTGCCCCCTGGTCACTAGCATACAGCCCCTCTCACTCTCTGGGTCTAAAGTCCCCAGCTGCTCCATCTCTCCACATCATTGTGTCTACCTCTCTCTCATCTTGTCTCTCTGGCGTGACTGCTTCTCTGGGTAGGGTCCCTCTCTCCGCTCTTATCCCTTGATGGTCCCAGGAACCTCTGCTCCTAGACTGCAAAGTCAGTCACTCCCCTCCTTTTGCTACAAAACATCTACCCTTACATATCCAACCCTCACAATTAAGTCCTGATAACAATTATTCACTATTGTGTCACAAGAGACCTATCCGCATCTCCTTTCATCAGCCCCGCTCAGACAGATTGGATACTACTCACTGGAGATTCTATCTTCCTCCACACCCTCTGGATCTTGGTTCCCTCTTGAAAGCTTGTAAGCCAGTCACTTCTTGCCTTTGTAGGCCCCCCCCCCCCCCCCCATTTTGGGCAGCCAATGTCCAAGTTGTCCATCCCTGTCTACTCTGTGTATGGAAGGGGTGGGAATGATCCTCGCTGTAAAGATTTGTTACCTCTTTTGAGCTACTGCATCCATAAATGTAGGTCAAATTCATCAAATTGAATCAGATTACTCTTTTTTTCTTTTCTTTCTTCTTCTAGTCCAGTTTTGATCATTGAGGCCAGGTCAAGTGGGTGTTCTTATGCATATGCCCTCTTTTTTCTTCTTCTTCTAGGCGAGTTCTGATCACTGAAGCCAGGTCAAGTGGGTGTTCTTATGCATATGCCCACTCTTATCAGCTGGATGTTTCACTCTCCACTCCAGTCCTCTGTGGCTATGTCACTGACTCTCGGCCCAAGATTCCCCAGGTCTTTCCACACTGCTAGCCAACCAGGTCTCCACCCAGTCACAGGAGTCTATTGAACACTGTAGGGCTTAGCTCGCAGCTTGATTGCTGTTTTTCCCTCACTTCCCTTATCGGTGACGAACGTGGTCACCAGTCAGAGCATGTATTCCCACTGAGTCTTAGTCTTGGAAGGGGGTTTGCCCCAAGGGAACCCAACCACTTGGCTTGATGTCTCCTGGGTGAGCAACTTGCTTGTTCTTGTAATAATCAGTTGGACTGCCTTTATTGTTTTGTATTTTTCCTGCTGGTCTTTCTTTCAAGAAGTATCTTCTGTTCTTCTAGCTGCTCCAGGCTTCTCTGCTTATCCTTTCAAGTGGAAATTTCCCACCTCAGAAGATTCTGGATGCAGTTCAGGATTCCACCTATGGTCTTATGTAATGCAGAGACTCCATAGGAAGCCTCCTTCACTGAGCACGTTGTAGCCCATTTTAGGTATTCCAATCAGTTATCAACACAAGATGGACTTACAAGCTTTCTATGGTGATATTTCTGGCTATTTCTTTCTCTCCCCCTCAAGTGTCTATTTTATAATGGTATGCCAGGGAAACCAAGATTCATAAGACAGCCAAGCATCTTAACATTACTTCCCCCCTTTTGCCCATCCCAACCATGTGTCAATCCCTGTATCCCAGAGCCCTGTTGTTCCAAGGTTGTGCATGCATCATTATTTACCTCTGTCCCACTTAGCCCATGCAAACCTAATTGTTCTCCCAACTGCTTTGCTTTGTTCTTCCATTCCCCTCCCCCTTCTTGAGACTTGCCCCCCTCCCTAGCACCCAAACTATCCTGTGTCTATTCCCTACCCTGTGCACCACTTTCCCCTCCTTGCCCTCACCCCATCCCCCACATCGCAGTTTGGTGCCCTCACATTTGGTGCCCTCACATTTGTCAACCAGTAAAGAATCCTGCCCCTTTAGTATGGGTTCTTTTTCTTAGTCTTTTACAGTAGTGGTCCTATGCAGTATTTCTCCTTTTGTGACTGACTAATTTCACTCAACATAA
>NW_006408522.1:32938214-32981443 GCF_000296735.1 Chrysochloris asiatica | reverse complement strand
ATATATTTAGGTAATTTGTCAACAATCAGTTGGCTATATGTGGATGGGTTAATTTCTGGAATCTTGATTCTGTTCCATTGATCAATGTATCTTTCATTGTACCAGTACCAAGCTGTTTTGACCGCTGTAGCCGTGTAATAAATTTTGAAGTCGGGAGTGAGAGTTTTCCAACCTTATTCTTCTTCTTAAGCAGTGCTTTGCTTATCCTGGGTCTCTTTCTTTTCCATCTCTTTGAAGAATGTCATTGGAATCTGGATTGGGATTGCATTATATGTGTAAATTGCTTTTGGCAGTATTACATTTTCATAATGTTGTCTTCATATCCAGGAGCATGGTACATTCTTCCATTTTTGTAAGTCTCTTTTGGTTTCTTGCAGTAGTGTTTTGTAGTTTTCTTTGTATAAGTCCCTTGTTTCTCTGGTTACATTTATTCCTAGATAGCTTATCCTTTGGGTGGCTATTGTAAATGGTATTGCTTTTCTATTGTCCTTTTCAGCACTGTCATTTTTGGTATAGAAGAATCCAACTGATTTTTGTTTGTTGATCTTATATCCTGCCAGTTTGCAGAATCTTCCAATGAAGTCTAGTAGAGTAACTTTTTTACTGAGTCTTTGGGGTTTTCTACATACAGGATCATATTGTCTGCAAATAGAGAGAGTTTTACTTAACTGAGTTTTGATAAGTGCATGCTAAGTGCCATTGAATCAGTTTTGCTTCATAGCGACCCTCTATAGAGTTTCTGAGGAGCTGCTGCTGTGTTTGAAGCACTAACCTTTTGGTTCAAATCAACCTTATGGTCGAGTATTTATCCTGTAGCACCACGCCATACTTGGGTTTTCACTTAAATTCTTGTGTCTCTTCTTATATTGAAAATCTTGGTTCCCAAAGACATGAACTTAAATAGTTAAACACATCTAAAATAATTTAAAAATAACAATACTTGTTATTACTTTTGCTACTAATATGAATTTGGTTTAAGATATTTTAGTAAATTTTTTGTTGTCTGATCATATCAATCCCATTAGAGGTGTATAGTTGAAATATTGTTGTAAAATCACTTGAAGTAATTATTTCCATGATACAGTGACTTATATTTTTTTTAGTTAAGCAATGCTATTTATATGGTTTCAAAGTGAAATATTTAGAAAGAGGACATCTATGGGAATCACTGCTTAGATCTCTGTCCCCTTTATCTTATTCCTATGGGAAATTATTTTAATTAGTTTTTGGTTTATGTTTCTATAGTTTTGTTTTTTTTTTAATAAGTTTTTATTGTGAATTGAGTAATAGGTTACATGGCATATCATTGGTTTTATAGTCATCATTTCATTGCAATGATTATAATCTCCTTCTGTGCATCATTCAACAGTATTTACTTTTATCCCTTTTTTTGGGGGGCGGGGGGCAGAATGCACACAAAAATCATTTAAACAACCAACGGGCACATTCTGCAAGCCTGCCTCCTGTCTGCCAGCACACAGTATTTCTCTTTCCATGAGTCTAGAGTCCTCAGCTGCTCTCTCTCTCCATGTCCTCATCTCTGCCTCCATCTTTGGTGTTGCTGCTTCTCTGGATAGGGGTCCTACATTCTGCTCGTGCTCTTCTCCCTTGATGGTGCCAGGGACCTATGTTTCTGTACTGTAAAAAGATTAACTATTCCCCTGTTTTTGTTACAAAACTTCTATCTTTACAGTTGTGACAGTTGCAAATAGTTATGATAACAATAACTTACTATTAAATCATAAGAATCTTATCCCATCTCTTTTCACTAGACCCGTCTAGACAAGGTGAAAAGTATTCAGTAGGGACTCTACCTTTCCCCTCACACTCTTAAACTAAACTCCCTCTTGAAAACTTGTAATACAGTCATTTCTTGTCTTTATCGCCCCCTCATTTTAGGTAGCCAATGTTTTAGTTGCCCATGCCTATCAATCCTATATAGAGAGGGGATAGGATTGATCTTTAATGTGAAGATCC
Organism: Chrysochloris asiatica; assembly: GCF_000296735.1. Classification (NCBI taxonomy): domain Eukaryota; kingdom Metazoa; phylum Chordata; class Mammalia; order Afrosoricida; family Chrysochloridae; genus Chrysochloris; species Chrysochloris asiatica. Next base: position 32,979,466 of record NW_006408522.1, on the reverse strand, counting down.
TTCCCTTTCAGCTGGTATTTTGAGCTACTACATCCATAAATATAGGTCAAGTTTATCATATTTAAAAGTGTAGCAATTTATACTTGTTTCCTATATCAAAATTATTTTTTTATCTTCCTCTAGTTGAGTTCTGGTCATTGAGCCATCAAAGCTAGGTCAAATGGGTACTATATGCAAGTTTTGGTGTTCTTGTGCATCTCCCCTCACTTCATATCAGCTGGATGCTTCACTCTTAGCTCTAGCCCTCCGTGGCTATGTCCTTGTCCATGGGCTGAAGAATCTTCAGGTCTCCACAATTCAGACCAACCAGCTCTTCCTCTTCTCTCTCTCAACTCCAGGTCAATGGGAGTCTATGAAATGTAGTCGAATTCAACCCATGTCTTTATTGTATAGCTTTTTTTTAAAAGCATAGCAAGTAACTTATCCCTTTCACAGCCATTCTACTTTTCTCTGTTATTTCATAGAGAAATAATGAAATAAATGAATGGTCAATTAACAAAGACACACACAAGGTGAGTCAAAAAGTATCTGTACTCTGGTTGTAGAATTTATTTTAATTAACTTTTAGAAAAGACATATACACCATTTTCAATATAATCTTGCTTTTAACATACTTTGTGCATTTGTCAATAAGCTTTCATATTCCCTTATCAAAAAATGTTTTAGGCTGAGCTGCAAGTCACGAAGGTACCACTGTATTCACTTCTTCATCAGTGGTGAATCACAGTCCTTGAAGGGCTGCTTTTAGGGGACCAAACAGATGAAAGTCCAATGGAACAAGATCAGGACTACAGGGAGGATGCTTTATCAACTCAAAAGGAAGTCTTTTCAGAGAGTCAACAGTGTGGGCAGAGGTGTGTGGACGTGCACTGTCATGCAAGATCACAATGCCCTTAGATAGCAGTCCTCTGTGTTTAATTTGAAATTTAGGCTTCAGCAAATCATTGAGCATCGTGCTGCAATGAGCACTGTTGGTTACTGAATCTTTTTCCTAATAGCGCTTCGATATTGGCCCTTGAGAATCCCAGAAAACTATAAGCATTGATTTTCCAGCTAATGGTTGACTTCTGAACTTTTTCTTGGTTGGCAACTGAGGATGTTTCCATTCCATAATCTGCTGTTTACTCTCAGATGCATAGTGATGAATCCATGTCTTACCACTAGTAACAATTTTTTTTAAAGACTCTTTTACCATTCTTTGAGTATCGGTCCAAGTTTTGTTTGCAGATGTCTATGTTCACACCTGCACAGCAGTGACCTTGAATGGAAAGCACTGAGAAGACACGGCAGCAACAGAAGTTTTAATAAAACTGGAGTACAGATAATTTTTGACTCACCCTATAATATGATTAACTACAAGCATAATTAATTCTGCCACTAAAGTGTGGGAAAATGTTATTTATAGTTAACAGATGGGAGGTTTACCTGTGTCTATGGTAAGAAGTATCTGAAGCATGTGTGCCATGGTGATCAAATGGAAGAGATACAGGTGATTATAGGAAGAACTAATTGATGATGGCTGCAGATCAACAGTGTCATCCCAATACAAGGAAGGGAATGCTAACACAGCGCCTACCTAAGGAAGAAAATGGACATCAATAGGGTAACAACAAAAATCCAACACAAATTAACTTCAAAACCAAATGCAATGAGCACCAAATGCTGCACTGTTTATTTTTAATAACCACCATAAATTTCCTAGCTATTCAAAAGACAATCTTAGAATACAATGTACCATAAATGAAGGGCAAAGGTCAACAACCAAACAGGTTATCCCTTTGCTGAGTCAATTTATTCTAGGTCTAGGTGGTGGTTGGTGGTGGTTATGTGCCGTGGAGTTGGTTCCAACTCATAGTGACCCTGTACAGGGTTTCCGAGGCTGTAAAGCTTTACAGGAGCAGAAAGCCTCATCTTTCTCCTGTGGAACAGCTGGTAGTTTCGAACTGCTTATCTTGCAGTTTGCAGCCCCATTCGCAACCACTGTGCTACCAGTGCTCCTTAACTCTGGGGTTAAGAAGATCCAACGTTATAATCGCTTGAGGGGAGGGACCTGATAGCATTGCTGTACAGGACCCACTCCAATTCTACTAAACTGTAACCTCTAGGGGGAAGATTCAGGTACTGATAGCTTTAAAAATTCTCATGAGATTAAAACAGATAGTTGGGGTTGACAACCACTGGAGAAAAGCTTGAATAGTGAGAGATGGGGATGCTGGTTAACCTCACATCCCCAAAATCCATGCTCCACAAGCCCCTCTCAACCTTACCATTGTTCTCCTATAATTCAATTTGAAGTAGTAATCAGATCACATAAAAATTTACAGGGATTAAAAAGTTCTCTGAGGAACTCACAAAATAGTTCCCACCTGTCGCTAGATGTTTGTGGGAAACCTAGATGCATTAATGATTTAAAAATAGTTCACACTGTTACCCACAACTTATAATGTAAACAAGTTAAAAAGGATGGGTGAGTGAAACATAATATGAATATAGTGATGGTGGTGGTGGTGGTTGTGTGGCCACTGAGTTGGTTCTGACTCATAGAAATCCTGTATAGGGTTTCCGAAGCTGTAATTCTTTATGGGAGCAGAAAACCTCTTCTTTCTCACACCGAGCAACTGGTAAGATTCAAATTACTGAGTAGCGTACGTAATTCACTATGCTAACAGGTATCCTTATGAGCATAGTAGACTTAAGAGTTTGTGTGTAAACAAACCAAGTAAATATGAAGGGGAGCTTCAAAAAGTTTGAGGAAAAATTGAATGAAAAGATAATGGATTTTTCCATAAACTTTTTGAAGCACCTCATATAAGTAATTAGAACAAGACATTAAAAAGTAAATGTGCTTTATTTTTAAAGTGATTTTTGATGGTTTTAAATCTGTGCCACATTCAGTAAAATTTTACAAACAGAATGGACATCAAATTATATATAGGTTAAACATCAATACCTTATAATATAGAACAGAAAGGAAAAATCTGAATGAATACATATAAAAACTATACATTTGATTATTAATTTTTTTTTACTATAAACTTACCAAAACATGAAAGAGATCTACAGATAGAAGGCATGGTGTGTCTTCTGATTTTAGGTTTGGAAGAACAACTTAAAAAAAAAAAAAAAAGTAAATTTACTTCAGTTAGTAAGACAGTAATATTGATCGAATAGAATGCAAGATATGTATATCTAAAACAAAAATATAACAAACTAGTAAATCACACCTTTATGATACCATAATTGTAACTGAAGAGAATCTGAACTGAGAAAAGGCTCTGAGAAAGACTTGGATACAATTTAGGGTTTAAAGATAAGATCTAGGAAGAAAATATAAATTAACTAAGATACCAGCAGTTGTTCAGTATGTATTTGCCATATGAATAAAAGAATTGGCTTCACATAACACTTTTTACTACAACTATATATTTCAAAATGTTCTGTGATACATAAAAAATGTGAGCAAATCTGGGTTGGTACGTTAGGAGAAAATGCAAAGCAGTGCACATGAGATGAGGGAAGAAAATACCCCTCTGAACAAAATCAGATCATACTTTATAAGGACTGATGGTTTAGAAGGAAATGCACATAGCTAAAAAGCTCCTGTTTTTCTAATTTAGTCAGTATCTAAAGACAAACAATGAATTCAGAAGTTAGGACAAGTGTGCCAAAAGTGAGATTATGAAATCAAGAAAACAAAAATGATTTTGTATGTATAAAAATGTGGGAGTCAATGGTATCTCAACAAAGTTGTTGTTTAACAGGTAGAGAAGATTTGCTTGAGATTAAGTTGATTTCTCAACCCTAAGCCCAAGATTCTAAACAAAAAACTTAATTTAAGAGCATGGGTTCTGCAGTCAGAACTGCATTCCAGTATTGGTTCTAGGTGTCAAAGGCACATGATTTATGAGATTGTAGGGAGAGCTAATTAACATGCATTTAAAGCAAATATTCAATTGCTTGGCATAGAGTGTCCACTCAATCAGTGTTATTAACATTGGCTATATAAAAAAAACTACAGTGACACAGGGTTCTTCCATTAGCTAGTAATGTGACTGTAATAAGTCACTTGCTGTTTCTAGGTTTCATGGCCACATATTAAAAAAATTTAGTACTATCGCTGATATATTAGTTAACATTATGTTACTACCTATCTTATTTTCTTCTATTATGATTTGTTCTACCCTCAGGGCATTTGTTTTCATTTTATTTTTTACATTGTGGTTTAGGTGAAGCTTACAGAATATATTAACTTTATGATAAATTAAATATATATCACCCTTAAGATACATTAAACATCTTGGAAAAATATAGGAAAAGCAAAAGCTATAGGGTCAGGTCAGGTTCAAATATTAGTTCTTACTCTTACTGGTGTTTTTGACCTTGGAAAAATCATGTAACATCTCTGTGCCTCAGTTTCCTCATCTGTCAATGTGGAGAGTGATAACTTTCTTGAAGGAAAATGGTTAAAAGAAATGAAATTTATATCAAAAGATCCTTGTACATACAGAGTGCCTAGCACCTAGTGAGCAGAGGTCACAGCAGGTCTTGCTGCTACTGCAGCAGCAACATATCAAAACATATCCATCACCTTTTACATTGCAAAAGGCCCTATTTTGGACATCCCTATTTCTGTCATTGTTATTCATTTTAGTTAAGTATCTTGTTTCCAATCCACCCCACCCTAAGTCCTTCCCCAATTCCTGCTACTGCATCTAGACATATATTTGTGTTACCGCTAATCTTTCTTTTCTCTAATTGAATCTATAAAGCACTATCAACCCCCCCCCAAAAAAACCCCCAGAGGAAACAGAAGTAAATACTGTTGAATTATGATGCATTGCAATCATTGCAATGAAACAAAATATGGTAGGATGACTGCAAAACCACTATCTCCCATGTAAAAACACTATCAGATTAACTAAATTAATTCTATCTAAAAACTTTTCAATTATTTAAAGAATAAAGCTTACAGAATATATTAGCTTTCCATTCAGCAATTTATACACATTTTATATAAATGTGTATAACTTCTCACTGGGGCATTTAAGACCCTCTATAGGCACTGCGGAGTCCTGGTATGGCACTGTGGGTTAATGCGCCAGACTGCAAAGCCATTTGAACTGCAAGGTCAGCAGTTCGAGCTCACCAGCTGCTCCTCAGAAAACCTATACAGGGTTGCTATGGGTTGGAACTGACTCAACGGCACTTAACAACAACAATAGGCACTGGACTCCTGGTAGGATCAGCATTGGACTGACAAAGATGGCAGTTCAAACCTACTAGCTGATTCTTGGACACCCTATACAGGGTCATTAAGAGTCAGAGCCGACTGGATGGCACTTAACAACAACAACACAGGCACTAAGGAGTCCTGGATAGGCACTGAACTGTAAGGCCGGTGTTTCAAACTTACCAGCTGCTCTGTGGAAACCCTATACAGGATCGCTATGAGTAGGAACTAGCTCAACGGCACTTAACAACATAGGCACTGGACTGCTAATGGCAAGGTTAGCAGTTCAAATTTTTGGCAACGCTGTACAGGGTTGCTATGAGTTGAAACCAACTCCAAGGCACTTAACAGTAATAACATTGTAAGATAAGCACTAGACTACCAACCACAAAGTTGGTGATTCAAACTCTCCAGCCACTCCTTGAAAACCCTATACAGAGTCACTATGAGTCAGAACTGACTTGACAGCACTTAACAAAATAACAACAGGTGGAGTCCTGGTATGGTGCTGTAGGATAAAATAACCACAAGGCTGGAGGTTCAAACCAACCAGCCATTTCTAGGAAACCCTACACAGGTCGCTATGAGTCTGAACTGACCCGATGGCACTTAACAGCATTTTTATAAAAACAACTTCATGCTTTTCTATCTATAGGTACCATTACTCCTATCAAACTTGTCTATTTGGACATACCATGTATTTTGCCACCTCCTCAATCTTTGTTCAAACCGTGTGCCCTGTGTTTAGGATTCCCTTTCTACTCCTCTCAACCTATTATGTAAATTCCCTTCAATACTTCATTCAAATTCTACTTTCTTCTAGAGAAGATAAAAGCAAAGCAAAGATCCACAGTGAGCTCTTCCTTGCCTCAATTTCCAAAGTACATGTCTGTACCACATTGGCATCTGGCTACTTTAAAATGTGTGGTTTTACACAGAGGTTTCTTTATTTAATTCCATTTTTTATACATCTTTATGTAGTTTAGCCTGAACACCTACCACAGCGTTTTTGCAAATAAAGATCCTCTGGTTAATAAATTTTCACATTACAAATTTTCATATACAGGCATGAAACTCTACTATAGAGCACAAGCATATCAAAATTTCATCAGCTACTGTTATGTAGAGAGACAACATCATTTGGCATCTCCCATTTGAGATGTTTATGCTTACTTTTGAGGTGTTTTAAACATAAATACTGTATTGGGTGATGAGTACAAAAGCAATGAGATTATTTGAAAGTGCTGGTAAAAAAATAAAGGTCTTCAAATTATGACTGAAATGAAAGAAACACAATAACACATTTATAAAGTGACATGTTGCCCATATATATAGGATGAGCTGTTTAGTAATATGGAGAGCTCCAAAGAACAAAGAACAAAGACCAAAGACAGATAAGACACATGTAACTCAGGAAAAGGTCTGGATTAGTAAGAGAAAATAAATGAAAAAAGGAAAACTTTTAAGTGTGGTTAAGAATTCAGCATTAGTAATACATTCCTATAGTCGTTGTTTTTAAGTGCCATCTAGTTGGTTCTGACCCATAGTGACCCTGTATAAGGATTCCGAGGAGCAGCTGGTGAGCTTGACCTTGCAGTTCAAATTGCTTTGCAGTCTGTCTAGTACATTAACCCACAGCGCCACACCAGGATTCCACACTTGTTGTTAAGTGCCGTCAAGTCGGTTCCGACCCATAGCGACCCTGTACAGGGTTTTTGAGGGTGTAAATCTTTACGGGAGTAGAAAGCCTCATCACACTAGCATGATGTTAATTTAAGAGATAGCTGGAAATTAACATGATAATATAAAAGCTAACAAGCAAGGTGTAATTTTAACAACTTGGGTAGGCATCTTAGATGGAGCTATAGAATCCCTAGGCCATCAGTGTTTGCAGAAAGCTGCTCAGAAACATATCTTTAGAAAGCTTGTGTGGATTAAGGAGAAAAGTTGCTTGCCTCAACAGATTTTCAAGGTAGGGAAACTGGTCTATTTTGGGAGCAAATTTTTGGTAGATTAGTTATAAGAAAATAACACCTGGCTTTAAAACACAAATAACTGTGTTATTTGCTAGGAATATATCTGTAAATCCCTTTTTGTTGTTATTGTTGTGTGCTAAGCTGATTCTAACTCATAGTTACCCAATATGACAAACTAGAACTGTCTTAGAAGTTTTCTTAGGCTGAAATCTTTATGGGAACAGATCACCAGGTCTTTTCCCCAATGGAGTGGCTTGTGGGTTTTGAACCACAGACCTTTCAGTTAGCATTCAAGTGCTTTCTAATGACTGTGTCACCAGGGATCCTACCTGTGGCATTATGAACTTCTGATCCAAGAAATATATTTTAAAAAGCCCTTCTAAACCTGGTATGTTTGGGTATACAGGGGCTCTTGTACTACAACTTAAATGTCCAAATGGAGATGCAGATAGCCAAAATACTAAAAGCAAAATCAGGTTTTACAGCATAACTTCTCATTCTTCTTCTAATTTCTGTATTAGCTAAGAGCAGCACCATAAGTGGTCTTAGGAAATTTCTAACTTGTTAAGACTATAGAAACAAGATCTGTTATCTATTCTTTTACATGACACTTATAAGGGGTGCTATTTAAAAAAAAATTTATTATTGGAATGTGGCATTTCCCAACGAAATATACTGTCAGGTAATAGAAAAAGACATGTAAACAATAATAGCAATAATTCACATAAGACTCTACCTGATAGCAGGCGAACCAGATGTTTCTGTATCAGGACCCTTGGGCAGGTAATCCTCTGAGCAATTGCAAACTGCATTAATGCTTTCAGACCGTTGTGCTGATTTTAAGAGAGGGGAAGGAAAAAAAGTAAGGAAAGATGATACACCTAAGTCACTCACAGTTAAAACCAATCTCAGTCTGACAGAATTAATTTCAGATTCATCATATACTTTTCATTCTTGCAAATAAATTACAATATTCCTAATACCTCTGAAAGTTTTATGATTGTACCAAATTTTTAATAGTTTCTTTCATGGTAATGAGATATTAAAGCTATAATCATTTCAATTCTCATTTAAGTACTAATTTTTCCCAGAGTCAATTTCTCAATGTCTGGTCTAATTTAATCTATTGAGGCCTGTACAGATATCTTTATAGATATGCTACAATGATGGCTGAAACCACTGAATTTAGGGAATAGGTCTTTTGCTTCACAAACGACAGGATGGGAACTGTGAGGATGTACATATGTGAATTACAAGTCCCCTGTGTCAGCTGTCAGTAACGTAAGAGGAATCTAATAAGAAGGAAGGTGGTCTAAAGAATCTTCAATCCATTCTTCTGTCTTACAGGGCTACTGAGCACATTTTTTAAGTACTATTCTTCAGGATCTTCGACATTATGAGGCTTAGGCCTGAGAAAGGCATATAGTTCTGTCATATTGCCAGGATCTGCCAATCAAGGAACCACGGTTTAATTTTGTTTTTTAATTACTGTGACTATTTAGCTAGAAGTAAAGTTAACATTAATATTCACTGTTGCTTGATGGTGTAAAGTTAGTAAGAAACATCAATTATCACCTGAAATTTCTTTATTTGTGAGTTACATTTAACCACAGAGATTGAGTGAATTCTGTATAGTGCAAAACACGGTATTTTAGTCTCCTATAAGAAGTACTGGTAGCGTAGTGGTTACGAATCGGGCGGGCTGCGAACCACAAGGTCAGCAGTTTGAAACTACCAGCTGTTCTACGGGAGAAAGAGGAGGCTTTCTGCTCCCGTATAAAGATTTACGGCTTTGGAAACCCTGTACAGGGTCACTATGAGTCAGAATCGACTCCATGGCACATAACAACAACAACATAAGAAGCAAAGGGTTGATTTTTTTTTACAAAATTCTGTTCATTTTTATAGAAAAAGGATGAATAAATATCAAGTAATTAAGAAATTAACTGTGGTGGTGGTGATGGTTGTGTGCCTTCAAGTCGGTTCTGACTCATAGTGGCCCTGTATAGGGTTTCCAAGGCTGTAAATCTTTACAGGAACAGAAAGTCTCATCTTTCTCCTGCAAAGTGACTAGCAGAATCAAACTACTGACCTTTCAGTAAGATACTACACTACCAGGACTTCCTAAAAAGTATATCTTTTTTATGTTACATGGACCCTATTGGAATATACTTACCTGTCTATTCTGAAGTGCTCCAAACAGAGGTTTTCCTTCATCACTCAACAGGTTTTCTTAAAGAACAAGAAAAACATAATGAATATCAGAGGATTATTTCCTATTTTCTTGTCTCACTTTTTAAATGAATAAAACAGAACTCTTTTGGTTTGATGGGATCATCCTATGCAAATATATCCTACAACGGTCTCTCTACTGCCATTGTTGTTAAGTGCCGTCAGGTGGGTTCTGAAACGTAGCAACCCTGTATAGGGATTCCAGGGCATTATATTTTATCAGGAGCAAAAAGTCTTATCTTTCTCCCAAGGAGTGACTGGTGGGCTCGAACTAAGGACCTTGTGGTCCACAGTCCAGTTCTTATTATATGGAGCCATAGTAGTAAGACAGAAGTCAACTGCTTATTTATGCATTAGAAATAAAGTAGGACAATATGTCCACTGTATGGAAAAAGCACTACAATAAATACAATATAACACTGTATTATTCAAATAGAATCCATTCATTAATTTAGCAATATGCTTAGCTCTCTTATGACTAAACTGTGATCCATTTCTACGTTCAAGCCTGAATACAAATACGGACTCCTAAAATATTTGTCTTCCCAAAGATATACCCTTTTTTTGGGAAAATCTGAAAGGACTTACCAGATCATGGCTACAAGAGAATGCTTTACATTCCTAATCAATTTGTTCAGATTCTATTCTACTTAAATCTCATTTTTCTATTTCTCATTTTATTTCATCAAGGAAAAATATAAACCAATGTATTAGGCACATAACAACAACAACAACATTAGCTTATATCAACAATTTGAGTCTAACAAGTTTGGAAATGACTCGAGATTTGTTCATAGAGACTGGTGCTGATATAGAGAAATACTCTGAGAAGAAGTGGCTTTATGGTACTCAATTCAAATAAAATAGTGTTTTTTAATTATGAAGACATTTAAATAAAATGTAGCATATTCTATTAAAACTATTATGGAAAATACATATTAAAAAGAGAGATCAAGACTGGCTTCAATAAAGATGCTATGAAGGGATTACATTTTTATTTCTGATAATTTTTTAGGTGACTTTGGTTTCCTTCATCTTTCCTTTCAAACTATAAAACAAACAAAAATTATTGAACATTTCTGGGTTAATTCTTCTTCCTCTGTTTACCATTCCTTCTTAATTCTTTGGTGTTGTAAATCTACCACCTTTTTAGACTACTGCTTACTTTATGTGATCCGTTTCAAATATTTGTGGTTTTTGTGTCATGTAGCCACTAAATAGTTGAAACAAGATCAGTATTAAAAAATTCTCAGACTTACATCAAGCTACACTATTTTACTGAAATACTGTTGTTGCTGTTAAGTGCCGCTGAGTCGATTCTGACCCATAGCGACCCTGTATAAGGTTTCCAATGAGCAGCTGGTGAGCTTGAACCACCAACCTTTCAGTTCAAATGATTTTGCAGTCTGATGAAATAGCCTACAGCGCCACACCAAGACTCTATCTTTCAATAAATCAAACTATTCTGAGTCATTAAAAAACAAAAAAGTTGGAATACATTTAAAGTCAATCCATGTTAATTCTTTTCCTAAGAAACCTCCAAAGCAGTTCTCTCATGGGCTTTACCAATTGCCTGCAGAGTGAAAGCACAGGTGCTCCAGGTCATCATGGGGATGCGAGGATCAGTTTCATCAGGAGGCAATTTCAGTCCAATTCTAAAAATTGTTGTGGCAAAGAGAATGACCATTTCCTTGATGCTATTAGAATATTTTACCCTAAAAATAAAAGAAGAAAAATGAATATCTGATTTATTAAAGTGATACTTACTGAAAAGTCAGAGTAGACACTGAAACAACAGAAACAATTCAACTTTTTATATGTCAATTTTTCTTGGTCAAATTGGGATCAGAGTGTCTGAAGATTTATTCAATAAGAAAATGTGGGGAAAGCAGAATTCCATTTCCTGTAGGTAGAAAAATTACTTTTAGAAATGGTAAGGGTCCATGTACTTCACTTCCTGTTAAAAAATGTAGTTAAGTGATCATAGCTGAGTCGAAATTAGGGACAAACTCAACATAGAACAAATAAAACTAGAGGAAACAGATGTGACCTAAATAAATTTTGGTGACCAAGAATTTTCATGTCAATAGATGTGGGTAACTGTGATGATACCATGTATGAGGGGGCTTCAAAAAGTTTTTGAAAAATAGAATAAGATTATGGAAGCATTCTATGAACTACTTGAAGCCTCTTGCACTTGAAATGCTAATTTCTGATTTTCTGAACTTCCATTATTTACAAGTATTTTCAGTACTAATGGGATGTTGTTAAGTGCCATTGAATCAGTTCTGATTCATAGCAACACTCTATAGCAGGAGTGGGGAACGTCTGGCCCTGCCAAGGCAATTGCAGTTCTAGCCATCATATTGTTGCTGGTAAGTGCCATTGAGTGAGTTCTGATTCACATCAACCCTGTTTAGGTTTTCTGAAGAGTGGCTGGTGGGTTTGAATTGCTGACCTCCTAGTTTGCAGTCCAGTGCTGATCCTTCAGCACCACACCAGGAGTCTAATCATCACGTTGTTTTTGTTGTTGTTCAGTGCTGTGTAGTGGTTCTGACTCATAGCATCCCTGTATAAGGTTTCTGAGGAGTAGCTGGTGAGTCTGAACCACCGACCTTGTGGTCCAGTGCTTATACTGCAGTGCCACAATAGGATTCCAGCCAGCACATTAGGGGGAAATTAAATGTTTGGCCAAATACAGTAGACTAATTTTAAGTTGATAATTTTGTATGGCCTGCACATGTTAAAAATTTTGGCAGAAAAAAGATTCCCCATATCTGTTATATACGGTTTCTGAGGAGCATCTGGTGGGTTTGAATGGCTGACCTCACATTTCAAACCAACCTTGTGGTCCAGTGCATATCCTACAGCACCACATCAGTACTACAGCAATGCGATGTTGTTGTTATGTGCCGTGGAGTCGGTTCTGACTCATAGGGACCCTGTACAGGGTTTCTGAGGCTGTAAATCTTTACGGGAGCAGAAAGCCTCATCTTTCTCCCGCGGAACAGCTGGTAGTTTCGAACTGCTGACCTTGTGGTTCACAGCCCGATTCGTAATGGGATAGATAATACAAACAAGGATTGCATCTAGAAAATTGTTTTCCAGATAGCATTCTTGAAATGGTAATACCTAATCAGGGACATTATATTTTCTAAAGTGTGTTAACATTTTCAAATCATCTTTCTAATAAACTTATATGTAGATCAGGAGGTCATCCCTTCCTTTTCACATATAAGAAAAATTAATATGGGGAGGGTGAAGCTTTTTAGAAGTCACAGATCAAGTTGGATGTGACTTTAACCGAAGTGTTATAAATTCTGTTCCTCTTAGGATGGATCATACAGAATTGACATCTTTACTGGCTAGAAAGTCACATACCACATTTCTTATTGTTACCTTAACACATAATTACTTCAATATCCCTAACCATTTAACTTTATTAGTACAAATAACATTCCAGGGAGAAAGAAATAAGATAAAAAAGCAAGTTAGAGAAACTAATAAATAAGGAAAGAAGGATGGAAGAAAGAAAGAGAGAAAGGATGAAGAAATAAGCTCACTCTTATTTTTGTAATCATTTATAATTTTTTCTTGACTATTTAGATACTTACGAAGACTGAACTCCAAAACTCAGAATGGAATGGAATTCAAAAGTGGAATCACCCATTCCTTGATTAAACAACAAAGGAATTGTTGGGTTTTCTCCTTATAAATTAAAAGGAAAAAGAAAGAAAAATTATGAATTTATTTTTAATGTGACACATACTTTTCACATTCAAAAAATTGTGTAATATATAATCATTGTAGAAAAATAAGCAAAAAACAACTAAACAAATATTTCCACCTAGATAATCAGATAAAATCTGGATGATATTCTTTTATTCACTATGTTATATAACAGTTTTTGTGTTTTTTTTAAAGGGCAGCATCATATACATACAATTCTATGAGTATATATTATACTTTTTCACTTAATACACCACAAATGACCACATAATATTCTTTTAGGAAGGCAGCCTATATTCATGGTTAGGAATAAAAGATCTGAACCTAAGTAGGCTAGGTTTAAATCCTACCTCTGCTACTATTAAAAAAGACCTTGGGTGAGTACTAAACTTTTTTGTGGTTTCATTTCTTCACTGAATTCAAATAGCTGTTACCTTATATGAAAATCTGTTTTTTTCTGTCTACTTTCAATATTTGTTTTATCTTTGGTTTTCAGCAATTTGACTATGCTATCTCTGTGTGCAGTTTCCATAAGTTTATCTATTTGAAATTCACTAAACTTTTTCAGAAATTATGGTGGTGCAGCACATTATGTGTTGGGCTGCTAACCACAAGGTCAGCAGTTGTATTCCATCAGCTACTCTGTGGGAAAAAGGAAGCTTTCCGCTCCTACAAATAGCCAACAAGTATATAGAGAGGACGACCTTTGGCTTTCTGAGCAGCACCATGGTGGTCAGCAAGAACAAGCTCCTTACAAAAGGTGACAAAAAAGAAACCAAGAAGAAAGTGGTTGATCCATTTTCTAAGAAAGATTGTATGATGTGAAGGCACCAGCTATGTCCAATATATGAAATACTGAGAAAACACTGATCACAAGGACTCAAGGAATCAAAATTGCATCTTGATGGCCTCAAGGGTTGTGCTTTTGAAGTGAGCCTTGTGTATATGCAGAACGATGAAGCTAAATTTAGAAAATTCAAGCTAATTACTGAGGATACTGAGGATGTTCAGGGCAAAAACTGCTTGACCAACTTCCATGGCATGGATCTTACCCTTGACAAAATGTGTTCCATAGTGAAAAAATGGCAGACCATGATTGAAGCTCATGTTGATGTCAAGACTACCAATGGTTATTTGCTTCATCTGTTCTATGTTGGCTTTACTAAAAAAATGCAACAATCAGATTCAGAAGACATTTTATGCTCAGCACCAACAAATATGGGAAGAGAATGATTCTCCTCAAACACGGAAAAGAATGATGGAAATCATGACCCAAGAGGTGCAAAAAATGATGTGAAAGAAATGGTCAATAAACTGATTCCTGACAGCACTGGAAAGGACATAGAGAAGGCTTGCCAATGTATTTACCCTCTCCATGATGTCTTTGTTAGAAAAGTAAAAATACTGAAGAAGCCAAAGTTTGAGTTGGGAAAACTCATGAGGCTTCATGGTGAAGGTAGTAGTTCTGGAAAAGCTACTGGAGATGAGACAGGTGCTAAAGGTGAAGGACCTGATTGCAACGAGCCACCAGTTCAAGAATCTGTTTAAAATTTGGACTTTTAATGATGACAAATAAAAGATCATATTTGTGAGAAAAAAAATTATATAGGGAGGGCAATAACACTAATAAGGTATGCTCACCATGGAATGGTCAACCACTTACGATCAAAAGGGCAAAATTTACCTAAAGATAGAGTTCAGAAAGGATTGGAAAAAAGGGTAGAGTGGAAATAAGAACTGCAAAGAGCTTCAAAGTGGGTAACTGTTGTTACACTAAAGGGACTGCAATCATTGAGATGAAATAAAGTGCATCACATGATTTGAATACAAAACTGATGATTTTCTCTGTAAAATTTTACTCAATTCACAATAAAAAGTTACACACACACACACACACATGTCATCTTTCTCCCATGAAACAACTGGTAGTTTTGAACTGCTGACCTTGTGGTTAGCAGCCCAATTCGTAACCACTATTCTACCAGAGCGTGCTCTCTCTCTGTATATATATACACATATATAAAACAGGTCAATTAAGCGGTCTTATTATAAAGAGGCTTTCAGAAAACTGAAATTGTTGAGAAAAGGCCAGGAAAGTTTCACCAAGGAATGTTTTTCCATCATGACAAATCACTTGCCTGATTTCTTTTTGTTCCCCAAAGTCAAACTCCCATTTTAAATGGTATAAATCAGAGTGCAGAATTCTTAGTGGAATGGCCAGAGATACACTTCAAAAGTATATAGCTCTAGATGGAGGATATGTTGAGAAACAATAGCTTCACATTTCAGTATTTTTGTTTAATAAAAGTTTTTATTATTTTGCAGCAATACTTTCTGACTTAACATTGCATGTGTGTGTGCGCATGTGAGTACGTAATTTTAAATTACTATAAAGCATAAGAATCTTATATACTGAATTCTCAGTACTTCAAACAAGTGGCAAAGGAGTACATATATGAGAAAAATGACTTCTTAGCAAAATAAGTTTTCTAGGTTTTAACAATTTTCACCCCATGAGTAACACTTGTAAAAAAGATTCTGCTGTAAAATTAATAAAGCAGGAAGGAAAACAAACAGGGCACTGCCAAATTCAATCACTGTTAATACCCATTTTTCTCCCTATTTGTACATTTCTAAATACCAAGTCCAAGTTGTTATTCACAACTCTTCATACCTTACACTTTTCCCCACTGTGTACCCTTTAGTTAAATCAGTCTTTTTTAATGTCTCTGAAAATGCCAGGCTCATAATTCTCTACTACCCATAGATTTGGCCCATGGCCAAATCAAATCTCACTTTCTCCCATGGAGCCTTCCCTTACTACTTCAGTGTCTACTGATCAATCTCTTCTCTGAGACCTACTGTTCTGAACTATAAACGATCTGGTTACTAATGCCCTTTACTCTTAACAAAGTAACATGCAAACTTGTGAGATCATCAAGGCAGGGAACAAAAGCCTTATACAATGCTGAGTGTATGTTAAAACATTTAATAAATACTTGATAACTTCGGATGACAATGAGTGAGAAAACCATTATCTATATTTTTTCCTCAGTAGTTATTATATTTATCTTTGGTTTTCCTAAAAGTGTAAGTTTAAAGGATATAAATGACTAAAGTACAGCAGAGTAAAATAAATAGGAAAAATCTGGATAAATACAGGAAAGCATTGACAAAACATAAATATTTAGAGTACAATGCTTTAAAAATAATCTGGAACATTTTCTAGGTATAGTTTCACTCAATTTTAGACACAACATGGGACTATTATGAAAGTTATAATTACTTTTAGAATAAAGGTAACCTCCACTTTTTGAAAGTTTGCTTGATGCCATTTAGCTGTTAGAAAAACCTACATTTGTTGTTGTTAGGTACCATTGAGTCATAGTGAGTGAGAGCCCTTACGCATAACAGAATGAAACACTGCCCAGTCATGTGCATCCTCACAATCCTTGAGCACATTGCTGCTGCCACTGTGTCAAGTCATCTCATTGGGAGTCTTCCTCTTTTTCGCTGACCCTCTACTTTGTCTAGCATACTATCCTTCTACAGGAACTGGTCACTCCTGATAATAATTCTGAAGTATAAGTGACAAAGTCTTGCCAGCTTGGCTTCTACAGAGCCTTCTGACTGTACTACTTCCAACACAGATTTGTTTGTTCTTTTAGCAGTCCATGATATTTTTAATATTCTTCTCCAAGACCATAACTCAAACGAATCAATTCTTTTATGGTTTTTGTTTTTCACTGTCCAACTTCCACATGCATCTGAAGCTACAGAAACTACATAGTTTGGGTCAGGTGCACCTTAGCCCTCAAACTGTTATCTTTGCTTTTGAACATTTTAATACCACACTGAAGGATGTGGTCTTTGATCTTCACCAGTAAGTATTTTAAGTCCTCTTCAAATTCAGCAAGCATGATTGTATTAACTGCGTATCACAAGTTGTTTATCAGTCTTCCTCAAATCCTGATATCATGTTCTTCATATAATCCAGTTTCTCAGATTACTTGCTTAGCATACAGATTGAGTAAGTAAGATGAAAGAATACATTCCTGGTGCACACCTTATAAAATTTTAAACCATTTATTGTCCTCTTGTTCTGTTTGAATGACTGCCTCTTCATCTACGTAAAGGTTCTTCATGAGCACAATTAAGTATCCTGGAATACTCATTCATTCTCCACAATGTTGTCTATAGCTTGTCATGATACACAGAACTGAAAGCATCTGCATAGTCAATAAAACACAAATAAACATCTTTCTGGTATTCTCTGCCTTCGGCCAAGATCCATCTGACTTCAGCAATAATATATCTCATTCCATGTCTTCATCTGAATCCAGCTTGAACTTTCAGCAGTTCCCTGTTAATGTACTGCTTTTGATTTTTAGTAAAATTTTACTTGCATATAATATTAATGATAGTCAGATGATTTCCACATTCCGTTGAGTACCTCTCATTGGAATGGGCACAAATATGGATTTCTTCCAATCAGTTGGCGAGGTAGCTGTCTTCCAAATTTCTTGGCATAGATGAGTTAAATGCTTCCAGTGCTGTATCAGTTTGTTGAATGATTTCAACTTACATTCAATGCCTTCAGTGCAGCTTGGCCTTCTTCCTTTAGTACCATTGACTTTTGATCATATGATACCACTTATAATGGTTGAACATTGCCCATTTTTTTTTGGTACAATGACTCTGTGTATTCCTTCCATTTTTCTTTTGATGCTTTCTGCATCATTCAATATTTTGCCCATAAAATCCTTCAGTATTAAGTTGAGGCTTGAATTTTTATTTTGGTTGCCTCAGCTTGAGAAAAGCTGAGTGTTCTTGCCCTTTGGTTTTCTAGCTCCAGGTTTTTGCACATTTCATTATAATACTTTATCTTCTCAAATTGCCCATTGAAATTTTCTCATCAGCTTTTTTACGTCCTCATTTATTCCATTTGCATTAGCATCTCTATGCTAAAGAGCCAGTTTCAGAGTCTCTTATGACATCCCTATTAGCCTTTTCCATCTTTCTTGTGTTTTTAATGACGTTTACTTTTCTTCCTATAAAATGTTCTTGATGTCATCTCACAACTCTTCTGGTCTTTGGTCATTAGTATCTAACACATCAAATCTGTTCTTGAGATGATGTCTAAATTCAGGTGGCATGTGTTCAAGGTCAAACTTTGGCTCTCATGGACTTGTTTTAATCTTCTTTAGCTTCAGCTTGAACTTGCATATGAATAATTGATGGTCTGTTCCACAGTCTGCCCCTGGCTTTGTTTTGGCTGATGGTATGGAGCTTTTCCACCATCTCTTTTCACAGATGTAGTCAATTTGATTTGTGTGCGTTACATCTGGTGAGGTCCATGTGTATAGTCACCTTTCATGTTGTTCAAAAAAGGTATTTGTACTGGTGAGTGTAAGTGGGGGAAAAGCAGCAATGAAAATATGGGCTGAGTTTGACTATGTTCCATAGACTCCTGTCAACCTGGGGACTCCTGGACCCATGAACAAGGATATAGCCATGTTACAGAACTCTACCTTTATAGTTGTGACCGTTGTAACCATCACAATTAGTCATGATAACAATTACTCACTACTGAATCATAAGAATCTTATCCCCATCGAGAAGAGAATGAGCAATAAGAGAGATGGAGGCAGAGATGATGACATGGAGACAGAACAGCTGAGAACTCTAGACTCATGGGAAGAGAAAGCTGTGTGCTGCCAGCCAGGAGGCAGGGTTTCAGAATGTGCCCTTTGGTTGTTT
This sequence comes from Chrysochloris asiatica, assembly GCF_000296735.1. Lineage (NCBI taxonomy): Eukaryota > Metazoa > Chordata > Mammalia > Afrosoricida > Chrysochloridae > Chrysochloris > Chrysochloris asiatica. Next base: position 32,960,539 of record NW_006408522.1, on the reverse strand, counting down.
AAATTATTATATATTCCTGAGTGTTTTTGTGTACATCCCCCCCGCCCCAAAAAAAAACCCACAGAGGGTAATAGAAGCAAATACTGTTGAATGATGATGCACGGAGGAGACTGTAATCATTGCAATGAAACAATGAGTGTAAAACCAATGTTCTCCCATGTAAGCTATCACTCAATTCACAATAAAAACTTAAAAAAAAAAGAAAAATTCTATCAGGCAGTCTACAGCATTAATTCTATTATCAAGGCCATATTTCCCAAATATGGATCCTCTTTGTTTCCAACCTTTGCATTCCAATCACCAGTAATTATCAATACATCTTGATTGCATGTTTGATCAATTTCAGACTGAAAAAGTTGGTAGAATTCTTTAATTTCATTATCACTGACTTCAGTGGTTGTAGCGTAAATTTGAAAAATAGTGGTATGAACTAGTGCTCCTTTAGGCAAATGAATATTACCCTACCACAGACAGCATTATAATACTTCAAAACAGATCTTGAAATGTTCTTTATGATGATGAATGTGATGTCATTCCTCTTCAATCTGTCATTCCAGGCACATTAAATCATGTGACTGTCAGATTCAAAATGGCTAATACCAGTCCATTTCAGCTTACTAATGCCTAGGATATCGGTCTTTAAGATCCCATTTCATGTTTTACTTCAAATTTTCCTAAATTAATACTTCATAAATTTCATGTTTTGATTATTAATGGATTTTTGCAGCTATTTCTCCTCTTTTTGAGTTGTTCCCCATCAGCAAATTAAGGTCCCAAAGCTTTACTCCATTCTTGTCATCACAGTCAACTCTACTTTGAAGAAGAAGCTCTTCTCCAGTTGTATTTTGAATGACTTTCAACCTGAGGAGCTCATCTTCTGGCACTATATATAACAATACTCTGCTGTTATCTGGCAGTGTTTTACTGATATTCATAAGATTTTCAGTAGATACACATTCAGAATACCAGTGGCATAGCTTCAAGCATCACAGCAACACGCGAGCCATCACAGTATGACAAACTGACAGACAAGTAGCATCTGTTTTTGCTAACTAAAAGAAATCTGAAGAGGATTTTTCTTTCATGAAAAAAGGCTAACCACCAAGTGTATGATTTGGTATGATTTGTTGAACGTAAAACTAATGTTATATCTATAAACCTTCACTCAGTTCACAATCAAATTAAAAAAAAAAAATGTTGAAAAGCAAAACTAGTACTCAATGTTTATTTTGCACAGAATGGTTTGTTTTACAGTGAACCTTGAAAGAGGTAGAAGACACCTCTGAGCAGCAAGAGCGGCAGGGCCAACTTCCACTCCTGGAAACTACATTCAGCATCTCAGTATTAAGTCACAAATTTTTCTCAAATAAATTAATGGTAACTGGCTCTTTGTTTTACCAAAGATTTCAGAGGAATACTCTGAAATACTGGATAGCATACTCCTGTACTGAACTTTAATCCCATCACCCTCATAAAATAGCCTTTTTTTAGTCTCACAAAAAAAGATTTGTCAGCAAACTTCTAAATGCCAGTTTTATTAATCTCATCTTATTAATGACCATAATTATCTTCTCAATTGTAAAAATATGTAAATAAGTTATTTTGAAAAATAATGTATTTGTCATTACTAATATTAACTACACTATATCACCAATATTGTTAAGTGCCATCAAGGCTATACATTTTTACAGAAGCAAAAAGTCTCATCTTTCTCCTATGGAGTGGCTGGTAAACTTGAACCATTGACTTTGTGGTTTGTAGTCCAGTGCTTATCCCACAGAGCTGCTGCACTCCTTTACTAATATTAATATTACTACAGTAATATTATGGGTAGCACTTATTTACCATACATTTTCTAAATATTTTATATAATCTTATTTAATCTTTAAACTGATGAGATAGGTTCTATGATAATCCCCATGTTGCAAATAAAAAACTGAGGCACAGAGAGTTTAGTGGCTTGTTTAAGATTACACAACTAGTAAGTCGTGGATCCAAAATTTAAATCCAAAATTTAAATCCAAGTAGTCTGACTTCAGAGTAGCCAGAGTCATGAATTGCCTACTTGTGAAAAAAATAACTAGAGTAAAAGCATTTAAGACAAACTTAGTTTTTACTTCAAAATCCTCTATTTTCCTGAAATTCAACATATCTACCTACAAACTATATTTCAATGAAATAATCATTTTTATGAAATTTTCACAGAACTACATTTAAAATAAATTTAAGCAAACCTTTAGCATATTTCATATTGTAACCTGATATTCTGGCCAGGACAGTCTGTATCCATCTTGACAGGGTCAGAAGTTGAGCAAGAGCTTCTGCATTCTCACTGAAAAATGATATTTAAAAGTTATTAAAGCCATTGGTATAAAGTCATAATTGAAAAACTGAATTGCAGAGTCTTTCCTTGGATATATAGCTGTATAAAAAAATTAAATTCCTCTAGATTTACTTTCTATGTCACAGAAACCATTATCTAATTTTGTCTTTAGGAAAGAAGGTGCTAGATATTCCCTTAGAGAATAATCCACATGTTCAATAATCCTTAATTTGGGGAACCACTGAATAAATTCTAGGTCTAAAAATGTAGCTTGGGGAAGGAGATAAAAAGTTTAGAATATTACAATGAGTAAGGTGTACCACCCACATGTCCCTATAAGCAATATGTCAGTAAATGGAATCATCATTCCAGGTGCTCAAGTTAAAAACTTGGTGTCATCATGGATTTCCCTGATTCTCTCACACCCTGCAATTTAATCCATCTGCTAGTCTTGCAGGTTTTATCTTCTACACATATTCCAAGTTGACCACCAGTTCTGTCTACCTGTACCACTACCACTCAAGTCATTTAATTCCGGGACTACTTCATTATACACCTAAATGTTTATCCTAATTTGGTGTTTGTATTTTACTTTTTCTATATTTATCATGCAGTAGCTCACAAACCTTTTTATGATCTGGTTTCTATTTCTATCTCTAACTTCATCCATCAGGCCGACTCTTGCTCATTCCATTAATAGTCATCCTGTTTTCCCTGTTTTCTTGCAGTTCCTCAAACTTGCTGTGTTTCTACCTCAGGGTCTTTGCTTTTGGTATTGCCTATGTATATCTTCCTACAGAGAATGGAAGTGTTTTTTCCTCACTTCATTCAGGTCTCTGCTCAAAGGTGATCACTTCAGAGGCCTTGCCTAAACAGTCTGTCTATAAATTGCCTCATGTCCCTGGTGGGTCTCTAGTCCTTTATACTGCTACTTATTTTTCAATAATAACTTCATATTTATTCATTTTTGGTCTTCCTTCCCTGGAATGTACTCTCCATAAGAGCAGGGTCTTGACCCAGGCTGCTATTAATGATCAAGGGAATGAAAGAGACGATAAAATATTCTTGAGTAAATGCATCGTGTCAAAACTCACATATCTAGGTACAAATTTGATGTAAGAGCATTTCAGTTTTCAGAAATGAAAGTGAGCAATGATTAGTTATGACCAATTTTATTTAAAAAAAAAATACTAGATTATAAATATATTCAAATTTAACTATACAGGTAAGTTAAAGTGCCTACTAAAATGTTACATATAATTATGAATTTCAGATGTTGAGTAACCAAAATTGTTACTACAAAAGTGCCGCACAGTTCTAAGGGACCCAGTCTTAAGGATCAACTTTCTGACTTTAGAATTTACTGCTCTTAAGTATCCAATGCCTAACTTCATTAAGAAAGGTGTTGCATATTCCCTTAGAGAAAAAAATCACATGCTTGTTGTTGTTGTTATGTGCTGTGGAGTCGGTTCCGACTCATAGTGACCCTGTACAGGGTTTCTGAGGCTGTAAATCTTTACGGGGACAGAAAGCCTCATCTTTCTCCTGTGGAACAGCTGGTAGTTTTGAACTGCTGACCTTAAGGTTCGCAGCTTGATTCGTAACCACTATGCTACCGGAGTTCCTTAATTCACATGCTTAGTATGCCTTAATTTGGGGAAATATTGTATAAAAATGTCTTGTTCAGGCTAATAAGAAGTTGGAAGTCACTTTATTGTATTACAATTTATTTACCTTTTGCATTAGGATTCATTTTATCTTTGTCCTCAAGAATTGTAATTAGGTAAGACTTTGGAGTCAGGTCTAGATTAATTATCCTATCTTAAAATAGGAAGAACAGTGAGCACTAAATATGATGAGACAAATGCTTTGTACAGTGACTTGTTATTGTTAAGTGCCCTTGAGTCAACTATGACTCATAGTGACCTGTATAGGGTTGGTTTCTGTGGAACTGAACTTGCAGGTAATAGTCCAGTGTTTATCCTACAGTGCTACACAGGACTCCAACATATTAATTACTCAAGAAACAAAATTCTGATCTCAACTTCTTCCTAGAATATGACAGTCTATACCTCACTATGACTTCTGGTGTGGTACTGCAGGTGATCAGTACTGGACTGCAAACCACAAGATTAGCAGTTCAAAAACCCACCAGCTGCTCCTTGGAACTATGAGCTGGAATGACTCAGTGGCACTTAACAACAACAACATGCTGAATATATGACAATTTCCAAATCAGGTTTTTTAGTGACATGGAATAGTAGAAGCAGATCAACTGTACTGATTTTAACCAAACCTAAAGAGTTTTAAATCAATGAATTCATTTTCTTTTGGGGAACTTAGGCATATTATAATTTAATTTTGTTTTAAAGAAGTTGAAATAATAATAACTGTAAATTATGTGAATACAGTCAGAAACAACTGTGTGCTCCTTGTCCTAAAATGAATTAATTTGCTATAAAATTTATTTACAGATTATCAGAATATAATAAAATTCTAAATATTCAAAAACTATTCAAAGGTGTATGAAGAGTATAGTGTTATTTATTTTATAGTTAATATTTTATCAATGTCTTTCAAAACTATAGAAGTTAAGATCTCCAAAAAATGGTAAGAATTTTAGAAGTATAAAAAGACCTTTAGAGCTACCAACCTCCTAATAGTAACTCTGATAGTAGAAAAGGCTATGTAAGTGGAATAAATCTGCATTAAGGATTTTCTCTTTTTGTGAATGCGAAGATAGAAACCAGAGTTCTATTGCTTGAAGTGGCTACTAGAAGATTCATGAGCAACATACTCATAGATGAATATTCCAGCTCTATTAGAGACCTGCTGCTATGAGTCAGAACCGACTCCACGGCACATAACAACAACAACAACATAGAGACCTAAAATTGGGACTTCTGATCCTGTTTTTTGATATATGATGAAAGTTATTAAGTGAAAAAGTATTAATTACTTTAAATATTTTACGTTTTAAAGAATCGAGTAATTTAACCAAAACAGGAAACAATTCATGAAAGGATTAAAGATAGCTTTGAAAAAAAAAACATAAATGGAAGTATACCTGTTTATCTTTTGAGATTGCAAAGGAATTATTGGGATCACAGTATTACACAGAGACTTGCAAAGAGGGCAAAGATATTCTCCACTCTCTAAATCAAAAAGGTCGACATGAATGCGCTGCTGTGAGCTGAGCTGTACAGCTTCAAAATACCTACAGAATGAAAAACAAGAAAACAGAAGTTCATTCTGAATTATACGGACATATCTCAGCTCTAATCCAAATGACTCAACGACATACAACAACAACAACAATATCCAAAAGAAAATAATCTTTAAAACCTAGAGCAAAAGTTGTAACAAATAGGAAAGAAACAAGTTGATCATTCTTTTGAGGGCAAACTAAAAGGTCCAAGGGGCTTCAAAAGATCATAGAAGAATAAAAAAGTAAAAAGAGAATGTAATTTTCCAATGAACTTTTTGAAGCCCCCTTATACATCAGGCAGATAAAGATTCAAAACAATTTTTGGGGCTCATAACTCTACTTCTGCCTCAATAATAAGGAACACAGACACTGCTTCCCTTAGATTCCCATGACTAACTGAAGTAGTGCGGACTATTGTAAAAAAAATTATATACGTTAATCCAGTTTCAAAAGGTTAAACTCTATATAAAAGATATCTTAAGAGTTACATTTCTGAATTTGTATCTCTTTTAATTGGAATTTGTTCTATTGTATTTCAAAGGTATTATTTGAGAGGAGTCAGATTTTTATAACGATTATAGCTCTTTATAATCTGACCAAAAGCAACATGTTTGTAGAGGTGAGCACAAGGAAAGAGTAAAAAATTTTGAGTTAATAACTTTACAAACCAACTTCTAAGGCTAATAATAATGTGTGTTAAGCAATCAGTAATCCAACAGCCATCAAGTTAATTCCGACTCATGAAACCACTATGTATCAGAGTAGAGTTGCTCTCCATGTTTTTACTTAGTTCAAGGGCTTTCAATGGCTGATTTTTCAGAAGAAGGCTGCCAGTCTTCCTTCCTAGGTATTTCGGAGTAGACTCAAATCTCCAACCTTATAGTCAGCAGCCCAGCACACTGCACCACTGAGGGACTCCATACCATGTAAACAGAATTAGTAATTAAAACTATTTCAGTTATTCGAATAACAAAGGAAGGGAAACAACCTGAGAAAACATATGTGAGCACTGGACTGCAAACCAAAAAGTCTGTGGTTTGAGCCGTCCAGCCATTCCATGGAAGAAGAAAAATGAGGTTTTCTGCTTCAGTTAAGATTTAAAGCCTAGGAAGGGTCACTATGAGTCGGTGGCACTTAACAACCAGTGTATTTCAGTGCTCCTAGTTTCTTTAAAGAATATGGCATAAGGATAACTTACTTCTGCCAGCACACTGCGTGCATTACGTGACCACAGCTTCCTGTATATGTTCCATAAGCTAAGTCTGGATCCATAAAGAGTGGGTCCAGGGTTTCTGGTACAGAAAGACATAAATTATACAACAATATAAAGGGGGAAAAAAAAGATATCTCGTTTAAACATTCTTAGAAATGTCTAAGAAGAGTGTCACAATATTAGGATAGCACACAATACTTGCTAAGTTAAAAGAGCAAAACACAAAGTTAGCCTGCCAGTTATGATTCTAAAATTGGTATTAATGACAAATTCTATCTTTGACTACACTTTCTACTTTGAACCCCAGGTTTGAAATATTATTATTGTGGTTGTTGAAGTAATTTTTGAAATTCAACTGCAATTCACTCTTTAATTTTAAATGTAATTTAACTGTTGCTAATTTTAAGAAGTATAATGCAGCAGATAGGAGCACAGACTATAAGGTTCAAATTCTGGTTTCACCAACTTACAGCATGTGGCTTTATGTGGGCAAGTTAAAAGTTACTCAATTCCATCATCTGTAAAATGCAGACAATACTGGCACCTAAAACTCATAGGTTGTTGTGAGGATTAAGTGAGTAAATATACATAAAGCACTTAATCAATGTCTGGTATATGGTTAAGTATTAAAAAAATGCTAACTTTTACTACCATTATTATTACTCCAAGTGTTTTTAAAATAAAGCAGCTAACTCCTGATGGGATATAAAAAGTACAAACGATTACCTAGTTAGTATTTTTGCCCATAAAATACTTAACATGAATCTAATCATGAGGCAACAATCTGACTAATCCACAATGTAAGATACTGTACAAGGCAACTGGCCTGCATTCTTTAAAAAAGTTATGACAAAACACACAAACCAAAAAAGCAAGGGACTGTTCCAGGATAAAATTCACTGAAAGAGACATAACAACCAAAAGTAATGTGTGAAATTTCTTTGGATTCTGAAAAGTCTAGTAAAAACATTTTAGGGACAAGTGAGGAGATTTGAATATGGATTTTATATTATATACTGCTGAATGATTATGACTTTAAATATGATAATGGTATCCTAATTAGAGGATAGAATGTTTTTATTTTTAGAAAATGAATATGGTCATATTTAGAGATGAACTCTCATGATGCCTACAGCATACTTTTAAGTGGCTCAGCAAAAAGAAATGGAGAAAGAAAAACAGACATACAAACTAAAGAAGCAATATGGCCAAATGATTTAAAAAATAAATAAATAAAGCAGCCAGCATGGCATGTAAAAACCACAAGTCATCTGACCAAATAAGACGAAATACAACCTCACTCCCAAACTTCTTTCAAATAGTACTTTTCTTTATAATTGCAAAGTATGGAAAGAAATGCTCAAAAGGATATTCATTAAGTAATACCTACCCCCTGAGAGGTCTATGGGTTTTCCCCTGTGTTGGGTTAAGGCGGTGGATTTCTGGACACAGGCGGATAATACCATGGCATTGTTTTCTATTTTCACCTCCTGTTCTTCTTGGCAGAGGATGCATGTCAGCACCTCCTTTTCAGTAACAGATGTACCCCGTTTAGGACCCAAAGCAATTCTAGAGCAGTCACTGACCACTGGGGTGCTACCAAAAGAAACGACCAGAAATGAGGACACATGTTTTGGTCACTTGTTTATATACTTTGGTAGTGTAGGGTAAGAACTTTAAAAATGGAAATAATATAAAAATGATATTTAGCAATTTTTTAAATGGAAAAAAATTTCCCCCAATCTTTTTAGCTTTATCAATTGATTTGCTTATCAGGAAATACATTAGATGCAAAATAAGTAGTCTACAAAATAGAATGTATATCATACTTATATTTAATTTACTGTACCAAGAAGCTGAGTCGTATGCTTTTTCTGAATATAAAATACATGCCTTACTGAATAAATTTTAGAAAATCTAAAAAAAGTAAAAAGAATATAAAAATCATTACACTCCCACAACCACTACAAAATCCTGTTCCATACTCCATTTGACTTTCTAGTTACACAATGTTCTTTTTCACATCATGAAGGTTTTATTACATATACAGATTTGTATCTTGGCACTGTGGGTTAATGCACTGACTGGACTGCAAAGTTGGTTTGAACTGCAATGTCGGTGATTCAAGCTCACCAGTTGCTTCTTGGAAACCCTATCCAGGATTGCTATGAGTAGGAATCAACTCAAGTTCACTTACCAACAACATTCGCTAATCTTAGCTGATTTTTCAAGTCATTCAAATTTCTTCAGAAACCATCTTTTTGTGGGGCTGCACACTACTCTGCTATAGATACCATAATAAATATAGCATAATAGGACTTTTAGCCATTCCCTATTATTAGGTTTCTATTTCATTTGGTAACTAGTAAAAGTTAAAGAACTTCTATATTAATGATTTGTCAATTTTTACAATCTACTCAATTTTAATACTAGCAATATAATACTAGCAAATATTTATCAACTGTTGATTATGATGCTAGACATTCCTCTATGTACTCTGTATTATGCAAACTCATTTAATCCTCACAACAATCTCCTGAGGTAGGTACTATTACTAACTCCATTTTTAGTGGAAGAAACTGAAGCTGAGAGGAAGTAAGAGACTTACCCAATGATGCTAAATAAGTGGCAATGCCACAATTTAACTCAGATGATCTGGTCTCACAAACCATGCTCTTAACTACTCTGCAAAGTTATCTCTCTAACTGAGCAAGAAATTCCCTGAAATACTACAATCATTCAAACAAATTGAATGTAAACCAATGTACACAGTAAGGAATATTATGCAGCTTTTAAAGGGTGGATCTCAGGCATGCTACCACCTACTACAGGGCATCCAGAGTATGCGGAGGAGGTTTATTTTTTGGTTGTTTTAACAAGTAGGGGTTACTGATGGAATTTACTGAGTACTAGGGGTACTAAATGTCCTGCAATTCATAGGGCAGTCAATTCTGGATGAAAAAGAACTGTACTGCCCAAGTAATAAAAGATTCCTTACTAAGACAACATTAGGCTAGTTTTACATGTAAGAACACATATAGATACAATTACTGGTCTCTATCCAATCAAAGCAAAAATAAGTGAAGAAAATCAAAGACATGAAAACAAATAGTCTAAAGTACTACAGGACTACGTGAAGCTCAGCCTCCTGACCCTGAGACCAGAACTAGATGGTACCCAGCTACTATTACCAACCATTCTATAAGGAATCACAACAGAAGGTGCTGGATAGAGTGAGAGAAAAATGTAGAACAAAACTCAAAATCATAAAAAAGACTAGATTTATTGATTTGATAGATTGGTAGACCAACCAAGAATGAGGCCTTTAGTCCCCCTTCAATTCTGGAACTGAATCTACCCCTGTGGCTCAACTTTCAGCCAAGCAGTAGATAGGCCTATAAAGTAAACAATAACACTACAGGGGTACACATTCCTTAAAACTATCAGCTAAATGAGACCAAAAGAGCAGCTTTTTCCCAGAGACAAAGCTCAAATGGCAGGAAGGGATAGGATAGAAGGCTGAATGGAGACAGGAAACACGGAAGAAGTGGCAAGAGTACTGCTACATCATGGGGACTGCAATCAATGTCATTAAACAAAGTATGTATGAATTACTGAATGAAAAAGCAATCTGCTCTGCAAACTTTCACTCAAATCATGAAAGTTAGAAACAACAACAAAAAGATTTCTAAGATACACCACTGAGTAAAAATTAAAACAAAAAGTACAGACTGATACATATGTATATAATATTGTATTGAAAGTGCCATGGGCTGCCAAAAGAACCAATAGATCTGTTTTGGCAGACATGTAGCCAGAGTGCTCCCTGGAGGCCAGGAAAGCCAAACTTCGTCTCTCATTCTTCAGACATATTGTCAGGAGGGACCAGTCACTGGAGAAGGATATTATGTTTGGTAAGGTGGAGGCTCAGAGAAAAAGAGGAAGACCCCTAGCAAGATGGATTGGCAAAGTGGTAGCATCAATGGGATCAAGCATGGCAACAATTGTGAGGCTGGCCCACGATCGGGCAGTGTTTCGTTCTGTTGTGAATTGGGTCACTATGAGTTGGTACCAACTCAATGGCACCTAACAACAACAACAACACAAATGGAAAAAAAAAGTTGAATGATACTATATAATTTCTGTGGTTATATATATTTGTATGTAATAACATAGTAAGAACTATGACAAGCTATACATAACATTTAAAACAAGAATATTTTTGAAGGGTTAAAAATCTCGAAAGTTTGGACTAGTGTTCAAAGGAAAGTATAGATTTCTCTCTAACACTTTGATTTTAAAAGGAAAACATATTAACGTAACTTTAATAAAAAATACAAATATCTGAGGAAAATGTATTCTTAAACAAGAGATAAAAACTATAAATTATGGCTGATAAACTTGTCTCCATGAGCAATGATAAAGGTCTCTAATATTAAATCCCAAATTAATAAGAATAAAATAGGGAAACATGTAACAAATATAGTGTCCATAATTTATGAAGGACTTCTATAAATCACTAAGACAAAAGCAAAGCACCCAATATAGATAGAATAGAATAACAGGAAATTTCCAGATGACAAAATATCAAAGGTTAGTGAACAAGCATATGAAAAAATGTTCAGCCAAACCAGTAATCAGGGAAATTCAGTCAGTTTGGCACAAATTTATAATTTTGATAATATCAACTATTTTCAAGTACTGATAATATCAAGTACTAGTGAGAATGAGAGGAATAGACACTCACATAAACTACAGACAGTAGAAACTGGTAAAACTACTTTAGAGGGCAATGTGCTAGTAGCTAGAATTCTGATGTGGTGCTATAGGATAAGCACCTGACTGCAAGGTTGGTTTGAACCACAAGGTTGGCAGTTCAAACTCACCAGCTGCTCTTTGGAAGCCCTATACAGGGATGCTGTGTGTGGGAACTGACTTGACAGCACTTAACAACAACATGCTAGTAGCTATAAAAATTTAGAATAATGATGACCTAGGCTTTCCATTTATTAGATTCTACCCTGGAGACTATTTACACAACAATATAAGATGACACAAAGATATTCAATGACATAGTATTTGCAATAAGGGAAAACCGGAAACAAAAACTGAATGTCAAAAATCCAAAAAATAAAATGTGGTAAGCCCATATGATGCAACATTTTGCAGTAGTCATACAGAATAATGCAAAATCTACACTATACTTCTATATGTACAGAGGTGAAAAAATTTATGGCATAAAGTAAAAAAAGCAAGTTGCAGAACAATATGTATAGTTAAATAATAAACAACTTAAAAAAAAACCCCAAAACAATGATTAAAAAACACAAAACAAGCCTCTTTATTCTTTACAGATATGTGTTTAAAAATACATAGAAAAAGATCTAGAACAATCCACAGCAAACTCATAGTAAAGGTTGCCTCTGGAGAAAGATCAGGAATGTAGAAGATGGTCAAAGAGGGCTTACTGTATTGTTTGAATTGCTTTAAATAAGAATGAATTAATATAATTACTTGTGTAATCAGTCAGTAAAAACAATGAAAGCAGTAAGGGCACTAACTGACTTTGAGTACAACTTTGCTCTTGTTTAGATAAGTATACAGCAGTCTCTTCTCTACTTTCTAAATAGTACGCTGTAGGTATGTAAAAAGACGACAATATTCAGTATGGATTATATCTCAACTTTCAGCAAACAAAAATTCTCACACTGGACCAATAAGCACATTATGATAAACAGAGAAAAGATAGAAGCTGTCAAAGATGTCATTTTACTTGAAACAAACTGGGCAGTGAATAAAGAGGACCAAAGAAGAATTGATGCATATGAATTATGGTGAAGAATACTGAATATACCATGGCCTTCCAGAAGAATGAACAAATCTGTCTTAGAAGAAATATAGCCAAAATGTTCCTTAGAAACGCCTCACATACTTTGTGACTTTGCCTCACATACTTTGATCATGCTATCAGAAGGGATCAATCCCTGGAGAAGGACATCATTCTTGGCAAAGTAGAGGGTCAGTGAAAAAGAAGATAGGCTGACACCGTGGCTGAAACAATGGGTTCAAACATAGCAATGATTGTGAGGACCAGGCAGATCCCACCAGATGGCACCTAAACAACAACAATATTTTAAAATCTACAGGATTGGGATTTCTGCTTGTTTATAGTTTTACGCTATTTCCTAGTTTTATTACACTAATGTCAGCGATACTGCCCAGTCCTGAGTCACATGGGGTCCCAGTCACACCACCCACGTGAGGATGGAGCAGGACCAGGCAGTATTTTGTTCTGTTGTGCATATGGTCAATGGCACATAACAATGACAACATTGTCAGCAAAAAGAAAGCTTACCTTTTTTGTGTGTGTGTACATAAAGGTTCCTGGCACTTTACTGTACAATTAAACTATTTATCAACATAAAATTATATCAAACAAGTTCCTTATAGCTTTCACTGTGACTTTTCTAGCTTAAAAGTTGGGTAACTTCTGTTTGTACTTCAAAATGTATAAAATATATTTTGGAAAAACAGGATCTAAAGTTAATACTTAATTTTCCCTCCAAAACTGTGAGGTGCTAATTTTTGGTTTTACTTTGTTTTACCTCTCTTCATCCATAATAGAGTCTTCTTTTCCAGGCATTTCTGATGTACTGTCATACATAAGCTTGTGGGTTTCAATGAAGTTTTTCTGTAAGGCAGACATCTGAGCCATGATCTTCTGACGATGTAGCCTAGCAGCTTCTGCTTTTCTTTTTCGTTCTGCTTTTTCCTTATCATGTGTAATCTAGTTATTAAGAAATCACAAAAGTTAGGCAAAATCCACCGTTAAAATCGTATATAATGTTCTTTCAGAATTTCCTAGAGTGAGATTCTGATAACGCTTGATTAGTCTACAATGCCAATTAAGTCAAAATCAGCACTGGAGGCCCCATTGTATCATATAACTAATTGATCATTTGTTATTTCAGAAGTATAAAGTAAAAAGTCAAGTACCTTGAATATACAATAAACTGTCAAGGTAGGTGTATCAACAAAGTATAAGTACATAAAACCAAATTTTGAAATCATTTATCAACTACTTAATCACTGACAGTTAATCAATTTAAATAAATTGCTGTCAAATAGTTACTCCTAAATACACTGGTTAAGACTGAGAAATTAAAAATATTGAGATATACCTTTTTATTTTTTATTCTAACTTCAGTAATTTTCTTTAAGGAAAGATAGCTAATAACCATGATTAATAATTTCTAATAATTGTATGATTAGGATACTTTATTCAATATATTATAGGAATTCATATCTAAATATTATTAATTTTCAACAATCTAAGATGTCCATTACCTTATGTTCTACTATGAAAATAATGTTGTTGAACTATAAGAAGTCATTGGTTTTAAGACATACTTCAATTTCAAAGACAGTAAAAATATTTTTGAAATTAATGAAATAATAGGGTTTCTAATGTAGTTCCACTGTATCTCAGTTTCCTCTGTTTTGTAGAGTACATAAGCGCAAACAACTATTGGTAAAGTACCACCAATCCCTGTGATATATTAACATACTGAAAAAAAGAGAATGGGTAGATCTCATGTACTTTACAACAAATAGGTTCTTCTTAATAAAAAGCAGCAGCTCATACCAATAAAGTTCAAAGATAAGAGTATTATTATTATATCATTACCTCATCACTCTTAATAGATTCTGATCCTGATGTAGTTGCTATAATTAAACAAGACTTTTCTCTCAATCTCTTCACTGTGTCAAACATCTGTGAAAAGAAAATGAAATTTTCTAAGAATGAAATCATCTAAGAAGATTTGTTTAGGATGAACAGGAAGATAAAAACGCATTAATTTTATTCTGTCTTCATGTTACCAGATTAAATGTTTGACTTAAACTATTTCAACATAAGTGGAGAAAAAGTAAACCTGGCCATGACAAACAGCTTCCTTAGTTGATCAGCAAGCAACCCAGGTGAGGAGGAGGCCAGTGGTAGTAAGTCAGTACAGCTATAATGAGCCTGAGTGTTCCAACAGAAGATCAATCATAGGCAGCAAGAAAGATCTTGGCCAAATGGTAGTACAAGTGTCACTAAAACAATAACTCATCATTTAAAGATTTCTGGAGCTATTTCTAAAATAAGGAAAAGTTTTTTAAACAAGTAAACCTAAATTTGAGAACTATTTGAAATAGTTTGTAGTAATGAAGAATGTCTTTGTTTTAGAGAAATATGCCAGAAGAGGAAAATGCTTCTTTAGCCTAGAGCTCTTGTGTCTAAAGTAACATTTTTAGTTCACAGAAACGTAACGACAAAGATACAAAACGGAAAGTGAAATCCCTGCTCCCTGTGTACACTTCCTCCCCAAAGAGCAAATATTGTTAAAGATTATGAGCATGCCTTTTAAGAAAAAAAAAAAAAAAAAGATTCTATGTAAATATAAATATAAAGTAAGCTATGAGAAGTCCATGATTTTAAGACTTAACCCCATTTCAAAGACATGAAAATATTTTAAAAATGAATGAAATATGGGATTTCCAATGGAACTCTACTATGCAACAATTTCCTCTGCTTTTGGCATACATAAATATGAATAACTGTTAAGTCACACTAATCCCTGTTGTTAAGTGCCATTGAGTCAGTTCCGATTCATAGCAACTCTGTATAGGATTTTCGAGGAACAGCTGGTAGGCCTGAATTGGCAATTCTGCAGTTAGCCGTCTACTGCTTATCTGACAGTTATAATCTTATTTATGTATATCCAAACTTGCATATATTTTCTTAAGAAGAAACCCTACTATACAGTATGTATAAATTCACTTGTTCAATTAATCATATATATTGGGAGATCTTTCCTCACTAGCTTATATATATCTATATCATTATCTTACAGTTGTGTATTCTATCACATCAAACTTGCTTAAGGAGTTTTTCTGATTAAGTAGTAAAAAGGACTGACCTCTTGAAGTACAAATAATAGCAAGAAAGAAATCCAATAGATAAGATATAGAAAAATAATCACTATGTACATTATAATTACCAAAACAATACTGAATAAAAATGTCAGAGTATTTCCCCAGTAAGTGGGGGAAGCTCCATGTTTCTCTATAGAAGGGTTTCCATTAAAGTAATATTCCTGGCCTCTCTTCCAAAAAGGTACTATTATCTACCCAACAGTCCCAGCTCAAAGTCATCTTTGATTCCTGGATTTCTTTCATCCCCGTCATCAAATTTATCACCAAGTCCTCTATATTCTACCTTCAAAGTACACTTGAATCAGTTCAGTTTCTTGGCATCTGAAGCTTAACCTAAGTCATGCTCAGTTTTCACCACAACTACTGCAATAGTGTTTTAACAGTATCCCTTGCTTTCATTCCTGTTTCCATAGACGATTATGATCTTCTAAAAATACAGATCAGACTGCCACTTAAAATCCTTCAATGATTGTCCTCTATTCCCTATATAATTTACCCTGACCTATAAGGAGCTCTGGTAGTGTAGTGGTTACGAACCGGGCTGTGAACCTCAGGGTCAGCAGTTCAAAACTACCATCTGTTCCACGGGAGAAAGATAAGGCTTTCTGCTCCCGTAAAGATTTACAGCCTCGGAAACCCTGTACAGGGTCGCTATGAGTCGGAACCGACTCCATGGCACATTACAACAACAACAACATAATGTCCTGGTTTGGCACTGTAGGATAAGCACTGGACTGCTAACCACAAGGTTGGCAGCTCAAACCCACGAGTTGCTCTTTGGAAGCCCTGTAAAGGGTCAATCTGTGTCAGAACTGACTTAAAGGCACTTAACAACAACATTATGTCCTACATAATCTGACCCCTCACTGCCCTTTTGGCCTCACTGCCTGCCTTTCTTGCTCTTGCCCATTATATTTCAGTCACCTTAGAGCGTTGGCACCTGCTTTTCACTCTTCCTTGAATGCTCTTTCAGATTCCTGTGGACTGACTTCATGCTATTCAGGTCTCAGTTCAAATGTCACCTTCTGAGAGACCATCTTTGATTAACTATCTAAAGTAACCTCCCACTTAGTTATAGTATCATGCTGACACTTTCTTTATTATCTGTATCTCAACTATAATGTATCTTGTCTATCTTATTTAGAATCTAGAAATGATCATGGTACACAGAAAGCATGCAACATATATTGGATGAATAATGACATAAATTATACCTTATTTAAAAAACAAAACAATCCTCTGCAGAAACAGTAAAGAATAAGGTGAGTAACTATGAAAATCAGTAGCAAATGACTTTCCAACTGAAGAATATGGCAGTTTTGTTTTAGAGAGAAGCAGAGGATTTGTAAGTATTTAGGCCTAGACAGGATCGATTTACTTTCTGACTTACCTGGAGTATCCATGTTATCATGTCCTTCTGGCCTTCTAACTGGGGAATTCCTTTGAGTTTTTCCAAAAGCATCTGTACATTCTGAGCATTCATAGCTGAACTTCCCAATCCTTTTTTGAAATGCAAAAAAAAGGTAATATAAAAATAAAATATACATCTTCATAATTATGTACAAAAGCTATTACTGTTGCCATCAAGTCAATTCTGATTCAAAGCAACCCTATACATCTGAATAGAACTGTCCTGTAGGGCTTCCAAGGCTGTAATTTTTATAGAAGTGTATCACCACATCTTTTTACCATAGAATAGTCAGTTGGTAGGTTTAAATCACTTACTTTTAGTTAGCAGGTAAGTGCTAGAGCTCCTTAATAATGTACAAATGATAATTTTTGGTCACTATTATTCATACTTATAATCAAGGTTTGTTTATCAAACCTTTGACTACATTAATTTTTCAAAGGAAGAATATGCAATTAAATGAAGTACTGTGGGATACACACTGTATTGCAAGGTTGATTTGAACCTCAAGGTCAGCAGTTCACATTCATCAGATGCTCCTTGGAAACTCTACACAGGGTCACTATGAGTCGGAATTGACTTGACAGTACTTCACAAAAACGATACACTAGAGCAGATCAAACACACCATCCATTCCGTGGAAACCCTATCCATGGTCACTATGAGTTGGCACCAACTCAATTAAAGCACTTAACAATAAAAAGACATGAAATTTAAAAAGATATATGAAAACTTTAATAACCTTTAGGTCTCTCTCCTAAATCTTCCACGAGCATTGCTAAATGAAAGCTACCTTTAATGATCTACCTCTCATTTTCCTTCCATTCAGCTCACTGTTTATTACAGAGAAATGAAGCTGCCATATATATGGAAATGGGAGAATAGGTTTATGATGTCTTCAAAGATTTAAAAAAATAGAAGTAAGTAGGAAGTAAGGTACTTTCACTTGATTATTGGTGTTATCATCAATGCCCTTGGAAAGTTCTTTGAATAAAAAAAAAACCTATAACGAGCAGCACTTAAATCTAATCTAAACCTATCCTGTTCTTCCAGGTAGAAAACAATGTAAAGCAAATACATTTTAAACATTAATATTCATATAGATTCTGCAATCACTCTTTTTTTTTACACACTCTAAAACTAAACTCCCTCTTGAAAACTTGTAAGCCAGTCACTTTGTGCCTTTATAGCCCCTCCCATTTTAGGTAGCCAACATCTAAGCTGCCTGTCTCTAGCAACCCTGTGTACAGATGGGATAGGATTGATCTTGGATGTGAAGACTCCTTTCCTCTCAGCTGGTATTTTGAGCTACTACATCCGTAAGTATATCTCAAGTTCATCAATTTGTAGCAATTTACACTTGTTTTCTTTTTTGGGCATTCTTATGTGTCTCCCCTCACTTCTTATCAGTTGGGCACTTTGCTCTCAGCCCCAGCCCTTTGTGGCTATGTCCTTGTCCATGGGCCCAGGAGTCCACAGGTCTCACCACACTTTCGATAAACCAATCCCTCTTCTCTCTCTCATCTCCAGGTCGACAGGAGTCTATGGAATGTGGCTGAACTCGGCTGGTATCTTCTTCATTGCTGCCTTTCCCCAACTTCCACTCACCAGGAGACCAATGTGGTCGCCAGCAAGCTTACTTGCCCTCTGAGTTTCAGTCTTGGAGGGGGATTTGTCCTGAAGGGACTTGGTTGCTTGCCTTGATGGCTCCCCAGTGAACAATTTGCTTGTTCTTGTAGTAGCCAATCAGACTGCCATCTTTGTTTTGGATTTTTCCTGCTGGTCTTTCTTTCCAGAAGTATCTTCTATTCCTCTAGCTGTTCCAGGTTGGTCTGCTTGTCCTTTCAAGTGGGAATGTCCCACCTCAGAAGGTTCTGGATGGGACTCAGGATTCCACCTAAGGTCCTATAGGCTACAAAGGTTCTGCAGGAAGCCTATTTCACTGAGCAAATTCTAGAATCCCTTTTCGGTATTCCAATCAGTTATAAGCTGAAGATAGGTTTATAAACTTTCTGTAATCATGTTTCCCAACATTCCTTTATCTCACTCAAGTTGTCTATTTTACAGTAGTAGGCAAGGAAAACCAATATTCATAAGATAGTCAAGTATTTTAACATTATTTCCCTTATACCCGTTCAGTCTATACCTTGATCCCTGTATCACCGTATCACCAAGCCCTATTGTTCCAAGGTTGAGCATATATCACTATTTACCTGTTCCATTTAGCCCATGCAAACCCACCTCCGTGTTTCCCTAATTACCTTGTTCTTCCATCCCTCTCCTCCTTTTTGTGTATTGCCATCCCCAACACCCAAACTTTGATGTATCCATTCCCTGCCCTGTGCTCTACCGTCCCTCCCTCCCTGCCTCCCCTCAACCCCCATAACCAACAAATAATTTTTATTTTCTTTCCCTTTAGTGTGGGTATCTTTTCTTAAGCTTTTACAATAATGGTCTTATGCAGTATTTGTTCTTTTGTGTCTAACTAATTTCACTCAGCATAACGTCCTCAAGGTTCATCATTGTTATACAGTGGCTTCTGCAATCACTTTTAATTCAGAAACATTAATAATCTTCTGCAGATGGAACAAATGAATATATGGTTGATGCTGTGCAAACGTATAGTAATGCTGACACAAATATTGCATACAATCAACGTATGTAGTCAAAAAATGGGACCACACAGTAGGTAGGATTAAAAAAATATATTTGTGTAGTACAAAACAATAGTTAAAAACTAAAAATGCTAACTAAAGACAAATCATTTCAGAGAGTTCTATGTCTTCAGGACTGACAGATTAAAAACATGTTGACAATAAACTAAAATTGCTGAAAAATGATATTCCAACATACTTGAAGCCTTATGGTAAAAGTCAAATGTCACTTCTTCTTCAGGAGCTCTTTGAAGTTGTTGCTTCTCTTCTAGTAAGCCCAATGCCAAAATATGAAAGGCCTATAAATGAGAAATATGATCTTTAAAATTGTACCTTTTAAGTAAATATATTCTAAACTGAGGCATAAAAAGCAATGTGGAACCAGAGATGGAGGCAGAAATGGGGACATGGAGAGAGGGAGCAACTGAAGACTGTAGATTCATGGAAAGAGAGGGACTGAGAGCTGGTGGCCAGGAGGCAGACTTGCAGAATGTGCTCTTTGGTGGTGTTTGTGGTTGTTAAGTGCCATCGAGTTGATTCTGACCCATAGTGACCCTGCACAGGGTTTCCAAGGAGAAACTGGTGAGCTTAATTATTATATATGCCTGAGTATTTAAAGAAAAAAAGAAGCTAAAATGAATAGAGAGAAATACTGTTAACTGATGGTACATGAGGGGATTATAACCACTGTAATGAAACAAAGTGTATGATTTGTTGAATGGAGAACGAACTGATAACGTTCCCTGTAAACTTTCTCTCAATTCACAATAAAAACTTAAAAAAAAAAAAAAAGCAATGTGGTGAAAATGAAATTAGAAGTGATGAATAAGCAGTTCACAGGAGACATGAATGTACAAATGAAAGATGTTAAACCTTGGACGTGAATTAAAACAAGAAAATTATACTTTTCACTTTTTAGATAAAGTAGCAAAAGTTTCCAAGTTTTGTTAACACAGGGATAGCAAAGGTTTCTGGAGCAGGTACTCTAAACCACAGGGGAGTTCTGGTGTGACGCTTGTAAGGCAAGCACCTGGAGATTCCTGGTATTGACTGGACGTTCAAACCTACCAGCTACTCCTGGGGAACCGTATAAAGGGTTGCTGTGAGTCAGAACTGATTTGATGGAACTCAACAAAAATAACAATAATAGATCAAGTAGCAAAACTTTTGAGGTTTACTTAACACAAGGGTGGTGAAGTTTTTAGGAACAGGTACTGTTCAACACTGGCGATGGGACAGTAAACTGGTTTATAACTTTTAGAAGGACAATCTGGCAATACCTATAAAAAATGTAAAAGTACAGCTCCAATGCTAAGAATGAGTACAAAAGATAAACTCATTAAAGGCTGCAAAATATATATGTGCAAGGATGTTCATGTTAGTGTTCTTTGTTATATATAGCAAAGACCTAAAAATCCTTGACTGCTTATTAATAAGAGACTGGTACATTGCATTATGGTATATCCATACAATGGAACATGTAGCCATCAAGAAGGTATTGTTAAGTGCCATAGAGTTGGATATGACTCATAGTGACCCTCTATAGGGTTTCCAAGGAGCAGCTCATGGATTTGAACTGCTGGCCTTGTGATTCCCAGTCCAGAACTGATTCTACAGCACCACACCAGGAGTCCATCAAGAAGTTAGCAGGCCTATATGTGCCAGTGTGGAGTGATACCCAGAATATATAAATCTTTAGCAGTGTTTTCCTCCTAGGTAGGATACTGGGAGATAGGAGGAGACGTTTCAACTTTTCATTTTAAATTTTGTTGTTGTTGCTAAGTGCCGTTGAGTCGGATCCAACCCATAGTGACCCTATACAGGGGGTTCCAAGGAGCGACTGGTGAGCTTGACCCACCGACTTTGCATTCATTTTAGATATATCCCTATAATTTGAAATTTTTTACTGAATGTATTTATCATATATAAAGTACATTATGGCACTATCTACAGCTTCACTTATCAACAAAACTCAGGAAAAAAGAAAATTCAGCTAGGTGCTGTTGTTGTTCTGTGCTGTGGAGTGGGTTCCAACTCATAGCTACCCTGTACAGGGTTTCCAAGCCTGTAAATCTTTATGGGAGCAGAAAGCTTCACTTTTTTCCCACTGAGCATTTGGCGGATTCAAATGATCTTGTGGTTAGCAGTCCAATGTGTAACCCACTGTTTCCACTTAATGAGATAATTATCATAACAACACTATGAAATAATTACACTTAGCCCATTTAACAATGAGGAAATTGTTACTTGCTCCAAAATACAAAGTGGGACAACCAAGGATTCCAGCCTAGGTCTATCTGCCTTAAATATGTGTATTATTCGGTCCTTCATTATACATGTGAAAACAAAACTATTAAAAAATCATGATATAGTAATAACATTTCAATTTATTTTTATTAGCATAAGTAGGGCTTCTTCTTGGCTTGTTTTTAAAAACATAAATGGTTCCCAAGAGTATAGATATTAAAAACATGAGAATGGATCACCAGAGAAAATTTATATCATGTCTAACCTTTTTTTTGGTGGCAGTTTAAACACAC
>NW_006408522.1:32935937-32936945 GCF_000296735.1 Chrysochloris asiatica | reverse complement strand
AAGAAGACAAGAAAGAAGGAAAAGATCAAAATGATGTCAGAAGACACTAAACTTGCTCTCCAGTGTAGAGATGCTAAAGCACATGGAATAAATGAGGGGGTACAAGAGTGAACAGAAAATTTCAAAGGTCAGCTCAAGAAGATAAAGTCAAATATTACAACAAATGTGCAAAGATCTGGAATCAGAAAACCAAAAAGGAAGAACACGCTCAGCATTTCTCAAGCTAGGGGAACTGAAGAAAAAAGTCAAGCCTCAATTTTCATTATTGAAGGATCCTCTGGGAAATTACTGAATGATGCAGAAAGCATCAAAAGAAGATGAGGGAATACACAGAGTCACTGTACCATAAGGAAATGGTTAGTGTTCAACTGTTTCAAGAGGCAGCATATTATCAACAGCCAATGATACTGAAGGAGGAAGTCCAATGGGCACTGAAGGAATTGGCAAAGAACAAGGCACCAGGAACTGATGGAATACAAATGGAAATCTTTCAAGAAAGTGAGGCGGCACAGGAGGCACTCTCTCATCTCTGCCAAGAAATCTGGAAGACAACTACCTGGCCAACTGATTGGAAGAGATCCGTATTTGTGGCCATTCAAAGAGAGGTGACCCAACAGAATGTAGAAGTCATCAGACAATCTCTTTAATATCCATGCGAGCAAA
The DNA here is from genome assembly GCF_000296735.1 of Chrysochloris asiatica. Taxonomy (NCBI): domain Eukaryota; kingdom Metazoa; phylum Chordata; class Mammalia; order Afrosoricida; family Chrysochloridae; genus Chrysochloris; species Chrysochloris asiatica. The sequence goes on along the minus strand of NW_006408522.1, from coordinate 32,936,282 downwards.
GTTTTAGTAAAGGTAATACAGAAAAGGTTGCAAGCATAACAGAGAAGTTTCAGAGGTTCAAGCCAGATTCAGAAGAGCCCGTGGAATGAGGGAAATCACTGCTGATGTCCGATGGATCTTGGCTGAAAGCAGAGAATATCAGAAAGATGTTTACCTGTGTTTTATTGACTATGCAAAGGTTTTCCATTGTGTGGATCATGACAAGCAATGGACAATATTGCGAAATACGAGTATTCAGGAACACTTAATTGTGCTCATGAGGAATCTATACCTGGACCAAGAGGCAGTTGTTTGAACATAACATGGGAACACTGAATGGTTTAAAATTAAGAAAGGTGTACAACA
>NW_006408522.1:32927830-32934636 GCF_000296735.1 Chrysochloris asiatica | reverse complement strand
ACTCGATGGCATTTAACAACAACAACAACAACAACAGATCTCAGTTACTATATATGTGTTTCTTACAGAAGTTAAAAAACCAGACCAGGGATCTTTCTGCAGATGCCTAAATTCTAGAACTCAAAACAGAGGAAATATTCCAGGAATACACACCATTTGGAGCATTCCTTCAGTCCACAAATTAGAATCTGCATCTATTGCCCGCTCAAATATGGTCCTGAGAATATATATCATGACATCACAATTGAGAAGGTTAACCACTTTGCTGAAAGCAGGGCAGAATTCAGGAGGTGGTGGTGGTGGCAATGCTGTGGAGGAAGGAGATGTGGATGAATGAAAGAAAATACATGTACATTTTTATTTTGGTTATCCCATATTGCTAAACTGTAAACATGAAAACCATAAAATACATACAAAAAATTATATGACTTTTGTTATTTTTAAAACACTGAAAATATCAGTGTATGTCAAGGGAATAAAGGCACTATGCCAATCACTCTAAATAAACACTATTTGCTATTAAATTTAAATTCTATCTCCACTGATGGTGGCCATATCTTAATATATGAAGAAGCAGCAAAAGACTCTCTGAACCTTCAAAAACAAAAATCTTTATCTTTGCTTCCACTAAAATGCAGAAAATCAATCCATCAGAATCTCACTTTTTACCTTCATCTTTGTTTTCTTGTTTTCTCCTTTTCTTCTGCATATGTTCAGCCTGTCCCCAGAAAAAATCTATCATTAGATATTGTTTGGCAATCAAGAAACAAATGAAACACTTTGAAGCAGGCAGAAAAGATTTACCATCCTGTCAAAATATTATGGGTACTAAAACATGTATTCAAAATGCTACCTTTTATTCCTGAAACAAAGTGGTTATTCTTAAGTGAGATCATTGTAAAACAGATGAGTAAATTTACATTCTATCTTCTTTAAGAACATAGCCCCCATTCTTCCGGTCAACAATATTTGTTACATGCCTATTGTGTGAAGGGGGTACTATTCCACGGGCAGGAAGTTATCCATTTTATAGTGAGAAAGACAGACATCACCTTAACTAAGTGGTCAGATTTAATAACAAGTTTGAACTAGAAGACTGGTGGTGCAAGCTCACCAGCTGCTCTTAGGTAACTCTATACAGGGTCGCTATGGTTTGGAACTGACTCGACAGCACTTAACAATAACAACAACAATGCAATGTTCATGGTGCTATAGGATAAGCACTGGACTGCTAACCACAAGGTCGACAGTTCAAACCGACCAGCTGCTCCTCAGAAACCCTATACAAGGTCACTATGAGTTAGAACTGACTCCAAGGCACTTAACAGTAACAATGCAGTATTCATGTCAAAACATGTTTAACTTGAATCTAACCATGAAAGCACTATCAGACAGATTCATAATGTAGGATCTTCTAAAAGACAGCTAACCAACATGCTACAAGAATGCCAATGCTACAAAAGGCAGATTGATCCAAATTAAAGGAGATGAAAGAAACAAGAAACTAAATAAAGTACATGATCTTTGATTGAATCTCCCTCTCGTGAAATCAATTATAAAAGACATTTCTAGTATAAATGGGCAAGTGTGAACATTACCTATATATGAAATAATAATACGGATTTGATTTTAGTTTCTTGGATAAGATAATGATTTTATTAATGAGAATCAGCATAGTATTCTTCTATAGAGTTAAAAAGCATAAAACATTTTAGGTCTATTTATAAAAAATAATAGTTTCCTACCTTGCTATGCTGTGTTTTGGAATAATGATAAAAGTACATATTGAATTCTTTCAGCGATTCATCTTTTAGTTCATAAACTCCGTGGCCAGATACACCTGGTTTCCTAAATAAATGGAAAATATAGAAATGAACTAGTGTTCTTGAAATACAGAACACAAAATAACCTAGAAACTGACCTAAACTTCAAATTATAAAAAAAAAAAGTAACTCATTCAGTTTGCTTGAACTTTAGATAGTAAATTGTATTACAATGAAAATATAAAAGCTTACATTGTGAGTCCAAAGTCCTGACATCAGCTAAATTGTAAAACTGAAATTAATCTGGGGAGATTTACTTTATATAATCTAGACCAGATCACTCACTTTAAGACTTAAATACCTAAGGTTATTTTTTAGCCTCTGTAGCCTAAAGGTTAAATTAAAGCTCACTATGTTATCCTGGGTGGCACAGTAGGATAAGAACTGAACTGCTAACTGCAAGGTTGGTGGTTCAAACTCACCAGCCATTCCCTGGAAATCCTATACAGGGTCACTATGAGTAGGAACTGACTTGACAGCACTTAACAAAAACAACAACAATAGTGCTTGAGGAAACGTGGTGTGGCACTGTAGGATAAGCACTGGACTGCTAACTGAATGGTCAAAGGTTTGAAATCAACAGCCTCACCTCGGAAACCCTATATAGGGCCGCTATGTGTCAGATCCAACTCAATGGTACTTAACAACAACTACAACAACACACTGTCTAAAGTCAAACCAAAAACAACAGGGAGTAAGTTTTAGATGAAAATATTATGCTGAATCTTCTAAACAGCATTCTAAGAAAAATTGCCAGGCCAAAACGACTATACCATATTTGTTCTGCATATTACTAGCTTTTGGTTTTTCCACTGAACAAAGAAAACCTATATCCTATTTTTAAGGATATTTCTATATAAAGAAAATTATAACAGGTTGAAATTTATCAAATTGTACCAATTTTTCAAATGTCAACAATAAATTCACACAAAAATTTCACTCCATTTAATATGCCACAAAGAATCTTAAAATAACTGTTTTAAAGAGAAAAGTTTAAAATTAGCATACAAAATTAAAATTTATATAATTATAATAAAGTCATAGTTTAAAATTAATGAAAAAGAGCCTATCAGAAAAAGTTTTATTTTCTTACTAAGTGGACTTACTAAATGAGGGCAGATGATAGACACTTGGCACATGTCTGTTGAAGAAATAAGTATTTTTGACAGGTGAGTAAAAACTATCCATATGTGATAGTAGGCAACTGAAATAGTAAGTAAGTAAATAAACCACCACCTGGACCAAAAGGCAGTTGTTTGAACAAAACATGGGAACACTGAATGGTTTAAAATGAAGAAAGGTGTGCGACAAGGTTGTATTCTTTCACCATACTTAGTCAACCTGTATGCTGAGCAAATCATCTGAGAAGCTGGGTTATATGAAGAAAATCATGGCATTAGGATTGGAGGAAGACTCATTAACAACCTACGATATGCAGATGATACAACCTTGCTTGCTGAAAGTGAAGAGGACTTAAAATATTTACTGATGAAGATCAAAGAGCATAGCCTTCGCGGTATGAATTACATCTCAGTGTCAAGAAAACAAAAATCCTCACCACTGGACCAATAAACAACATTCTTATCAACAGAGAAAAGACTGAAGTTGTCAAGGACTTCATACTTCTTGGATCAACTATGAAACACTCATGGATGCAGCAGTCAAGAAAACAAATGACGTATTGCATTAGACAAATCTGCTGCACAAGGCCTTTTTAAAGCATTGAAGAACAAAGATGTCAGCTTGAGGACTAAGGTGTGCCTGACCCAAGCCATGGTATTTTCAAATAACCTTATATGCATGCGAAAGCTAGACAGTGAATAAGGAAGACCTAGAAGAATTGATGCTTTTGAGTTATGGTGTTGGAGGAGAGAAAATTGAAAGTGCCATGGGCTGCCAAAAGAACCAATAGATCTGTTTTGGAAGAAGTGCAGCCAGAGTGCTCCTTGGAGGCCAAGATGGCCAAACTTCGTCTCTCATACTTTGGACATATTGTCAGGAAGGACCAGTCGCTGGAGAAGGATATCATGTTTGATAAGATGGAGGGTCAGAGAAAAAGAGACTGATTGGCCAAGTGGCAGCATGGATGGACTCAAGCGTGGCAACAGTAGTGAGGTTGGGCAAGGATCAGGTAGTGTTTCATTCTGCTGTGCATAAGGTCGCTATGAGTCCATACTGACTTGATGGCACCTAACAACAACAGCAAAGCAAATAAGACTCCTGGTGTGACACTACAGGATCATCATTGCACTGGGAACTACTAGGTCAGTTGCTCAAATCCTCTAGTTGCTCCTTGGAAACCTTATATAGAGTTGCTATGAGTCAGAACTGACTCCACAACACTTAATAGCAACAAGTGTGTATGCCATTCTTGCTCTTAGAAGTCCAAGCAAGAACTTGAGAACTTCTACAAAGTATTCAAGGTACAAGTACAAAGCTCAGTCTATCTTTTAGAATAAGCAAAAATACAAAGTACTTACTTAAATGTAGCCACTTTGTTTATGACATTCTCTAAGCCAGTTTCATTATTTTCCTGTTAAAACAATATTTTGTATCATTTTTACCTTCATAGAATGATTTACTCTTCTCTTACTGTAAATTAAAATATATTTTCAACAGTATCCCTAAAATGTTTTATAAAAACAAAAAAAAGATCAATTTAAAAATTAGGTCTAAAACTAATTAACTCTACTTTAGGGAACTAGTTTCTTAAATCATATAAATTGCGTGAGGAAGAAATTTATGAAAATTTACCTTGAGAATATGTGTTTACATATACACACAGCATTATTATTCACAGAAAAGAAGCTTTTCTTTAAATAGTATTCGTATCACATTTAATCCCATGCTAATCTATTCTAATTAGCTAATCTATTCTACTTTATTCTCACACTTGGGACATATTGTCAAGAGGGACCAGTCGCTGGAAAAGGACATGTTTGGTAAGGTGGAGGGTCAGAGAAAAATAGGAAGACCCCAAGTGAGATGGATTGGCAAAGTGGCATTATCAATGGGCTCAAGCATGGCAACAATTGTGAGGTTGGCCCAGGACCAGGCAGTGTTTCATTCTGTTGTGCATAGGGTTGTTATGAGTTGGTACTGACACGATGGCACCTAACAATAACAACAACAATCTAATTCCAGGAGTCCTGGTGTGGTGCTGCAGGTTAAGAACTGGACTGCTAACCATAGGTTGGTGGTTCAACACCACCAACTGCTCCTTGGAAACCCTATACAGGGCCACTTTCAGTTGGAATTGACTCAATGGCATTTAACAACAATACTTAATCCTGGAATCCTGGTGGCACAGTGGGCCACTAACTGAGAAGTCTATAGTTCAAACTTAACAGTCACTTTCATGGGAGAAAGAAGAGGCAGTTTGCTTTTGTAGAGATTTATCGCTTCAGAAGCCCTAGGAAGCATCTATGTTCTATTGGGTCACTATGAGCCAGAATAGATTTGATGGGAAGTGGGTTTGATTTTTCTAATTTTATACTAATTCCTAAAACGAAAGTAATAAAATAAATGGGCTATAACTAGTGATTTACAGCAAAACATATATGTAGATGTCCAAATATAAAAGCTTCCGCAATTATATACTTTTTATTTGCCTGAATTTTTCCTTAAAGAAGGTATACTATTTTTCATGAAGTTACTTATAATTAGGATAGGACCTAGTCAAAACTATTACAGTAAGCTCAGAGATTCTTATAGTCTTATAAATGCAGAAAGCCTCATTCATCTTTCTCCTGTGGAACTGGTAGTTTCAAACTGCTAACCTTGAGGTGAGGAGCCCAACTCATAACCAGAGAGTGCTTTTTGCTAAATGTAGTTTCTTAAAACTGAGGTAGCTACTAATGAAAGAAACAGAAAAAATGATCCCACGGAGAAAAAACAAACTGGACTTACATTCTCAGGTAAATTTTTGGCAATGGCACTGTGTGGCATGGGTTCAATACAAAGCAAGTGAATGATTTCTCTCATTGTAACCTCTTCTTTGGTCACATTTCCCACTCCAGGTACATATCGCTCTCCTAATACAAAGAATGGGAAAAAAAAAGAGGAAGAATTCATTACTTTATATTTAAATTTGTCCCTACCATGAGAATATATATGCAGAACACTGCATTAAATTAAAAGTCTATGAGAGAGGGGGCAAAAATTGGATATGTTCCCAAAACTAATGAAAGTATTCTTTGTTAAAAGAAAGAGGAAGAAAACCAAAGAGAACAGAAGGAAAATCCAAGCCTTCTTTTAATTTATTATAATACACATATATAAACATACTCATTATAAATAAAACCCTTAAAAATTAGTGTTTCTAATCAAATAAACAAGGTGACTGGCATTGAATGAACAGTGGCCATCACTGAATAATTCTTCATTCAAGATCTTCCTCAATTTTGTCTCTGTTATTTAAAAAAGAATAAACTGAAAAATATACTTAAAAATACCTTTAAGGTTTTTGTTTTTTTTAAGTAATATTTATCAGGTATTAATGGCTTTACTATTTCTTTGGTTTTTTCCATTATGAAATCAGAAACCATGAAGTTTTTGTTAAACTTTAAACACTGACATCCTCAAAGTAATTTATATTTTAAAAATTAACAAGTTTTAACCAAATTTCAAGCCACACAGAAGGAAAATAAAAAAAATCTAGATAAACCTAAGAGCAATTAAATTATAGTCATAAAAATAACAAAACATAAAACAGTAAATATATAGTACAATATTATAAATTCTTCATATACTACTCTAAGAACAAACACAAAAATCTCAAGTTTCTAAAATTATGGTCAATATAAAAACTTTTACACATTGCTAGTTTGCCCATTTCCTTTTTTTTTTTTTTAAGGTTGTTATTGTGGATTGACTGAAAGTTTACAGGGCAGATTATCAGTTTTACATTCAACAAATCATACACCTTGTTTCATTACAATGATTATAATCCCCTCCACGTACCATCAGTTAACAGTATTTCTC
>NW_006408522.1:32925380-32927730 GCF_000296735.1 Chrysochloris asiatica | reverse complement strand
CTCTTCCCACGAATCTAGAGTCCTCAACTGCTCCCTCTCTCCATGTCCCCGTCTCTGCCTCTGTCTCTGGTGTTGCTGCTTCTCTGGATAAGGTCCTGCATTCTGCTTGTGCTCCTCTCCCTTGATGGTCCTAGGGTCCTCTGTTTCTGGACTATAAGATTAACCATTCCCCTGTTTTTGTTACAAAACGTCTACCTTTACAATTGTGACAGTCACAATTAGTCATTAAGACAATTATTCACTATTGAATCATATGAATCTTATCCACATATCTTTTCACCAGACCCACCTAGACAAGATGAAAACTATTCAGTTTTCTTTCTCCTCCCGCCCCACACTCTTAAACTATACTCCCTCTTGAAAACTTGTACACCAGTCGCTTTGTGCCTTTATCCATAAGCTTTTTGAAGCTCCTCATATTAAAAAGGAGTCCTGGTGTGGTGCTGTGGGTTAATGCGCTGGACTGCAAAGTTGGTTTGAACTGCAAGGATGGTGGTTCAAGTTTACCAGCTTGCCCATTTCCTTTTACAGTTTCTTTTTTTAATCCTTTATTGTGAATTACGTGCTAGTGTACATGGGAGGACATCAGCTTTACATTGATCCCGTCGTATATTGTTTCCATGCCATGGTTACAATCCCTTCCATGCATCATCCATCAACCAAAGGATATACCCCACAAGCCTGCTCCCTGGTCGCCCGCATACAGCCCCTCTCCCTCTCTGGGTCCAAAGTCCCCAGCCGCTCCATCTCCCCACGTCATCCTTTCTACCTCTATCCCTGGCATCACTGATTCTCTGGGTAGGGGTCCGTTCACCGCTCTTCTCCTTTTAGACTGCAAATGTAACCACTCCCTGCCCTTTGCCCCAAAATGTCTACCTTTACATTTCCAGCCCTTATAAACAGTCCTGATAACAATTATTCACTATTGTATCACAAGAGACCTATCCGCATCTCCTTTCATCAGCCTTGACTAGGCAGAATGGATACTACTAAGTGGAGACTCTACTTTACTCCATGCCCTCTGGATCTAGGTTCCCTCTTGAAAGCTTGTAAGCCAGTCACTTCTTGCCTCTGTAGCCCCTCATTTTGGGTAGCCAATGTCCAAGTTGCCCATCCCTATCCTGTGTGTGGCAGAGGTATGAATGTTCCTCGCTGTGACGATTTGTTCACTCTTTGAGTTACTGCTTCCATAGGTGAAGGTCAAGTTCATCAAATTGTATCAGATTATTATTTTTTCCCTCTTCTTTCTTCTTCTGTTTGAGCTCTGATCATCCATCCATTGAAGCTAGGTCAAGTGGGTATTATCTGCAAGTGTGGGTGTACTTATGCATGTCCCTCTCTTCTTATCAGCTGGACACTTCACTCTCCACTCTAGTCCTCTGTGGTTATGTCACTGACTCTGGGCACAAGAATCCCCTGGGCTTGGCACACTGCTGGCCAACCAGGTTTCCATCCGGGTTCACAGGAGTCTGTTGAACATTGTAGGGCTTAGCTTGCAGCTTCATTGCTGTGTTTCCCTCACTTCCCCTTATCGGTGACGAGCGTGGTCACCAATCTGAGTGTGTATTCCCATTAGTCTTGGAAGGGGGTTTACACTGAGGGGACCTGACCACTTGCCTTGATGTCTCCTGGTTGAGCCACTTGTTTGTTCTTGTAATAATCAGTCGGCCTGCCTATATTGTTTTGTATCTTTCCTGTCAGTCTTTCTTTCAGGAAGTATCTTTTGTTCTTTTGGCCACTCCAGACTGGTCTGCTTGTCCTTTCAAGTGGAAATTTCCCCCAGAATATTCTGGATGCTGTTCAGGATTCCACCTATGATCTTATGTAATGCAGAGGCTCCACAGGAAGCCTCCTTCGCTGGGCACATTGTATCCCCATTTCAGGTATTCCAATCAGTTACAGGCAGAAGACAGACTTACAAGCTTATTATGGTGGTATTTCTGGCTATTTCTTTCTGTCCCCCTCCAGTGTCTATTTTATAGCAGTATGCCAGGGAAACCAAGATTCAACAGACAGCCAAGCATCTTAACATTATTTCCCCCCTTTTCCCCATTCAAACCATGTCTCAATCTCTGTATCCCAGAGCTCTGTTGTTCCAAAGTTTTGCATACATCATTATTTGCCTCTAACCCACTTCAGCTTCACATTCATCCTATCGTATTTCATTTCATTGCAATAATTAGAATCCCCTCCATGCATCATCAAATAACCAAAGGATACACCCCAGAGGCCTACCCCCACCCCACCCCCGGCTGTCAGCAAACAGCTCCTCTCTCTATCTGAGTCCTGTGTCCCCAGCCACTCCATCTGTCCATGCCATCATAGTCCCCCACCATTCTGGGTCTGGGCA
>NW_006408522.1:32917747-32919753 GCF_000296735.1 Chrysochloris asiatica | reverse complement strand
TGGAAAGAATATACAGAGTCACTGTATCAAAAAGAAAAATGATCAATCTTCAATCATTTCAAGAGGTAGCATATGATCAAGAGCCAGTGATCCTGAAGGAAGAAATCCAAGGTGCATTGAAGGCATTGACAAACAATGTAGCTCCAGGAGTAGATGGAATAAAAAACTGAAAATTTCAACAAACTGATGCATGCAAAAGTTGGACAGTGAATAAGGAATACCGTAGAAGAATTGATGCATTTGAGTTATGGTGCTGGAGGAGAATATAAGTACCATGGACTGCTGAAAGAACAAACAGATCTGTGTTGGGAGAAGTACAGCCAGAGTGCCCTTTGGAAGCTAGAATGGCCAGACTTCATCTTTCATATTTCGGACATATTGTCAGGAGGGATCAGTTCCTGGAGAAGGATACCATGTTTGGTAATGTGGAGGGTCAGAGAAAAAGAGGAAGACCCCAAAAGAGATGAAATTGCACAATGGCAGCAGCAGTGGGTTTAGGCATAACAAGATTGTGAGGTTGGCCCAGAACTGGGCATTGTTTCGTTCTGTTGCTTATAGGGTCGCTATGAGTCGACTTGATGGCACCTAAGAACAACAACAAGCAGTAAACAGGTCAGAAGGAGAAATGTCTATTATATTATTTCCATTTCTCCCCCCACCCCCCCCCATTTCCACAAGTTTAAAAAGAGGAAAGAAAGAAATTACTTAGCAAAATTCAGGGCACAAAGTATACTGATATAAAAGCAAATATACATATATATGTATCTAAAGTCCTAGTATGTTTATGTAGGATAATCACTAGACTGCTATCCACAAGGTTGTTGCTGCACACCCACCAGCTGTTTCCTCATGAACACTATACAGAGTTGCTAGAGTCAAAAGCAACTCGGTGATGCATAACAATAACAACAAATATAAATAAAAACCTACTAGTCATTCCACAGGAGAAATATGACATTTTCGGCTCTAAAGAGTTATAGCCTCGGAAACCCTGTACAGGGTTGCTATGAAATAACAACTCATCAAAGGTAACAAACAATAACAACATATAAATAACACGATGCAGTTGTTCGAACAGAACAGGGGATACTGAACGGTTTATACTCAGGAAAGGTATGGGTCAGGATTGCAGCCTTTCACTGTATTTATTATTCAATCTGCATGGTGAGCAAGTAATCCAAGAACAAGGCATCATGATTAGGAGGGAGACTCATTATGCAGATGATACAATCTTGCTTGCTAAAAATGAAGAGGAGTCGAAGCATTTACAAATGATGATCAAAGACTTATGGACTGTACCTCAGTGTACGGAAAATGAAAATCCTCAAAACTGGACCAGTAAACAACGTCATGATAAACAGAGAAAAAATGAAAGTTGGTAAGAATTTCATTTTACTTGGATCCATAATCAATGCTTATGGACACAGCAGTGAAGAAATCAAATGACGTTTTGCACTGGGCAGATCTGTTGTAAAAAAAAAAATCTTTAAAGTGTTCAAGAGCAAAGGTGTAACACTTTGAGGATGAGGATGCACCTAACCCAAGTCATGGTATTTACAAACATCTCAGGTATATATGAAAGCTCGACAGTGAATAAGGCAGACTGCAGAAGAATTGATGCATTTGAATAACGGTGTTGGTAAAGAATACTGAATATATACCATGGACTGCCAGAAGAATGAACAAATCTGTGTTGGAAAAAAGTACAGCTGGAATTCTCTTCAGAAGCAAGGATGGTGAAACTTCATCTTAAATACTTTGGACATGTTATCAGGTAGGAGCAGTCCCTGGAGAAAGACATCATGCTTGGTAAAACAGAGGATCCGTGAAGAAGAGGAAGACCCTCATTAAGGCGGATTACAAAGTGGCTGAAACAATGGGCTCAAACATAATAACAATTGTGATGATGGTACAGGACAGGGCAGTATTTCTGACTTTTTCTCTTGAGTCAGAACCCACTCGATGGTACCCAACAACATATATATATATATATATATATATATATA
>NW_006408522.1:32906409-32917647 GCF_000296735.1 Chrysochloris asiatica | reverse complement strand
CCCCCCCCCCAAAGTGTCTATTTGACAATGGTAGGCAAGGGAAACCAAGATTCAAAAGACAGCCAAGCACCCTAACATTATTCCACTCTTTTCCCCTTTTCAAGCCATGCCTCAATCCCTGTATCCTGAAGCCCTGTTATTCCAGGGTTGTGCATACCTCATCATTTACCTCTATCCTACCTAATCTATGTGAACCTGCACAACCGTTCTCCTGTCTGCCTTGTTCTTCTTTTTCCCCTCCACTTTGTGTATTGCCAATCTTGCCCATCTCTCGCCTCCCCCCATCCCCCGCTCCCAGGTTCTCCTGTGTCTATTCCCTACCCTGTGCTCTTTCTTCCCCTCCCTCCCTCCCCACCTCTCATCCCATACAATGTGATTAGCATTTATATATATAGATTTCCCACCCAACTTTTGGGTGGGTTCTTTTTCTTAGTCTTTTACAATTATGGTCTTATGCGGTATTTCTCCTTTTGTGTCTGACAAATTTCACTCAGCATAATGTCCTCAGGTTCATCCATGTTATGCGATGGCTTGCAACTTCCTTGTTGTTCTTCAAGGTAGAGTAGTATTCCATTGTGTGTAGGTACCACAGTTCATCCATTCTTCAACTGATGGGCATTTTGGTTTGTCTCCATTTTTTTGCTATTGTAAATAGTGCTGCTATTAACATTTGTGTGCATATATCTACTCATGTTATGGCTCTGTAAAATTTTGATGTTTGTAAATTTATGGAGACTTGCTTTGTGACCTAACACATGGTCAATTCTGGAAAATGTTCCATGTGCACTGGACAAGAATGCTGTTGTTGAACTAAATGTTCTGTATACATCTATGAGGTCAAGTTGGTTGATTGTGTTGCTTAGTTCCTCTGTAACTTTGTGGAGTTTCTTTCTGGTTGTTCTGTACCTTTTTGAGAGTGGTGTGTTAAAATCTCCTATTATAATTGTAGATTTATCTATTTCTTTCTTCAATTCCAGTAAGGTTTCCTTATTGTATCTTGGTGCTCTTTCATTGGAAGTGTATATATTTATTATGATGATGTTGTCTTGCTCAATTGACCTTTTGATCATGAGATAGTTTTGTCTCTTATGCTGGTTTTTATCTTAAAGTTTACTTTGTCAGAGATTAATATTGCTGCTCCTGCTTGTTTATTGTTAGAGTTAGCTTGGTAAAATTTTTTCTATCCTTTAACTTTTAGCCTGTGTTTGTCTTTATGTGTAAGGTGTGTCTCTTGAAGGCAGCATATTTAAGGGTCTTGTTTTCTTATCCATTCTGCCACTCTCTGTCTCTTCACTGGTGCATTCAATCCATTGGCAATTCAATGTAATTATTGATAGGTATGAATTAATTGCTGTCATTATGTTACTTTTTTGGTGGTGCTGTTTGTTCTTTTGTTCTGCATACCTTCTTGTGTTGGGTTTATGTTTTTTGTGCAATTTCTTGTCAGTTTCTTTTTGGATTTCATGTTTGCTTATTCTGCTTGGAAATTCATTTTAATGATAAGTTGTTAAGTATTAACTTTCTTTGGGGTTACCTTATAGTCTACTAACTTTTCTCTCCATTTAAGATAATCTATTGTATCCTGTAATTTACCTGACATACTCATCACCCGGGTCTCTGTTGCTATGTTTGTCCCTTCTTTGACACTGATATAATTTTGATGTTCGGTTGACCTCCCAGCTCCTTTGAGTTTGTTGTAGTCTTTTTCTGTTCTGGAGTCTGCTATCTGTCGACTGAGTTCCAGGTGGTGTTGCTACACCTGTCATTCTCTGATTGTTGTCTGTTCTTGTTGGTTTTCAGTCCACAGAAATCCCTTTAGGATGTTTTGAAGTACTGGATTGGTTTTGATAAAATCTCTCGATTCTGTTTATTGTGGAATGTCTTGATCACACCATCATATTTGATTGATAGTTTTGCTGGATAGAGGATTCTTGGTTGACAGTTTTTTTCTTGTAGGGCTTTGTATATGTCTCCCAATTGCCTTCTTGCCTGCATGGTTTGTTCTGAATAGTAACAGCTTAATCTAATTTGCTTGCTTTTGTAAGTGACATTTCTCTTCTCCCTGGCTGCTTTTAGTATTCTTTCCTTGTCTTTGATTTTGGAGACCTTGATTATTATATGTTTTGGTGACTTTCTTTTGGGGTCTATCCTTTCTGGGGTATGTTTGACTTCTTGAATGTTTATCTTCTCATCTTTCAAAATGTTAGGGAAATTTTCTTCCAGAAGTTCTTCAACTATCTCCTCTGTGGACTTTTCTGATTCTTCCTATTCCAGAATGCCAATAATTCTTAAGTTGTTCCTCTTTATGTTATCCAGCATGAATCGTAGACTCTCTTCAGATGTTTTTTATCCTTTTTTCAGCTTGCTCTTCTATCTTAGCAATATTGAGAGGCTCGTCTTTCAGCTCATTAGTTCTGGCTTCCATGTCTTCTATTCTGCTCCTTTCCCCTTTCAGCTTATTGTCCAGTTCTGACATATTATTGATCATCTGGACATCTTTTTGCAAGTTTTGAATTATTTCCAAAGCTGTATCAATCTTATTTGATTGCTCCTATAGTACTTTCCTGACTTCTTCCTTGTTTTCCTCCACCCCTTTTCAGAGCATTTGAATTTGTTTCCATATCATTCTTCTGAATTGTTTCTCAGGCATATCCAGAACCTGCTCTTCCTCTTCTAAAAAGCCTTTGTCTGTCTTCAGCTCATTTGCACCAGCTACTCTCTTCTGGTTTTGGACATGTTTATTGCATTTGTTACTTTTTGTTAGTCATGATAGTTATGTGTTTTTTTTTTTACATAAGTGAATGTTTGTTGTTTGTTAAGCTTACTGGGTGTCTTCTGGTGAATATGATCAGGAGATAGGCTTCCCTTTTCACATGTAATTCTTAACGGGTGTTATTGGCTCTTGTCTCAGTGGTGGAATATTATAGGGTATGCCTATAGCTTGGCTATATGGCTATGATTGCTGTCTCTTCTTGGGTAATGTAGAGAGAAAAAGCTCCCACCTCCAGGAAAGATGTGTGATCAAAGGACCAAAAGCAGAAGTAATAAAAATGCATAGACAAAAATCACCACTTTGGACAAAAAATGAAGCTGTGGTTGACTGTCCCAAGCTACACCATCAGTGTGTGCAATTAGAAGCCTCCCAGCAGGGGGTAGGGCTGTCCACTCTCTCAGGTCTCTCCTCTAATTACTACAATAGAAGTGTATAGGTAGATATTGGGGAGTTAATGGGAGAACGATTGCCCACTATTTTTGTCTCTGAAGGTCAGTTAAGTACCTGTGTGTGCACAGCACAATTCTCAGAATGGTTAAGTCCTTTTATGCTGGGGTTTTACAGATTGCTTTGAATTGGTATTGCACAGGGAGCTCGGGCAGTGCAGCAGCCATGAAAGGGGCTGTGAACTACAAGGTCAGCAGCTTAAAACCACCAGCAGCACCGTGGGAGAAAGGTGAGGTGCTCCGCTCCCACAAAGACCCTCAGCCCCAGAAACCCCACACAGGGTCGTCAGGAGTTGGAACCTACTCCACGGTGCACCATCGCAAAGGGTCCTGCTGGGGAAACTTTTAGGTCTGTGGCTCCGCGGGTAACGTTATAAGTCGCCACCAAACTCCGTGTCTCTGTACCATGGGAAACTGTCCTGCCTGATGTCTGGGCTGAGCAATGAAGGTGGGACAGACAGGGAGAAAGAGGGAGAAATGTGTAGTCTCCCACGTCTCTCTCTCTCTCTCTCTCTCTTTTTTTTTGCAGATTCCTCTGCACCGCTTTTAATGTGGTTTTCTGAGCCGGACTGGCTTTAGCCCCGCCCTCTATACACTGCCAGGGCGGGGTAGTCGCTGAGGGAGTCCCATCTCCAGATTCTTAACTCGCATTGTTTTCCTTAATATCGTGATTTTTTTCACTTGCAAGCGCAGGAAACTGACGTCCTGGATCTTAAGGTAGATCCGGAGCTCTGCAGTTGTTCTATGAGCGCTTCCTTCAAGAGATCCCCCTCTCTTCTCACCGGAGTGTACCCTAGCTAGATTTCGCTTCTATAGCCCAAACTGGTCTAATCCTTTTTTCAGTTTCTTATGGGAATATTCTGGACAGGAAGAGTAAACAGCCAGGAAGATTTATGTCTCACTTAGCAACACAGACTCATATTTTCTGCAGAGAGGAGCAAACTAGTCCATCAATTAGCTCTCTGACAAAGTAAAATGAACTCATGTTTTTAGACTTCTATAGTAGCTAGAATCCTCACTAAAATCTTTGCTGTTGAGTAAATTCCAACCCACATTGACCTTTTAGGGCAGAGTATAACTACTTCATGGGGTTTCTAAGACTGTAATTTATACGGAAGCAGACATTCACATCTTTCTCTTGAGGTGTGGCTGGTAGGTTCAAATCTTTAGATTAGCAGTTGAATGCTTAATTACTGCTTGCATCAGAACTTATCCTAAAACTTAGAAATATAAATACAAAACTATATCTGATACAGAAAAGTACACAGTAACAGACAATGGTCAGAATGAGAAGTCAAGAACAAGATAATGGCATTAAATGCCTCCAGCTGTTAAAATCAAGAGAGATGATGACATAGAGTATACTTTTATTCAACAGGTTAGAAGTAGTTACAAATGTCTTTGCATGGAAATAGAGGCAATATCACAATACTCTGATAGACATTATTCCTGGCAAAGGCCTTTTTGCCCCTGTACCCTAAGTTAAATGTGGGGCGTGGTATGCAGGATAAGTAATGGATTGCTAACCATAAGGTAGTTCAAACTCATCAGCTCTCTCGGAAACCCTATATAGGGTCGCTGTTAGGCAGAACAGACTTAGTGGCACCCAACAATATCATTAAAAGTGGCCAATATAGGTATAAAGCAATTTAGCACCATAATGTAATAAAAACAGATTTTACCTAGACTTATATTATCTTCAAATTTGCCTTAAATTTATATATGTTTGTTACATATACTTATATATGTAACAAACATATTTATATATGTAACAAACATATATAAATTTTAGCACTAACTGTATGCATTCTATCTGGGGTAGAAATTTCTATATGACAAAATTATATCCCTAGACCTCTACAGAATTCTAAACAATTACCAATTTGATATTGGAGAAAAAAAGTTGCTAAATCTGTGTTTTGTTTTCAAAGGTAGGTTTTTAAACTTATGAATCATTAATCACATTAATTTATAACTAATATTCTACACTGTTATTGGATAATTAAATAAATTACAGCTCTTACTAATGTTCTTTTTAAAAAGCTATTACAATCTATTAACACATTTGTTTAACTTACCCACAATATAGATGAGAACTTGAAGCATTTCTTCTATTAATGTGTTATATTGTTTAATCAAATCCTATAAAATTGAAAAATATTAGTTACATAAAAACCCAGAACCTCCATAAAACACGCATTTCTGGGTCAAACACATGGTTCACAGTAACAGCTGTGAGATGAAATAATTCCCTTTTTTGAAATAAAATTAAACATGGTTCACTATATCTGTAACATAGTAAGAACTAAGTAGCAAACGTTAGATACTATTTTCATTATTGCTATTTCTCATACATCCTTTTGTCAACACATTAATTCTATCTTTAACTCTTCTACCTAGGTTATTAAGAAAGTGGTCTCAAACAGATACCAAATAGTTATGGTGAGATTACCATTCCCTTACAAACCTCCTAAGAGTCCTGGTATGATGCTGTGGGATAAAGTGCTGGACTGCAAGGTTGGTTTAAACTACAAGGTTGGTGGTTCAAACATACCAGCTGCCCTTTGGGAATCCTAAACTGTGTCACTGTGAGTCAGAACTGACTTCATGGTACTTAACAACAACAACTCCCTCTTATATAAGTACTAGGTAGTGCTGTAGGATAAACAGTGGACTGCTAACCAAAAGTTTTGCAGTTCAAATCCACCAGCTGCTCCTCAGAAACTCTACAGGGTTGCTATGAGTTGGAACTGACTCGATGGCACTTTAACAATAACAACATTTTTCCTCTATACTTCTTGCCTATTAAATCTTCAACTTCCTAGTCTTCTTTTAGGACTACCTTAGTATCTCTTATTTTTCTCAATTTTAAGTATAGCTTTCAGCCATTCCTCCTCAAACCTACCCATACTCATATGTTGTTGCTGTTAAGTGCTGCTGAGTCAGTTCCGACACATAGTAATCCTACATAGAGCAAATCAGATACTCAATTTCACTAAGTGAACAGAACCTATAACTAAAAATTAGCTTTGCATTTTTTATCTTATTCTTTGGCCACTTACAAGTAGCTTCTAATTTGAAATCAGTAAAACAATTTAATAAATTCTAAGTAGTTAAGGACTAATTTTTAAACTGGTACTAAAATATTAAAACAAGATGTGACAAAATACTGCAAGACAAATTTAAAATGTAACAAACATAGGAGATGAAATGTTACTCTCCTTAGTAAATAAAGAGTTTTCACAAAAACAGCAAACAGGTAACAGATAGGAACAGATAAGTCATTACCAAAAAGGATATAAAAAAGGTTAAAAATGACAAAAATATAGCCAACCTTATGTAAAACAAAGGAACTGCAATTTTAAATTAATTGCCATCTTTTATCTATCAGATTGACAAAAATTAAAAAGAATTATGATGTCAGTGCCAGTCAAATGTACATACTGCTGGAAAGAACTTAAAGCAACTGTTGAAATATTTTAGGTACAGACATGTTTGAAAGACCAAAAAAAGTAG
Organism: Chrysochloris asiatica; assembly: GCF_000296735.1. NCBI lineage: Eukaryota > Metazoa > Chordata > Mammalia > Afrosoricida > Chrysochloridae > Chrysochloris > Chrysochloris asiatica. The sequence continues at coordinate 32,910,912 of NW_006408522.1, read as the reverse complement.
AAAAACCTCTTAAAAAAATAGAGGACTTAGTTAAAATTAATGCATTCACATGTTGAAATACTATGCACCATATAAAAATGATGATGTTGTATATTTATTTAATGACAAGGAAAAACCTGCTATATTTTACTAAGCACAGAAGACCACTAGACAGAGAATGATGCAATTTTTGCTTTAAAATAAAAAACACCAAAACTGTAATCAAAATTATTATCTCTAGAAGGTAGTATTTCATGGCATTTATCATTTCCTTTTTGTTTATCTCTATTTTCTAATTATTATAAAGAGAGCATATGTATATACACACACTCATGTCTTAGGTAATTTCTGGAAGTAGTTACAAAGAAAATTTTTAAACATTATTAAAACAGTAACAATAATATTGCCTTTGAAATTATTTCACTTATCAGTTTCTGAGGCTTACCTGATGTTTTGTAGATATGGTCTTAGTAAAAGCATCAACAAGTTCATATCTCTGAAGTACCAGTAACAAAAACATATTGGGATCCATTAAAGATGCACCAATCTGTAAAAGAAATCCAGCAACATATATCACATACACTAAAGGGAGAAACATTTGGCCTGTAATAGGACTGTTATAAAAATTATTCTTACAAAGAATAATGGGTAGCAGTCCTCCCATTTCTATGCTATCTCACTTATTTTAAACAGTAGGGAAAAAAAATTAACCAAATAAGCTTAAAAATAACTATAATACCCTGTATTTAAGAAGAAATGTCATGGCATAAATATCAAAAGTACTTTAAATAGGTACCTGAAGCATAATGATATCTTTGTCGTACATTTCTTCTCTGCACTTAACATCTTGGTAATAAAACACCTATAAAATAAACAGGTAGAACAGATGCTAAAAAGAATTTTGTTTCAAGCAAAATTCTCAACCAATGGTTGTACACGTCTGTACTAAAATAGTGAATATGTATATTTTATACATTATTAGTTCTGGGATTAAATTTTAAACTATTTCTCCCAAAAGAACACCCCTCTCCCCAAACACTAGAGGCTCCTAGACCTCATGAGAAGCAAAAATTAAGTTGCAAATCTACTAATAATTTTAAGGGTCTTAAAGAATAAAATGAGGAAATATGGAATAAACACACTTCAGAGTCAAGTGTTTTAAAATAACTTATTTTTCCTAAGTTTAAAATTGAGAGTTATGGTGAGGTGCTGTAGGAAAAGCACTAGATTACTAACTTAAAGGTCAGCAGTTCAAACCCATCAGCTATTCATCAGAAACCCTTTAGGGGTTGCTGAGTCAGAATTGATGGTACTTAACGATAACAAGTTTAAAATGAAGGCACAGTGGGTAAGTGTTGGGTTGCTAACCGAAAGGACTGCAGTCAAACCCACCAGCTGCTCCACAGAAGCAAGATGAGGTTGCCCCCATAAAGATTTACTCTCGGAAACCCCAAGGAGCCATTCTACTCTGTCCTTTAGGGATACTGAGTCTGAATTGACTTGATGACAGGGGGTTTGGTTTAGGTAAGCTTAAAATATCTATTTCAAAAAAAGTAAACCAATTTCTACCATTAATCAAATGCCAGTTTTCTAAATGGTGTATCTTTACAAGTCTTTGTTTAGTTAGACCTTTTAGTAAAACACATCTCCTCATTTACTATAAAGTAGAAGAAAAAATTATAAGGTGAATTTCAATTAAGGCAGGTAGTAAAACTAAAGATGCTCCAATAAGTAATTCTTAAAAAAGAGATATGTTAATAGAAAACTTCTGCTGGTACCACTATCTACTCAGGCACCTAGTTTCTTTAATTAAGATAGAATAAGCTGTAAAACCACCACTTGTCTGTCAGTTTGTTGTACTGTGGTGGTTTCTGTGTTGCTATGAATCTGGAAGCTAATCCACAGGTATTTTAAGTACCAGCAGGGTCACCCAGGGTGCACAGGTTTCAGATGAGTTTCCAGACAAAGACAGACTAGGAAGAAGGAAAGATGGACTACTTCGAATATTTAGTCACTTATGAAAAGCAGTGGAACACTGTCAGCACCATAATACTGAATACTGAAACATGATGAAGAGCACCAGAATATTGCCAGCGATAGTGCCAGAAGATGAGCCCCTTAGGGCAGGAGGCACTCAAAACACAACTGGGGAAGAGCTACCTCCTCAAAGTGGAGCTGACCATGATGACGCAAATGGAGTAAAGCCTTCAGGACCTTCATTTGATGATGGGGCACAACTCAAAATGCAGAGAAACAGCTGTAAAATTCCATTAATAATCTAATAAGGAATACATGAAGTATTAATCTAGGAAAATTGGAAACTGTCAAAAATGAAATGGACATCTTGTCTAGACAGGTCTGGTGAAAGGAGATGGGGAAAAGATTCTTATGATTCAATAGTTATTATTGAATAGTAATTATCATGACTAATTGCGATTGTCACAACTGTAAGGGTAGAAGTTTTGTAACATAAAGGGGGGAGTAGTTAATCTTTACATTCCAGAAAGAGAGGACCCTAGGACCATCAAAGGAGAAGAGCATGAGTGGAATGTGGGATCTTATCCAGTGAAGCAACAACACCAGAGCTCTGGTAGCGTAGTGGTTACGAATCGGGCTGCGAACCTTAAGGTCAGCGGTTCGAAACTACCAGCCGCCGCGCGGGAGAAAGATGAGGCTTTCTACTCCCGTAAAGATTTACACCCTCGGAAACCCTGTACAGGGTCGCTATGGGTCGGAACCGACTCGATGGTACTTAAGAACAACAACAACAACATCCAGTGAAGCAACAACACCAGAGATGGAGGCAGAGAAGAGGACATGGAGAAAAAGAACAGTAGAGGTCTCTAGATTCGTGGAAAGACAAAGACTGTGTGCTGGTGGCAAGGAGGCAGGTTTGAAGAATGTGCCTTTTGGTTGTTTAAATGATTATATATTCCTGAGTGTTTTGTTATACACGCCCCCCCAATAAAAAAAACAAAAAATAAAAAACAGAGGGAATAGAAGCAAATACTGTTGGAATGATGATGCACGGAGGGGAGTGTAATCATTGCAATGATACAATGAGTATAAAACTGAAGTTCTTCCATGTAAACTATCACTCAATTCACAATAAAACTAAAAAAAAAAGAAAGAAATGGAATGAATAAACATCAATATCCTAGGCTGAAAGGGAAATGGCCATTTTGAATCTGACAATCACATAGTTTACTATGCCTGGAATGACAAGTGAAAGAGGAATGGCATCACATTCATCATGAAACAGAACATATTAAGATCTGTCTTAAAGTACAATGCTGTGTGTGACAGGATAACATCCATATGCCTACAAGGAAGACCTGTTAATACCACAATTATTTAAATTTACACAACAACCACTAAAGCCAGTGATGATGAAATTGAAGAATTTTACCAACTTCTTCAGTGTGAAATTGATCAAACATGCAATCAAGATGTATTGATAATTACTGGCAACTGGAATGCAAAGGTTGGAAAACAAAGAAGGATCAATAGTTGGAAAATATGGCCTTGGTGACAGAAACAATATTGGAGATCACATTATAGAATTTTGCAAGACCAATGACTTTTGCACTGCAAATTACCTTTTCTAAACAATGTAAAAGACGAGTATATACATGGACCTCACCAGATGGAATACACAGAAATCAAATGGACTACATCTGTGGAAAGAGATGGTGGTAAAGCTCTGTTGCATCAGCCAAAACTAGGCCTGGGTAGACTGTGGAACCAGACCATCAATTGTTCATATGCAAGTTCAGGCTGAAGCCGAAGAAAATGAAGACAAGTGCACGAGAGCCAAAATATGACCTTGAATATATCCCATCTGAATTTAGAGGCCATCTGAAGAACAGATTTGATGTATTAGACACTAAAGACGGAAGACCAGAAGAGTTTTAGGATGACAAGAGCATCATACAGGAAAAAAGCAAAAGGTCATTAAATAGGCAAGAAGGAAATGACCAAAATTGGTGTCATTAGAGATTCTGAAACTTGCACTCCAGTGTGGAGTTGCTAAAGCAAATGGAAGAAGTGAGGAGGTACAAGAGCTGAACAGAAAATTTCAAAAGGCTGCTCAAGAAGACAAAGTCTACCATTATTATGAAATTTGCAAAGACCTGGAGTCAGAAAACCAAAAGGAAAGAACATGCTCAGTATTTCTCAAGCTGTGGGAACTGAAGAAAAAATTCAAGCCTCAAATTGTGGTATTGAAGGATTTTATGGAGTCCTGGTGTGGCACTGTGGGTTAATGCGCCAGACTGCAAAGCCATTTCAACTGCAAGGTCAATGGTTCAAGCTCACCAGCTGCTCCTTGGAAACCCTATACAGGGTGGCTATGGGTCGGAATAGACTTGACGGCACTTAACAACAACAACAATGGGCAAAATATTGAATGATGTAGAAAGCATCAAATTAAGTGGAAAGACAGAGGACTAGAGTGGAGAGTGAAGTGTCCAGCTGATAAGAAGAGAGGGCATATGCACAAGAACACCCACACTTGCAGATAAT
>NW_006408522.1:32882934-32903729 GCF_000296735.1 Chrysochloris asiatica | reverse complement strand
GGTAATAAGTACATTTATAAATATAATATACCTTGCCATACCTGGCTAATAAGAGAAAGCCCATTTCTTCGCCACATCTCAGCAACAACCTGGGCAACCAATACCAGACAGCGTAAAGGATATTCCACTAGGACCTCTACTTGAAAATCCTCCTGAAAGAGTGAGGTCAATTTCATTATTTTTAACAGGGCTAGGATGTATCTCAAACTTATAGTACTACATATTCCTCAGGTATTTCATGTGAATAATGATAGGGCTTAAACTAGATGACTTCAAAGTTCCTGTGATTTTGATGTACTATATACAGATACAAAATTAATAATGGGAATTATTCAGTTAGGTTTCAATTATTATTTTCCTTCCCAACCATCAACCAAGAAGTGTCTAGAATTAGAAGAGAAGCAAGCAACACTTAATATAGTCACTTACAAAAGGCACAAATTCATGAAGTCTTGAAACTGCACCTAACCTGCTTAAACGCACATGAAGACCTAAAGATTAAAGAAGGAGAAAAGCAAAAGAGTAATTAAAGCTAGTCAATTTGTTTCCAAGTTAACTCATGCTTAATTTAAATGTATGTTTACTGAGCTTAGAAGTGACATCCTAGAATACCTTTCTGACTTCTGTTTTTGAAATCTCTATCAATCAAGAGGATGCAAATGATAAGTAAAATCATATAGTACTTGACACTAATAATGATCAGAATATGAAGTAACTGGAATTTTCATATACTGGTAGTAGGAATGTAAAATCATTTTGGAAAACCGTTTGGTAGTTTCTTTAAAAGGTAAACATCTATTTATGATATGATTTGGCCTTTCCTCTCCCTTGTATTTACCCAAGAGAAGTGACACCATATGTGTACAAAAAAGACTGATTCGTGAATATTAGTATCAGCCTATTCACAGTAACAAAAAATTAGATACAATTCAAGTGGGTATCGATTGATAGGTAATGGAAAAAGAAATTATGGTCTATTTGTATAGATTACTACTGATACACAAAAAAAGAATAAACTACTGATTTACATTAACAAATGAATTAAAAGTATGCTGAGCAAAAGAAGCTAGACACATTAAGTTTATATACAGCATGGTTTTATGCATTTATGTATGTATGTTGTTGTTGTGAAGTGCTGTTGAGTCGATTCTGACCCATTGTGACCCTGTATAGGGTTTCCAAGGAGCAGCTGGTGAGCCTAAACCATAGACCTTGAAGTTCAAATGAGCTTCAAAAGGTTTGTGGGAAAGATCCCATTATTTTTTAGTTTCATTTTTCCACAAAATTTTTGAAGTCCCCTCTTGTGGTACATAAAGTTCTACAGCAGGTAATGAGGAGCAGGGTTGGTTGAAAAGGGGAATAAACAGCATTTTATAATGATGGAACTGTTTAATATTTTGAAAGGGAGATGTCAGATTACATGAGTGTATATGTTTGTCAGTACTCAATGAACTACATACATTTAAAATAGGTTCATTTTAGTATATATAAATTATTATACTTTCTGGTGTGGTACAATAAGTTAAGCACTGGACTGCTAACTGAAAGGTCAGTGGTTCAAACCTACCAGCTGCTCCTGAGAAATGTGATACAGGGTCACTGAGTTGGAATTGACTCAACAGCACTTAACAAAAACAAATTATACTTGTATCAAGTTGCTTAAAAAAATCTGATAGATGAAGGTCTGATTTAAAAGGAAATGCAAATCAAAGAATAGTTTTAAAAAATTAACCATTTTGTTTTCTGCTAGTGGTGGAACACTGACACAGATAATACAGTAGGTGAAATCTGGCAGACAGGAGGGTTAAACTCTAGCAGAGATAAATTACCAAGTTAGTCCTTTACGTGTAAACTATAAGGATTCCCTAGATGATCCAGTTATAACACAAGGCCCAAGTAAACAAACATCTCTAGACTGATGTTCCGGGAACAACAACTTGAAGGGCAGTGACATGACAGCAATAACTCTTAGTTACAGTATCTGAGAATCTGTACATATACTGGGCAGGGAATAAAAACAGAATATTCTACTACTTTGAATATCTAGAAAATAAAGCTAATAAAATCATGCAAAACCAAACATTTACCAGCAAGAGTCCTGGAGAGTGGTAGATGTATGCTTACAAGATCCTCAGATACTCTGTAGGATTTAGTTCTCAAAGTATGACCGCACAATTGTACTACTGCCTTGCAACTAGATATGAAATTTGTACTGCACCGCATCACAGCTTTGTGACATTCTTTATAAGCCACTAGTAAGAGTTCTTCCTAAAAAGAAAAGGACAATGCAAATAAGTCAATAAGGTGCCTACTTCAGCATGTATCATTCAATAAATATTTACTAAATATGAACAAAAAACTGTTCTATGTATTACTAAGGCTACCTCTATAGGGTCTGCAAATGAGGTAGGAACTGTAAAACACACACACAATCAAGAATATTTTAAGTACCATGTAAATGGTACAAACTAGTTACTCAAAGAGGGCAATGAAAGGAATCACAAATCATTGGGAAGACAGTATTATAAAAATAGCTTTTGAGTGGGGCCTAAAAGAATACTTAAGAGTTTAAGTACAGGGAAAAGGCAGGGAGAAGGTATCATTCAAAGCAGAGATGGAGAATAAACAGATATAAATAGAGAAAATATAATTCCTGTTCAGGCAGACATATCAAAAACTTATGGGTAGAATTGTTGTTGTGGCTATGTGCTGTTGAGTGGATTTCAATTTATAGTGACCCTAAAAGGCAAAGTAGAACTGCCCCCCACAGTGTTTCCTAGGCTGTAATCATTATGAGAACAGATCGCCAGGTCATTTCTCCTGCAGAGCTAGTGGTGGGCTCAAACCACTGACCTTTCAGTTAGCAGTGCTTAACCATTGCACCACCAGTGGTTGTTAGGGGTAGGGTTGTTGTGTTGTTGTTGTTATGTGCTATCGATTTGATTCCAACTCATAGTGACTCTGCATAGGGTTTCTGAGAGGTGGCTGGTGAAGTTTGAATTATCGACCTTGCAGTTCAAACCAATCTCTCGGTTCAGTGCATTATCCTGTGGCACCACACCAGGACTTAGCAATTAAATTGGAAGCAGTCTTGTTATCAGCATATGAATACTCGGACAGTTTCTGAGGGTAGTAATGTAGCCAATGTACTGCTTTAAGAAAAATTAATAGGTCATTGAAGATGACAGACTGGAGAGAGTTAAGAGATAAGAAGACTAGTAGGAACACTATTAACAAAATCTACATGCAAGGGTATATAAGTCTGAGCTAGGTGGGGGCAGTCAGGAGACAGAAAAGAATGAACCAATAGAAAGTCAGTTATGATTATAAAATAAATTTGGAATACAAGAATCAAATCTATGTGAGTATGGCAGGGAGAAAGAAGAGTCAATGGTCACTGTTTAAGACAGTGCTCTTTATTATAACTTTATAAGAAAAACGTACTGCATGGTCAAATAAATTTGGGGAGCACCCGTCTTAGAAATTAGCATAATGACTAATTAAAAGAGTTTGAGAAACCAGAGGCTAAAAAAATTCTATTTCATTTTATTTAACCTAGTATTTCCAGTCTTATTTGTCACCCTTCAAAACATTAACATTTACCATACAGAACACTGTGGCTCCAAGGTTTGCTGTATGAATGAAAGTATGAATAGTAAGTAGTGCATGAATGAAAATACATACTGGATATAAAAGGAAAAGACAAAGGTTGAAATATTACTGTAAGATCTAAGCAGAAGTGTCTTACACACAAATGGAAGCCAAAGTATAGTGTGTGAAAGTTATCCCTATGAGGTTTTAATGGAAGTGGTAAAAATAAAAGATCCATAAGAAAGACAATATTAAATGTTCTCACTTAGCAAGCAGAGGAACTGAGTAAAAAGCAATCACTAGAATAATTAATAGTATAAGTTACTAAGACAATGCAAATTTGTAAAAATCAGAGGAGGAAAATTTCAAGATTAAGATATTAAGGTGCTCAACAGTATGTGCTAAAGGAAATCTGGAGTAGGATTGTCTATTTAAAGAGGATTATGGTAGAAAATTGTTGCTTAAGGAAATAACTTAATTCTGTATTTTGAAATTAATTTTCTAAGTTGCTTAACACATGACAAAATTCTTAACTGAATAAAGATCCTTAGAATATTTAAAAGTCTATATATATATGGTCCCAATTATCAGATTATTAATATTTATTTCCACGGATATACACATACACATATTTAAACTCTGCTATTGTCCTGGTGTGGTGCTGTAGGTTAATGTGCCAGATTGCAAAGTGGTTTGAATGCAAGGTTAGTGGTTCAAGCTCACCAGCTGCTCCTTGAAAACCCTATACAGGGTCACTATGGGTCAGAAACAACTCGACGGCACTTAACAACAACAACATTGTCCTGGTGTAGGAGCTCTGGAAGAGTACTGGTTACTGTAAGATCTAAGCAGAAGTGTCTTACTGATCTCAAGGTTAGCTGTTACATGGGAGAAAGATAAGGCTTTCTGCTCCCATAAAGACTTACAGCCTTGGAAACAGGGTTACTATAAGTTACTATAAGGTTACTATAAGTCAGAACCAACTCCACAACACATAACTACCACCACCACCATTGCCCTGGTAAGGTGCTGTAGGATAAGCACTTGACCATAAGGTTGGTTTGAACCACAGGGTTGGTGGTTCAAACTCACCAGCTGCTCCTCGGAAACCCAATATGGGGCTTCTATGTGTTGGACCCAACTCAATGGCACATAACAATATTGTCCTGGTGTGGCTCTGTAGGGTAATGCACTGGCCCTCAAGGTTGGTGTGAACTGCAAGGTTGGCAGTTCAAACTTACCAGCTGCTCCTCGGAAATCCTATGTTATTGTTAAGTGCCGTCAAGTCAGTTCTGACCCATAGTGACCCTGTATAGGGCTTCTGAGGAGCAACTGGTGAGTTTGAACTGCTGTGTGGTTCAGAGGCCAGTGCTGATCCTACAGAGCCACACCAGAAATCCTGGAAACCCCGACTTGATGAATAGCACTTAACGACAACAACATTGTCTGGCAGTTCAAACTCACCAGCTGCTCCTTGGAAAGCCTATACCGGGTCACTATGAGTTGGAATGGACTCAAGTGCACTTAATAACAACATTTCTATTCCCAAGGATATCTGGGGGTGCTGCAGGATACACAATGAACTCCTAACAGCAAGGTTGGCAGTTCAAACCCACTAGCCATTCTACTAGAAAATGATGATGCTTTCAGTTCTTGTAAAGATGTGTTGTTGTTGTTGTTATTGTTAAGTGCCATCGAGTCGGTTCTGATATACAGTGACCCTGTACAGGTTTCTGAGGCTGTAAATCTTTACAGGAACAGAAAGCCTCATCTTTCTCCCGTGGAGCGGCTGGTAGTTTCAAATTGATGACCTTAAGGTTTGCAGCCTGATTCATAACCACTATGCTACCAGAGCTCCTTGTAAAGATTTAGAGCCTCAAAAATATGGGATTGATATGAGTTGGAATTGACTCAAAGGCAGTGAGTATGGTTTTTCTGGCTTATTGCTGTTTCCAGAAGCCCTGGAGGCACAATGGTTAAAGTGCTTGCCTGCTAACTGAAAGATTTGTGGTATGAATCCATTAGGCATTCCTCAGAAGAAAGATGTAGAAGTTTGCTCCCATAAAGAGTACACTCTTGTAAACTTAAGGAACCGTTTTAGTCTGCCCTATAGGGTCACTAGGAGCTCTGGTAGCGTAGTGGTTATGACTCGGGCTGCCAACTTCAAGGTCAGCAGTTCGAAACTACCAGAGGTTCCACAAGAGAAAGATGAGGCGTTCTGCTCCTATAAAGATTTACAGCCTCGAAAATCCTGTGCAGGGTCACTATCAGTCAGAACCAACTCCACGGTACTTAACAACAACAATAGGGTCACTATGAGCTGTAACCAACTTGATGGCAATGGATTTTTTTGTTTATTGTTAGTCCCAAAGATAAAACTATCATCAAGCATATTTACTCATCAAAGTATAAAAGACTGGTTTTTCCTCCTAAATTTGACAAATCCAAATATGTAAGATACTATTTAAAAATTAAACTTTCTATCAAGGAATTTAAAAACTCCTATTGTTGTTAAGTGCCACTGAGACATAGTGATCCTGTATAGGGTTTTGAGGAGAGGCTGGTGGGTCTGAACCACTAACCTTGCGGTGGACAGACCAGCACTTATCTAGAGCACTTAAAAAGGCACTGACGATTTTTCCGGATTTGGTAAACAAATTCTACTTACATCACAAGCACACCACTCTTGGAACATGAGTAAAATATTCTTCAATTGCATTTGTATAGCAATGGCAGCTTCCCAATCAGGATCTACTTCAATGTGTTGCCCAACCTGTCTTCTGATTTCTTCCATCCCCTGCAAGAAAAGACTGGTCAACATAAACCCATATAGGCCCTTTTTCTTTGTTCCTCTACAGGGAAAACATAAAATTACCAGGATTCATATTCAAATGTGAGTAACATTACAGACGCTCATTATACTAGGTCAAAATCTTGAGTTCAATTCCCAGCTTTCACTTTCTAGCTATATGGCTCTACAGATTATTTTTAAGTTTAATTCCCTTTTATATGAAATACCAATAATAATAGTAATTAGCTTATAAGATTGCTGAGACTAAAAAGTGATAATGCAGGTAAAGAGTTTACTACAGTATTTATCACATGATAAGGACTCCATAAGCATTAGTAGTAGCAGTAGTAAACTATAAAATACACAGGAAGATCTATTAAGGCATGATAAGAAAGGCTGTGTTTAAATCTTACTTCTTTGCTAGATACTCTTTCTAATGTGATGTATTATAGTGGTCGCTAAATTGCTATTAAAAAAAAAAAGATAAACAGGAAAAAACACAATTTGCAAAACATGAAAACAAGGTTAAACTTGTTTAAATGAGTTTCTGTTACTAATGTACAGAGAAACTATCATACCTGCATACAGGTAAGAATCTTCAAAAATGATCGAAAGCCATCAAGGAACTGTATTCTTAATCTTTCTGTCCATACTGTGGGTTTGCTGATCAGGATATACCTATTATTATTTCAAGAGACAAAGAAATATTTAATTTCCCTATTTTGAGATTACTTTAAGATTCTCAGGACTATACAAAACGCTGATTCCTTAAAATTATGGATTTTAACTTTTTACTGTAACTAGCTCTGAATAGGGTTAGAATTATTCTGCTAAATTTTAAATTCAACCAGCAAAACATGAATGTTCTACATGACGCAGCTGTTAACATAAAGCCTGGCTTCTCGCTACTTGTAGCTCTGTACGTTAGTCTAATTAGCCAACCTATAACTGCCCTTTTCTGCCATGGCTAACTGTTGTTGTTAAGTGCTGTCAAGTCAGTTCCGACTCATAGTGACTCTATGCACAAGGTAGGGAAATAATGCCTGGTCCTGTGCCATCCTTAAAATTATTCTCATGCTTGAGTGCATTGCAGCTGCTACTGTACCAATTGTTGGGGGTCTTCCTCTTTTTCACTGATCTTCCACTTTACCAAACTTAAAGTCCTTCTCCAGTGATTAGTCCCTCCTGATAACTGTTCGAAGTATGAGAGATGAAGTCTTACAATCTTGATTTCTAAAGGAGCATTCTGGCTGTATATGTCTTCCAACACAGATTTGTTAGTTGTGGAAATCCATGGTACTTTTAATATTCTTCTCCAATGCCATAATTCAAAATGGTGTTGGAAAAGAATATTAATCATTGTACCATCAGTCTTCCTTATTAACTGTCCAACTTTCACAAGCATATGCGGTAACTGAAAATACCACGGCTTGAGTCAGGTGCAGATATAACTGCCAAGACTTCTTTAAATACTTCAAGTAAATGGGAATTGAAGTGTTCTAAACAGACAAAGGAAGAGCTACAACCAGAGAATGAAAATTACATAAAGACAGAAATTCAGTATAAATAAGGACCTTTCCTATAGTCTTAAAGGAACACCTAAAGTTGGAATGCACTGCTTTGAGAGAATGAAAGTTTTCTGAGGCAAGCTAAAAAGAGCAAACAAAACTTATTTCATGTTGAGTTAGTTAGGTAACCTAGAGAACACAGAGTAAGGAGAGTTAAAATTCTAGGAGAATTCAGACTTTATTATGGAAACAATTGAAAGACATCACCTATTTATGATTGTTTCTAATTTGTAAGGGTACAATCAGGGTTTCAGGAAAAAGTACTGAATGAATAAGTATGTTGGAAAAGAATGAGATACAACTGCAGAATTTCTACAATGAGAGATAGATAAAATGAGGCTAAATTTGTGACACCAAAGATATATCTCCTTGGTGCTTTAGTCGGGCTTTCAGAGCAGGTTTTGTTGTTTATACCTTCTGTGAGACTACATGATATATGGAGTCCTGGTATGGGGCTGTGGGTTAATGTGCTGGACTACAGTCATTTTGAACTGCAAGGTCAGCAATTGAAACTCATCAGCTGCTCCTCAGAAACTCTATAAAGGGCCACTATGGGTCAGAACCGAGTGGGTGGCACTTAACAAGAAGAATATGACATATTGATAAGAAAATGAATTTTATTGATAAATATTGCTAAGTTTAAATACCAATTCTGCCACTTAGAAGCTTTGTGACCTTAAGCAAATAGTCTACAAATCAAAACAGTATCAAGTTATGAGAATACTGCAAAAATAAAATAAGGTTAAATAAATAAAAACTCTTTGGCATATCAGTTAAAAGTAAATTTCACAGAGCCCTTATGAGAGTGAATTAAAAAAACACATGATGATAATAACACAGTATCTGCTGAACAGGTGCTCAAAATATGTAAGATTTCCCTTCCCCTTATCACTTGTTCTTGTTGTTGTTAGGCCATTGAGTTGTTACTGACTCATAGTGACCCTATGCACAGCAGAAGGAAACACTGCCTGATCCTGGGCCAACCTCACTACTGTTGCCACGTCCATCAATGCTGCCACTTGGTCAGTCCAGCTTTTTCTCTGACCCTCCATCTTACCAAACATGATATCCTTCTCCAGTGACTGCTCCCTCCTGACAATATGTCCAAAGTATGAGAGATGAAGTTTGGCATCTTGGCCTCCAAGGAGCACTCTCGCTGCACTTCTTCCAACATGGATCTATTGGTTCTTTTGGCAGCCCATGGTACTTTTAATATTCTCCTCCAGCACCATAACTCAAAAGCATCAATTCTTCTACAGTCTTCCTTATTCACTGTCCAGCTTTCGCATGCATATGAGGTTATTGAAAATACTATGGCTTGAGTCAGGCGCACATTAGTCTTCAAGCTGACATCTTTGGTATTCAACACTTTAGAAAGGTCTTGTGCAGCAGATTTGCCTAATGCTGTACATTGTTGGATTTCTTGATTGCTGTTTCCGTGAGCATTGATAGTTGATCCAAAAAGAATGAAGTCCTTGAGAACTTCAATCTTTTCTTCGTTGATAAGAATGTGGTTTTATTGGTCCTATGGTGTGGACTTTTTTTTTTTTTTACATTGAGATGTAATCCATACCAAAGGCTGTGCTCATTAATCTTCAACAGTAAATATTTTAAGTCCTCTTCACTTTCAGCAAGCAAGGTTGTATCATCTGCATATCGCAGGTTGCTAATGAGTCCTCCTCCAATCCTGATGCCACATTTTTCTTCATGTAACCCAGCTTCTCGGATTATTTGCTCAGCACACTGGTTGAGTAAGTATGGTGAAAGAATACAATCTTGTCGCACACCTTTCTTAATTTTAAACCATTCAGTGTTCCCATGTTCTGTTTGAACACCTGCCTCTTGGTCCAGGTACGGATTCCTCATGAGCACAATTAAGTGTTCTGGAATACTCATACTTCACAATGTTGTTCATAGCTTGTCATGAGCCACACAAACGAAAGCCTTTGTGTAGTCAATAAAGCATAGGTAAACATCTTTCTGATATTCTCTGCTTTCGGCCAAGATCCATTGGACATCAGCAATGATATCTCTCATTCCACGGCCTCTTCTGAATCCAGCTTGACCCTCTGGAAGTTCTCTGTCAATGAATGATTGTAGCTGTTTCTGTATTACTTTCAGCAAAACTTTACTCACATGGGTTATCAAAGCAATTGTCAGATGATTTCCGCATTCTGTTCGGTCACCTCTCTTTGGAATAGGCACAAATACAGACCTTTTCCAATCAGTTGGCCAGATAGTTGTCTTCCACATATCTTGGCAGAGATGAGTGAGTGCCTCCTGTGCTGCCTCACTTTCTTGAAATACGTCGTCTGATCTCTTGACTGCTGCTTCGGCGAATGTTGATAGTTGATCCAAGAAGAATGAAGTCCTTGACAACTTCTATCTTTTCTCTGTTGATAAGAATGTTGTTTATTGGTCCAGAGGTGAAGATTTTTGTTTTCTTTACATTGAGATGTAATCCACACCAAGGCTATGGCCTTTGATCTTCACCAGTAAATGTTTTAAGTCCTCTTCACTTTCAGCAAGCAAGGCTGTATCATCTGCATATTGCAGGTTGTTAATGAGTCTTCCTCCAATCTTGATGCCATGTTTTCCTTCATAGAACCCAGCTTCTCGGATTATTTGCTCATTACAAGGGGGCAAAATGAAGAAAACTTCTTACGACATTATCAAACATCTTAAGGCAATGATTTGCTCGGCCTGGGAGCTCAAGACCATAGTCTCAAGGGGCACCATGGTCAACTGGCATAACAGAGTCCTCAAAGGCAATGTTCTAAATCCTACTTTTCTGAGTAGCATATGGGATCTTAGAAGCTCATGAGCAGTCATCTAAGATAAAACTATTGGTCTCTCCAAGCGCAGAAGAAAGAAGAATGATGAGAAATGAAGATGCTTTGAAGTAATTAGTCAGTAATGAATCCAATAGACTAATGAAACATGTGAACATCAGTCTCCATGACTTTAAGACCAGAAGAACTGGAAGGTGCCTAGCTACCACTATCAACTGCTTTGAAAGGGATCACATTAGAAGGTCTCAGACAAAGTGGGAGAAAAGGTGGAATAAAACTCAAAATTATTAAAAAAAAGACTGCATTTACTGGTCAGAAAGAGACTGGAGGAATCTGAGATTATAACCATCAGCCATCTTACAGGTCTGGAAAGGAACTCACCCATGTGACCCAAATTTCAGTCAAGCAGTAGATAAGTATACGCTGTTGTTGCTGTTGTTAAGTGCCATCAAATCGGTTCTGACCCATCGTAACCCTACATGGGTGAGCTTGAACTACCTACCTTGCAGTTCAAACCAATTTTGCAGTCCAGTGCATTAACCCACAATGGCACTAGTAAGGTATGCTCTGTACGGAATGGTCAATCATTCAAAATCAAAAGGACAACATTTATCTAAGGACAAAGCTGAGAAGGTGTGGGAAGGTGATAGAATAGAAAAGGAACCAGAGGGAGGAAGTGGGATTAACTCTTGCTACGTGGAGGGAACCATAATCATTGAGATGAAACAAAGTGCATGATTTTCTGAATGCAAAAACTGATGATCATGTTTGTAAATCTTCACTCTAGTCACAATAAAAAGTTAAAAAAAAAAAACAGAAACCAAACCTAATGAAGAAACTTTTGACGAACATCAATAACACATTTTTATATTTACGAAAAGTTGTCTCTAAGTGGCACAAAATGTTAATCATTTGACTCCTAGCCAAAAGATCAGCAGTTTGAAGCCATCCAGAGGTGCATCAAAAGACAGCCCTGCTGATGTGTTTCTTAGCGGTCGGAGCCTTGCAAATCCTATGGAGTAGTTCTATTATGCACACTTGGTTCGCCATCAGTTGGTACTGACTTGATGACAACTGACAACAACAGTGTATTATGAAGAAGGTGATAAAAATAAATTCACATCAGTACGTTCATATGAAACTATGCACAAAGAAAACTATAGAAGAGAGACATAACTAAAGTTCTTTGTTGTTGTTAGGTGCCATCGAGTAAGTATCGAGTCATAGTGACCTTATGCACAGCTAGACTGAGACACTGCCCAATCCCGGGCCAACCTCACTATTGTTGCCACAGTTGAGTCCACTGATGCTGCCACTTGGCCAATCCATCTCGTTGGGGGTCTTCCTCTTTTTCTCTGACCCTCCACCTTACCAAACATGATATCCTTCTCCAGCGACCGGTCTCTCCTGACAATATGTCCTTTAGCATGAATAAAAGATTTGGCAACCCCATGTTATGGTAGTTTCTGTGACACATAGGCCCTCCTCAATGACCCTCTATATTAATATGGTTTCACAAATCAAAAAGAAGCTTCCACTTAAGACATATATTGACATGAGGCAGGAGTGGTTCTTTGTATTTGCCATCATTATAAACAGAATCCTAAATAATCAAAACAATCGAAGATTTATTTGTAAGACAAACAAATAAGCATACTGTGTTTTATAGGCACCCTCACCTTTTGACTTGGGCAACTTACTTTAGGTCACATATTACTGCATATACTCTTTGCAATTTGTCCTGGCTATAACCCTGGAAGTTGAATTTATTGTTTCTGTCCAAATACTCAGGTAAAACTTCAAGGAGGGTTTCAGTAATGACAGAAATAACATTCTGCTCTTCAATAAGATGTCGAGCCTGCAAAATATTTCAAGAATATTGTCTTTAGCATTGACTCATCATAATATGGACTTACTTTATGTTTTCATTTGGTTAGTCAGAAAGTGATTTTTAACGTTCTTTGGGTACCAAACAGTTCTTTGTTTCACAGAAGAACAATTACTGAAGTTATTTTCTAAAAGTGCAAATCCCTACTACTCAGTAACTAGAAAATATCTGTGTGGACATCCCAAGCCCATTATCTACCTAAGTGTTTACCATCAGTAATCACACAATAAAAACGTAGGAGACACATAACTTGTACCACATCTCTATTCTTGCTTTCCTTATCCCCCACTCCTGTTTACTCAACCCCACGTCTCTCCCCTATCCTTTCTCCAGCCCTTTAAAAGAACAGTTAATCAAAATATCCATAAGAAACAGAGAAAGACAAAGTACAAACAGAATTTTAATTTTTCTTCCAGGCATATGCAGTATCATGACAGTCATAACCTTTTCCTTTCCCTTCTTACTTGTATCTTTTTCTGATTTATCCCTAAACGATAACTAAAGATCAAAAGGATGGTAAAAAATTATTTTGGCAGGAGACGCCGTGTTCCTTAAATACCCTAGAAACCCAGACACCAGCTCTGGACCTTATCTGTAGGGTATCATGAAAGATGGACATAGGTAACGCTGCCACACCTAATCCACACGTCATCCACTTCATGGGTACCACAATGTAGTATTATTCAATTGTCCAATTGGAATTTGATCAACTTAGTGATCCTGATGTAGTTTTAATCTGATTGAACACTAAATTAATTTCTTAAAAAGCAATAAAAAAGTAGGAGACACATGACTTGTACCACACATCTCTATCTATTCTTGCTTTCCTCATCCCCTGCCCATTTACCCCAACCCCACTTTTCTCCCCTATCCTTTCTTCTAGCCCTTTAAAAGGAACAATTAACCAAAATGTCCATAAAAGCATTTTTAGAAAAATTGCAAAGAAGTCATCATTACTTACCAGAGTAGGGACAGTAAACATCTGCACTGAGAGTGCAGTTACTGAGATACTTCTGTCATGATCATCACTAATATAGTCTTTCTGCAACTGTTTATAATACTGAAAGACATAATAAGAATAAAATTTCAAAAATCACTACTAAAATCTTTAACAATCACAATTCCAGCAACAGCTGTAAATTTGTTTCCATCTGTAAGATGAGAATAAAATTCTTATTTGTTAAGGCATCATCAGTCAACAAAACATATTCCAAGCAATCAGAAGAAGATTAACAAACAAAAGAGCAAGTATGAATTCAGTCACTCAAACCAATAGAGTTGGAAGTAAACAGTGCAAAAAAAAAATCAAAACAAACACCACATAGGTAAAACTTACAGAGGAGTGCAATGGTGCAATATTGTAAGACATAAGCAATCTTTAGTATATTCTACACCAATGGTATAGAGGGCGTGGGCTATGTTCAAATTATTTAGCAGCTGATATGATCTAGAAAACAAAATCATCAGTCCCAATCCAGGCAAAAAATGAATACTGGCTACAAATAACTTCTTAGCTATACTGATCCATAACAGTCAGAATCAGCCCTGCTACAGGGTCAGAACAAAAACAGTAATACATACAGCCATGTTTATAAAGCATCAATTATGTATAAGCACAGTGTTAGATAATTGACCTATAAATTTAGCCTTACAGAATTCCTACAAAATTTAAAAAGTGAGCATCACTTTTTACAACAAAAGAGCATCAAAGTAGGGAGATTAGCTGTCCTATATAAGAAAAAGAATTTTTATTTCAGATCACAGATATAATCAACATTCTATCCCTAAAGAGTTTTAAAAGAATACAGGTAACATCTCTGCGACTACTTTTTAAAGATCAAACAAACATTAAATCTTTTAGCTGTTTTTAGCAACATACTTACAAAATCCAGGGAATATGGTTATCTTATCCCACGGTATCATTTGTCTACCACAATCATTCCCTGCTTTCAATCCCATTCTAGGTCCTGTCTCTGGCCCTGTCTTAAGTCTTAAGGAACTGCTTTCAACTCAAAATCAGAAGCCAACAAATATTTACTGGCTACCTTTAAGGGAGTCCTGGTCTTATGTAAGCTTGCAAGCTAACTTCGGAAACAGATAAAAAGATACAACAATGTAAGGGATATACAATAGGTCAGTAAAACAACAAAGAAGCTTCTCAAGTATTACCTTTAAGTTTTAGCCTTAACAGGTAAGTACAACTCTTGCTCACTTAGTTCCTACCTACCTCTAACTTGAACATCTTTTTCTCTTCCTTGCAATGCTTTTCAACTAGTCACTTCTAACTCAATATAATTTTACTAACAGATAAAATGATTAAAAGGGATAAATGCATGTATGAATGTGATAAACTCCTTTGCCCAGGCCAGGCAAATAATAGGTTGTTTTCTAAATATCTTCTGTTCTACATTGTTATCTGTGGGTTTGTTTTTTTTAGGTTAGTCTCCATACTACCAATTAATAAACTTCTGAGAAACAAATCATAAATAAACTTTTTTTTAAAAGTTTTTTTTGTGTGAATTATATGATAGTTTACATGGGAGAACATTAGCTTTATATTCATCCTATCGTATATCATTTCATTGCCATGATTACAATCCCCTCCAAGCATCATCAAATAACCAAAGGGTATACCCTGCAAGCCTGCTCCTTGGTCATCAGTACACAGTCCCTCTCCCTTTCTGGGTCTAGAGTCTCCAGCTGCTCCAGCTCTTCTTGTCATTGTCTCTGTCTCTATCTCTGGCGTCACTGTTTCTCTGGGTAGGGTCTCGCACTCCGCTCTTCTCCCTTGATGGCCCCAGGGACCTCTGCTACTGGACTGTAAATTGAATCACTCCCTTCCTTTTTGCAACAAAACATCTACCTTTACATTTCCAACCCTCACAGTCAGTCCTTTATTCACAGCAATTATTCACATAAATAAACTTTTAAGAAACAAATTCAATCTTGATTCATAATAATTGTTTTTATTATTTCATTTACAAAAAATCTGCCTCCTAATCCTACTTATTGACATCTATTTATATATAAAAACACATACACACACACACACATAAATATATATAATTGCAAAGTCATTTGAACTGCAAGGTCAGCGGTTCAAGCTCACCAGTTGCTCCTCAGAAACCCTATACAGGGTTGTTATGGATCAGAACCGACTCAATGGCACTCAACAACAACATATATATATAAAATGTTGGAGAAAGATGAGACTTTCTACTTTCATAAAGATGTATAACCTCGTAAACCCTATATAGGGTCGCTATGGGCTGGAACCAACTCAATGGCACACTGCCACAACAACAACAACATTTATATACAAAGAGTAATTACCTTCACAAATTCCATAGCAAAGAGCTTTTTGTATTCCATCTCCATAAAAAAACTGCTGAAGATCAACTCGTGAAGGATCTTACGGGCACCTATCAGTCATTTTTGGGGGAGGTGAGGTATATCATCAAGACAAAAAGAACATTTCAGCTATTAGAAGTGGCAAAATATTATAGAAACATTTCTCATACACTAACAGACCTTATAGACTCAAATATATATAATTTACTGCATTAATATTTTGTAGCTAGGATTTAAAATACATACATTACTTTTTCTCTTTTTTGCATCCCTCCCACATTTTATCCTCTCCCAACCTTTCTCCATTCCTTTTCACTTTATTTCCCTCAAAACAACTCTTCCTTCTCCATCTGTTAGTCTTCCTTTTACCTTTTGCTTTTTATTCATTTAGATTTACAAACTGAAAATAAACACAATTTTTATAACAGCATTATTGCATGAATATACAGTCATGGTATGGTGCTGTAGGATAAGCACTGGAATGCTAACAAGGTCATCAGTTCAAACCCACCAGAGGGTCTTCGGAAACCCTGTACAGGGTCACTGTGAGTCCAAATCAGCTCGATGGCACTTACAATAATAAACATGAATATAAACACATACTATTTTTACTGACCCTGACTGTTGTTGTTAAATGCTGTCAGGTTGGTTCTGTCTGTATAGGATTTCTGAGAACAGTTGAGGGGTTTGAACCACTGACTCTGAGATTAGTAGTCTGTGCTTATCCTATAGAACAGTGACTACATGACCTTAAATTAAAAGGCAATATAGCCCTTGGTTTTAACCCAGAAGACTACATATTGATTGACAAACTTTATAATATCTAACAAAATCACTGATTTAATAACCAGGATACAAAAGAGATTATAGCTCTACTATAAGTTACAAGCATATCTTCACCTACCTTTATAAAGCTTTGCATCCCACAGCATTAACCTGCTTATGAGACAGGGATTCTCAGAGTCAGGTTCTTCTCTAAGGCATGCTTGGCAAAAGATTTGTCTAAAGTCACCTACAAACAAAGAAGTCCCATAATTTTGATTCTTATAGCATTTTCCCTCAAAGTAGGTTTCCTTTGATAAACTATGAAAAAACTAACATTATACTACCATACTTGATGTCAGGAATACTTCTGTCAATACAAAGACACTTTCTTTGTTTTAAAGGACTAAGAACCAATAAAAAATATTATTTACAGCATTTGAAACGTAATCCTGAAAATTAATCAAAATGTCTAACAAAAAATAAATTAATTTTTTTTATACTCAGACATTTTAAACTGCTGTTGTTGTTAGGTGTCACTTAGTTGTTACTGACCAATAGCGACCCTATGCACAACAGAACAAAACACTGCCTGGGCCTGGGCCAACCTCACAATCATTGCAACACGTGAGCCCACTGCTGCTGCCACTGTGCTAATCCATCTTGTTGGGGGTCTTCCTCTTTTTCTTTGACCATCCATTTTTACCAAACATAATATCCTTCTCTAGAGACTGGTCCTGCCTGACAATATGTCCAAAGTATCAGAGATAAAGTCTGGCCATCCTGACTTCCCAGGAACATTCTGGCTGTACTTCTAACACAGATCTGATTGTTCTTTTGGTAGGCTGTAGTATGTACAATATTCTCCTCCAACACCATAACTCAAATGTATCAAAATTCTTCTACATTCTTCCTTATTCACTGTCCAACTTTCATATGCATATGACGTTACTGAAAATACCATGGCTTGGATTAGGCATTCCTTAGTCTTCAAACTGACACCTTTGCTCTTCGACACTTTAAAGAGTGTGCAGCAGATCTGCCTAATGTAATATGTCATTTGATTTTTTGACTGCTGCTTCCATGAGTGTTGCTAGTTGATCTGAGCAAAATGAAGTCTTTGACAACTCCATTTATATGCATGCTGTTTAATGGTCCAGTGGCGAGGATTTCTGTTTTCTCTATATTGAGATGCAAACCATACTGAAGGCTGTGGTCTTTGATCTTCATCAGTAAGTATTTTAAATCCTCTTTGCTTTCAGCAAGATGGCTGTATCATTGGCATACCACAGATTGCTAATGAGTCTTCCTCTTATTTTATACTCAGTGACATTTTAAATTGGTGGTGATGAAAAAACACCAGTAAAAACACTGGATAAGGCAACCAAGGGGGGGAAAAAAAAAAATGGGTATATGCTTACTTGAATAGCTCATAATTTTGTTCATCCAGGAGCCAAGACGCAAAGCAAATTTCTGATGAGCCATAACCTCAGAATGTAATACTTCTACATGAAGTGGATGTTGAGAGACATTTTCCGAATGACTCTATAAATGAAAGAAATATGTATGTTATTGTTATTAAGTGCTATTGAGTCAGCTCTCACTCATAGTTAGCCTGTACAGGGTTTCCAAATGAACCCTGGAAGCATAGTGGTTTGGACAAGATCAGCAGTTCGAATCTACCAGCCGATCCTTGGGAGAAAGATGAGGATTTCTGCCCCCATGAAGATTTACAGCCCCGTAAACCCTATATAGGGTGACTATGGGTCAGAACCGATTCAATGGTACACTACTACCACCATCACCACCACAGGGTTTCCAAGGAGCAGCTGGTGGGTTTGAACTGCTGACCTTGCCATTAGAAGTCCAGTGCTTATCTTATAGTGCCACAAAAGGGCTCGAGAAATATATATATTATATATATATATATTTGTGTGTGTGTGTATGTTGTTAAGTGCCGTCGGTTTTGTGTGTGTGTATGTTGTTAAGTGCCTCAAGTCAATTCCAATTCATAGCAACACTGAACAGGGTTTCCAAAGAGTGGCTGGTGGGTTTAAACTGCTGACCTTACAGTTAGCAGTCCGGTACTTATGCAGTGCCATACCAGGATTCCACATATATAAGCATACATATGTTAACTAGTTTTAATTAAGCTCCAAGTGTCTATCCATTTGGGATGTTGTGATGTGCCATTTGCCTTGAAATTCTTTTTTCGCTCCCTAATTCAGGGGGTTACCTTTATGTCTTCTTTTGCTTCCTGGCAAGCAGCATAAGCACCTGCTTTAACAGCCCGACGACCCTAATTACAGAAAAAAAAAGAGAATTAGGTAGAATGACATCCATTTAATATAGATTGTAGTTGTACATATGCAGCACAAAAACATAATGAGTTCTCAATTTATAGCTTGTGGACCACCTAAAAGTGGCAAAATGGGATGAGACCTAAAATATTAGATGTAATAACTAACATCTTTATAAAGCACCAAAACTTCCAATACCTCTAGTAGAGAGTTTCTATAGTATTTCTATTAAGTGTCTAGTCTGCCAAGAATGCCAGTTCCTTATTTATTATGTGTTCTATTTATAACATAACAATAATTAAGGTTTTCTAAACTCCTACTTTGTGCTTTGTATACTTTTTAATAATTGAACTCGGAAGTCTCAGGTAACATAACATACTTGTGGTCCACAACTGGCTTACAAATATGGTTGGGGAATTAATTCTAAAAGTCCTGGAGGCAGCCAGGCAGTCTAAGTAGGATTTGCTGGAGGATCACATTTCTATGCAACTGTAAAAATACTATCATTTTTTATGTGTGCCATATACCACTCATTTGCCATACTGTCGTGGCTTGTATGTTGCTGTGATGCTGGAAGCTATGCCATGATTATTTCAAATACCAGAATGATCATATATGAGGGACAGGTTTCAGTAGAGTTTCCAGACTAAGACAAACTAGAAAGAAGGACTTAGCAATCTATTTCCTTAAAAAAAATAAAAGGCCACTGAAAATCTTATAAATTCCAGTGAAACACTGTCTGATATACTGCCAGAAGATGAGTTCCTCTGATTGGAAGGCACTCAAAATATGATTAGGGGGAAGAGCTGCCTACTCCAAGTAGATTGACCTTAATGACAAGGATGGAGTACAGCTTTTGGAACCTTTATTTGCTGATGAGGTACAACTCAAAATGAGAAGATATAGCTGTAAACATCCTTAATAATCAGAACATATTATGTATAAAGTATGAATTTTTTTAAATTGCAAGTTGTCAAAAATGAAATGGAATGCATAAAGATCAATATCTTAGGCATTAGTGAACTGAAACAGACTGATATTAGACATTTTAAATTTGGCAATCATATGTTCTACTATGCAAGAATGGCAACTTGAAGAGGAATGGCCTTGCATTCGTGGTCAAGATATAACATTTCAAGATCAATCCTGAATAACAACATTGTCAGTGATAGGATAATATACACACATCTTTAAGAATGATCAGTTAATGCAACTACTATTCAAATTTACATAAACACCACTAAGGCTAAAGATTAAGACTTCAGCAATCTGAAAATGATCAAACATGTAATCAAGGTGCATTGATAATTATATGCAATTTTTAAGATGCATTGATAATTACTGGTGATTGGGTACAAAAGTTGGAAACAAAGGAGAAGGATTGATAGTAGAAAATAGGACCTTGATGACAGAAATGACCCTAGAGGTATTATGACAGAATTTTTTTAAGACCAACAAATTATTCACTGCAAATACTGTATTTTTTTATTGTTGTTGTTTTCAATTTTAGAGGATTTTATATTTCATTTTTAAACATCCAATCTATTCTATACATACATATGACCATGTTTACATGACAATTAAATCATCACACAAAGAGATTATTATTGTTGTCAGGTGCCATCGAGTCGGAACCGACTCATAGCAATCCCATGCACAGAACGAAACAATGTCTGATCCTGGGCCAACCTCACTACCGCCGCCACACTTGATGCCATCAATGATGCCACCTGGCTGATCCATCTCGTTGGG